>NC_058132.1:131182793-131359777 GCF_016433145.1 Gracilinanus agilis | reverse complement strand
TTGACTTATAGGTGGAAGATTGGTAAGGGTAGGCAATGGGGGTCCAGTGACTTGCCCAGGGTCACACAGCTGGGAAGTGTCTGAGGCCGGATTTGAACCTAGGACCTCCTGTCTCTAGGCCTGGCTCTCAATCCACTGAGCTACCCAGCTGCCCCCTATACATATATATTTTTCGTTAAATGATGCCTTCTCTAGGTTGGGAAAGGGAGGGAGGCTGGGAGATAAATGGGAATTTAATTGTAACAAATGAACAAATAATTAAATAAATGATAGGATGGAAAAATATGCAATTAACAATAAAAACTATGACTGTCACTGGGATATACATCCATAAAATGGAAAAGAATCATTGACTCCAAAAATAGGGTGTTTACAAGAAACATTCTTGAAACATAAAGATTTGCACAAAGTTAAAATGAGATAAATAAGATATTTTCACAAAATCCAAAGCAGAAGAACTCAGCATATTAACAATTACTATCTCAGATAAGTCAATAATAAATATGGATATAACAAGACATAAACAAGAAAACTATGTTTATGAACATCATAAACAAGGAATCAATATCAATATATTTAATATCTAATTCCATAGCTTCCAAATACTTAAAATAACATATATTAATTGACATTAATATCTCAATATACTCTTCTCAGATCTAGACAAATCTAATAAAAAGCAAAACAAAAATGATGCTAAGGAGACAAATGGGATCTTATAAATGTTAGTTATGGTCTGTCACTGATACTAAATAAATGAAGAAAAGAATTTTCATATTCTGTGCCAATGCATGACAAAAATTGGCCAAGAACAGCCTACTGAACAAATACATAAAAGGAGAAATATTAACAATATCATTTATTGACCACAACAAATTAAAATTATGTTCAATAAGAGCCTTTGGAGAAAAGATTAAAAGCTAACTGTAGATTAAATTATATCCCTAAAGAACTAGTAGATCAAAAAAATAAATTATAAAAACAATAAATAATAACTGTCCCCCAAAAGTCACTAAACTGTGTATTAACTGTCTCAGCAAAGATTATACTCCTAAATAGAACAAAGTGAAATCATAAGCACACACAAAAGTGTTTGTACTTTCTCTTTTTATTGTCACAAAGAACTGAAAACTAAGATACTATCCATAAACTGAGAAATGTCCTCAAGATGATTCCAGTTTCAGGGCAAAAATAACAAGTATTCAAATATGTGCAAAAAAATTATATAAAAGATAAATAGGAAATAATCAACAGAGGGCAGATACTATAATTAAGGAAAATAAGGAAAATTTCCAATAAAAGGAGAGATTCTTATCCAAAACTTGAAGGAAGTCAAGGAAGTCAGGAGGTAAAAATAAAGGAAGAGAATATTCTAAGAACAGGGAACATAAGGCATAGTGGGGGGAAAGAGGGAGTCCAGAACTAGAAATAATGTCATCTGTGATGAATTTAAAGAAGTCCAATGTCATTAGATAAACAGAGTATACAGGAAGGTGGGGTATAAAGTAAGCTATGCATAACAGAGATTCACTATTGCATGTAAAATCTTTTTAATGCAAAGTATTCATAATATAGTTCTAAGATCAACATACATTACTAACGTTTCCATGACTTTCTTAAACTTAGACAACAAATCAAGTCTTGATTTGTAATTTTTTAATTTCTAGTGTGTGAAAGTTGTAAAATCCAATTTTTATATGGAAATACTGATCTTATTTTGTTATGGTCAGAATAAAAAAACTAAACTTTTAAACTATTTGAGTATGGTGAAATAAAGCCCTAAAGGCTATACTCATAAATGACATTCTCCTAAACATACATCAAAATCCTAAAAAGACTATTATAAACACGAATACAAAGATAATCTTATTCATAGTTCATTAGATATCAATATCAAAAAAGGTATTAAACAATGAAATATATGTTCTATCTTAGGGAAATAGACTGCATAAAATTCCCTTAAGAAGGATTTCCATTTGATAACAAAATTCCCCAAATGCACACATGACATTGGTGAGGGGAGGGGAAAGCATTATATCTTCTAACAAATGGTATGCTAGTAAATATTTAACATTTAATAACCAATTATCTGCATGTGACAAAAGTATTCATGATATATTTCTAAATTTAACATACATTATTAACATTTTTTCCATCACTTTTTTAATCAGACAAATCAAGCCTTGATCTGTACTTTTTTTTAATTTCCAATATGTAAAAGGTTACAATAAAAATTTAACACTTTAGCCTCATTCCTGGGCCAGTTTCAGTTGACTTCAAAATATCATACCTGGAATTTGCCCAAACCTCCTCAATGAAAGTCATATAAATGTGAAATAAATTGTTCTAGCCATATATAGGAGAATCAATTTTGATGAATATCATATATTGCCTAAATAATACTATACATCTTAATGCATATCCATCAATATACTAAACATCTGCTATTTATCTTGTTGGGCAATGTTTCTAATTAATTCCTTAGTACATGTATACTAAAAAACAATGACAAAGAAATAATGATACATCCTTAAAATTGAATAGGAAGAGGATTGAATTGGCTAACTTTCAAGAAACCGTGCAATGTTTTCAATAATACCAAACTATCCACTGCTTCACAAATTCATCTCTAACATACTTTCCAGACAATGATATATGACTACAAATTATGAAAATATTATTTAAGATTTTAAAAATTATAATAACAATGGCTTAGCATATTAAAAGTTAGCATTAAATGTGCTATAATAGAAAGAGTAAAACTCAGAAGAACTGAGTTTGAATACCAGTTCTACCATTTACTTTCTGGGTGCCCTTGGATGAGTCATCAGGCCCCTCTCAGCTGTGTTTCTCTATCTATAAAATGGTCTTAAAAATAACTTCTCTACCAATCATATTGGGTTTTTATAAGAAAAGTATTTTGTAAACTGTAAAATACTATATAAATGAGTGTTAATATTGCTGATGATATTTGAGTAAAGATATACATGGTGGTAAAAAGACATGAATCAATCCATAAAATTTTATTAAGTGCCCACTTCCTACCATGCATTTTACTATATGCTAGTCATACAAAGAAAGACAAAAGATAGTCCTTGCTTTTAAGGAGAACACAGTCTGGTGGAGGAAACAAGTAGATATATACAGGATAAAACTGAGATAATCAAGAGTAGGAAGTCACTAAAATTAAAAGAAATGGAGAATGATCTTTTTTTTAGGTAAGACTTTAGCTGAAGGAAGCCAGTAGGTGTTGATGAGGAGGGAGAGAATTTTAGGCATTAAGGACAACCAGTGAAAATTCCAAAGAAATATAATGTCTTGTAGGGGGAACAACAAGGAGGACAATGTCACTGGTTCCAGAGAGGGGAGTTGTAAGGTCTAAGAAGACAGGAAAAGTAGAATCATGGCCAGGTTATAACCAATCATTTAATGAAAAAATGAGAGGTAAATAGACGGTCTAATTGTATATCAGTATCTCTAAAGTACTAAAAGAACAAGAGGGAAAGCCCAAGCTTATTGTATAAATCCTTTGTGGAAGTTTTATTTTAAAAAATATGGAGAGGATCACACAGAATACCAATGGAGTGCTTATCCTCATGAAACCAAAGATCCACCAAATTACCAAAGAAGTATTCAGAACAAAGAAATGTTCTATCCCAGGAGGACCATCTGGAATATTATGTCCGGTTTTGGATGCCACATTTTAAGGACAAAGACAAACTGAAATGAGTCTGGGAGGGAATGGTGACTCAAGATTGTCATGCATTGATTGAATCATGTTGGCACAATTAGCATGACAAAGAGATGTGATTGCTGCTTTCAAATATATTAAGGGCTGTCATATGAAAAAGAGATTAGATTTGTTCTTCTTTGGCTCCAGAAAGCAAAAAAGATAACCAATGAATGAAAGCTATGGAAAGATAGTTTTTTGACTCCATATAAAGAAAGATTTCCTAAACTTAGAGATGCCCAAAAGTTGAACTGGTTGCCTTATTAGGTGGCAAATTGCTCAGTACTTTGAATAGAGGCTGAATGATTACCTTTTCCATTTTTTGTAAAGAGGATCCATGCTTCAGGTGAGATTTGGACTAAATGGCCTTAGTAGTTTCTTCAAACTCTGAGATTCTAGAAGTCTACTAACATATAAACTCCTTACCTCAATATGATTATTGCCTACATAGGACCCCCACAAATTCAGGGTTAATTTATATTTTTAAAACTGTCATATAAAAATAAAATTTATTTTGCCTGAGGTGATAACCATAAAATCATAAACTGGTAGCAATTCCATTTTTTTAAATCCATGTCAAATTTCTTTTGCAATTGTCAAATTGAAAAATATTTCTAAAAGCTTTCCCTAGTGACTAATTGACAAAACCTTTGATACTTTCACATCATTGATTCAATCATATCAGAAACACAAAGAAATATACTTTGAAATAACTTTACTTAAAGATGAAAATTTTCTAGATTTATATCACTTTAATGGCTTGACTGCTACTTGTTTCCCCATATTAATTATAAAATAGGATAAACATGAACTGGATTGAATGGCAGTAAAAGTAATAAACCTTATGGTGTTATGCATGAATCAGTACAAGAAAATCTTCTCTAGGGGAAAAAAATGAATGCTTGAATGAAGTTTAGATGCCATTTTTAAGAAAAAATAGAAAACTTTTCGATGAAAATTTACCATATCACCTCAGAGCTTTGAGTTAAATTCCATACTCTGCTTTTGTTTGGGTTTCATAATTCAAGCAATTATAATGTTCTAGTCTTAATATTCAGAATGGATCTATAGATTAGAATAACAAGTAGCGATCTACATTATATGTAATGTGATAATTCATTCCATATCTCAGATCAGACTACTTCTAAAACATGTCATATCATAAAATATCAATCTCATTTTTCACCCTGAGCCCTTCACCTCTCCATTAGTAAGTGGTTAACATGCTTCATCATTGATCCTTTGGAATCATGTTTGATCATTGAACTGAATTTGCTCACTGGGTTGTCATAAGGATCAAATGAGATGATGTATGCAAAGTACTTTGCAAGCTTCAGAGCACTAGATAAATGTGAACTACTATTAAGATTTCCAAATGACAAAACAGTATTATCTGTAGGCGGGATGCCACCAGGTTCTGTCCATAGTACCTCAAGCCCACCTCTTAAATGTTTTCTTCACCTGAATTCTGGTTTCATCTTTGCCTTTTTGGTACATTTAGAAACCAATCTTATTGGTTTCTCTGCTGACATCTGTTACCATTGCTGTCCTTGACTGCTAGTTTTTTATCCCTTCTGAATTTCAATTGTCCTGGCATTTGAGAAGCAAATGATCTCTTCAGTTCTGATTTTCTTTCTAAGAAGTTTCTGAATATCTCTTTATTATTGAATGTGCTTCTTTATTCATTTATGGTCAAGCTCAAATTTGTAGAGTAGACAATCAGAGTTAAGTGCCTTGCCCAGGGTCATAAATTAGCAAGCTTCTGAGGCCAGATTGGAACCCAGGGCCTGCCTTCTTCAGACTTGGCTCTCTATCCACTGAGTCACTTAGCTGCCCTTTTATTTTATTTTAATATTAATAATTTTGCCTCTCTTCTTCTAAATTATCTTCACTTCTGTGTATTTGGATTCCCAAACTATTGTTTTCTCTTTTGTTTCTTTGTTATGGCATGTTAACATAGAGTTCAGTTTTTCTAGTCTTCCCAATAATTTTGCTGTTTAAACCATAAATTTTGCTCCTCTACTTCTCTTTTAAACAGGAGCCTCTCTCTCCTTAAACATATTGTAGTTCCATGTTCTTCTCAAAATTTACAAGGTCCTCTGACTCAAGAAGCATTGGATCATTTTCCTACGTTTTGAAATATTTATTCATAGACACCTAAACTCATTTAGTAAATCTAGAGGCTTTTTTTCTTTCAACTATTTTCCTTTTTTATTTATCTACTTATGTTCTTAGTATTTGGATTTTCTTCTTCCTGAGATCTTCAGTTATTTCAGCTATTTTTTCCTTCCTTATTTTTCCTTGAAACAACTTTTTAATTCTCTGTCTCCATCCCGGCTCATAATTGTTTCCTTGGAACTGAATCTCAGTTTCTCCACTTCCTCCTATACTGGACAATTCACAGTTCATCAACCTAGATCTCTGACCCAAGTGACTTTTCTGGAGAGAGAACTGGCCCTAGCTAGACATTGTGCTCATTCCCTCGGGCTTAATGAAGCTCATGTCATGTAGCCCACACACACACTGTGTCCTGTCCTGTCTTTCTGCCCTACTCCTTTTTTCCTATGGATCAATATTTCCAGTAAAAAACAGTTCAGAGCCACCCACACTGGGACTATGGATTGATTTTCATAGTTTAGGTCTCTGAGGTTCTGTGGGAGGAAAGGCAGGAATGCAATGTAGTGTTGCACTCTATCGTTATCCCAGACACTCATCCTACCCCTTCCTTTTTGTTCCTGGCCTTTGCAAGTCAGAACTGCCCTATGTGGTGCTGACTTTCTGGCTCTACCAAGCTTCTGTGGTCTTCAGTGCTGAAGAGGCAGGCTGACTATCTGTCCTGAACAGACTTTCATAGCTCAAAGCTAAGTTCTGCAAGGCACCAGAAAGAGTAAAGGAGGTTGGGATGTGAGATTGGTTTTGTTTTGAGTATGTAGGTATAGTTCAGCTAGTGCAGCTTTGCTGTAGGTAGAGAAAGGTGTGGGAGAAAGGTACTGAGTGAATTCAGTGTAGATATCGGTTCATGAGTCAGTTTGTTATGGGAGAAGGGTCAACTTTCTTTTTTATTCTAGGTATCTCAAATCATGGAAATAGCTGCTTTTTCTTTATCCATCTATAATTTCTGTTTTGGAGATGTTTGAGAGATGAAGGGATCAGAAAAATGTCTAGTCTTCCATCTTTGTTATGACATGAACCAGAAAAGTCATGGATTTTTTGTCCAAAATCATCAATTCAAGAAGCACTTCTGAATTCCCCCAGTTGTCTGTGTTCCCACCACCACCACTTAGTATTTTAGATAGATAGATAGATAGATAGATAGATAGATAGATAGATAGATAGAAAATGAGAGNTAGATAGATAGATAGATAGATAGATAGATAGATAGATAGATAGATAGATAGATAGATAAAAAATGAGAGAAACAGAGAGAAGGAGGGTGGGGAAAGAGACAGAAAAAGAGAGAGAACTTAAATTTATCCCCCTGTTAGGGGCAACTAGGTGGCTCAGTGGTTATAGCACCAGGCCAAAAGTCAGAAAGATTGATCTTCATGAGTTCAAATATGGCCTCAGACACATAATAGCTATGTGACTCTAAGCAAGTCACTTACCGCCGCATGCCACAGTTTCCTCATCTATAAAATGAACTGGAGAAAAAAATGGCAAACCAGTCCACTACCTTTGCATTTGGGTTTGAAATTATAGGATGGTTAAGAATTCAACAGATAAGGTAGGACACAAGGCATTGGAACTATCAAGAACAAAGGCAGAGATAAGAAAATACAGTCAGTGGATGCTATGGGGAAGGGTAGAAGAAGGGGGTGGGGGGAAATAGTCTAATTATAATTGGTGGAAAAGTGTGTGGAAAGGAATTACAGAAGAGAATCTGCAAATGTAGGGTAGTATCAGATTGTGAAAAATGTTGTAATCCAAGGAGGTTATGCTACTAATAAAGTCCAATAGCAAGAGATAGAGAAATCCCATTTAAAATAACTTCAGACAATATAAACTACCTGGGAATCTAACTGCCAAGACACAACTACAAAATACTTTTCACACAAATAAAGTCAGATCTGAACAAAGGGAAAAACATTACCTGGGTAGGCCAAACCAAAATATTAAAAAATTACAATTGTACCTAAATTAATTTACCTATTCAGTGCTACACCAATCTAACTACCCAAAAATTATTTCATAGAACTAGAAAAAAATATATCTAGATATATCTGGAAAAAGCAAAGAGCCAAGAATGCCAACAGAATTCATGAAAAAATATTAAAGTGACCTATTTGTAACCAGTCTCAAACTGTATTATAAAGGGGTAATCACCAAAATAATCTGGTACTGGCTAAGAAACAAAATAATGGATTGTTTATAGCTGCACTTTTTGTGGTGGCAACAAATTGGAAAAGGAGGGTATATCCTTCAATTGGGGAATGGCTGAACAAACTGTGGTATATGCGGGTGATGGAATACTATTGTGCTAAAAGGAATAATAAACTGGAGGAGTTCCAGGCGAACTGGAGAGACCTCCGGGAACAGATGCAGAGTGAAAGGAGCAGAGCCAGAAGAACATTGTACACAGAGACTGATATACTGTGGTAAAATTGAATGTAATGGGCTTCTGTACCAGCAGCAATGCAATGACCCAGGACAATTCTGAGGGATTTATGGTAAAGAATGCTACCCACATTCAGAGGAAGGACTGCAAGAGAGGAAACATATAAGAAAAACAACTGCTTGAACGCATGGGTCGGGGTAGACATGATTGAGGGTGTGGACTCGAAACTACCACACCAATGCAACTACCAACAATTTGGAAATTGGTCTTGATCAAGGACACATGACAAAACTAGTGGAAATGTGCATCAGCCATGGGTGGAGGGAGTGCAGGGGGCGAAGGGGAAAGGAGCATGAATCATGTAACCATGTTAAAAATGAATATTAATAAATGTTTAAAAAAATAATGGATTGATGGAATGCAGGGGTGCCATGATACCTTTAGTCATGAGCAATTTAAGATACAAGCAGTCACAATTGGGATTTTTTGCTTTAAGTCATGAGCAGATATTTAGATCATAGCAGATATATTCTGCCACCCTCCACTAGAAAGCCTGCCGAATTTTTGGTTTCACAAGTTACACAAGGCTGTCTTGTTTAGTTCAGTATTCATCTGGCCATGTGAGCATCTGTATTGAATTGCTTTTGCTTTCTTCTTTACTTTTGTCTTTATTATCAGTTTTTTTGGCAAATTTCTTAACTTTTAACCATGGGTCCTGATGACAGAGGAATTGAAGGAGTTACAGCAGCATATAAAGCAGGGGTTGGCAACCTTTTGGGCCGTGAGAGCCATGAACGCCACATTTTTTAAAAGGTAATTTCGTGAGAGCTATACAGTGCTCACAGTGCGCCCTCCTGTAACAGTGCCTGAAAAAAAATTGACTTTATGGCTCCTGCAGAAAGAGCCATATCTGGCCCTCAAAAGAGCCAAATATGGCTCGAGAGCCATATATTGCTGACCCCTGATATAGAGGTTTTGCAGTAAATTAGTGGGAAAGAGCCCAAGATGTATGAGGTAATCAGTACAAGCAAGATTAAGGAAATGTTGAGGATTTGGGGAAAAAAATTAAACAATTTATTGAAAAGGCACACCCAGAAAAAGTTGCAATGGGTCATGTATTGGTGCTGTATAATGACACTTGTTTCACACATTATCAAAACATTCTGAAAGGAAGAAATAAACTTCCATGGAAAGTTTTTGTTGAAAGGTCTCTAAGTGAAATCAAGGAAAGTATGGCAAAACAGCCAAAATTCAATGAAGAAAATGATGATAATTAAGTAAAGTAAAAAAATAGCAATTAAGTTTAGCAATAAAGTTACATATCATAAGTAATGTGTAAGGTCAAAGGTTTGCATTTAAATGTAGAGTTACGTGTGTAGGAAGTAAGTTATGTTAAGGGAAAGTCCACAAAATGAAAACCTTCTCCGCCAGCATCTTCACCTGACCTTTAAGGTAAATAACATTTCATATGCAAGTTTATTTCTTTACATTCTTTCTTATTATCTATAAATAAATTTATTTGTTATTTATAAAGTACATTTTTGTATTTAAAAGCATATAAAACAATAAATCGTGTGGTTTTGGGGGGGCAGAATGGATTAATTGCATTTCCATTCATTTAAATGGGGAAAGTTGTTTTGACACACGAGCAAATTGAGTTATGAGCTTTGCCATGGAATGAATTAAACTTGTCTGTTAATGTACCACTGTAGAGTGGATACTCAACACATTGTAGCAAATGACCGAACTAAATGTGGTAATGGATAAACCCAAAGATCACAACTTTTGAAAGAATTCACTATTTAACAAAAACTGCTGGGAAAACTAGAAAACAGTATGGCAGAAATTAGGCATAGACCAATATTTCCCACCATATACTAAGATAAAGTCAAAATGGATACATGAATCAGAAAGAAAGGTTGATACCATAATCAAATTAGGGGAGCATAAAATAGTTTAGGACATAGAATAGGATAAAGGAAGAATTTATGATTAAAGCATTATAAGATATAAAACAGATAAATTTGACTACAGTAAGTTAAAAAGATTTTGCACTATCAAAATCAATGCAACCAAGATTAGAAGGGAAACCAAAAACAGAGAAAAAATTAATAACAAATGTCTCTGACAGGATCCTCATTTCTCAAATAAATAGACAACCTAGTCAAATATATAAGAAGTCATTCCCCAATTGATAAATGGTCAAAGGATATGAACAGGTGTTTCTCAAATGAAGAAATTAAAACTATCTTTAGTCATATAAAAATGCTCCAAATGACTATTATTTGGGAATATGCAAATTAAAACAACCCTGAAATACTACTTCACACCATTAAGCTTAGCTAATATGACAAAAACGAAAAATGATAAATTTTGGAGGGGATATGGCAGAACTGGGACACTAATACACTGTTGGTAGAGTGGTAAACTGATCCAAACATTCTGGAGAGCAATTTGGAACCATGATCAAATGGCCATTAATTCATGCATACTTTTTGACCCAGCATTACCACTTTTTGGTCTGTATCCCAGAGAAATCAAAGGTAGGGGAAAAGGACCTAATTGCAAATATTTATATATAATGTAATATTAATATTTATAACTTACAATAGTTCTTTTTCCTGGTAGCAAGGAATGAGAAACTGAAAAGATATCCATCAGTTAGAGAATGACTACACAAGTTATGTTATATGATTATAATGGCTCAAAGATACACTACAGGAAAAAAAAAAGATAAAAATAGTGAGAACCTGGTAAAACAAAGCACTGAAGGGAACCATTGAAAAATAAAGTGAGGTCTAGCTAGGTGGCTCAGTAGAGATCCAGGCCTAGAGATGGGAGGTCCTAGGTTCAAATCTGATTTTAGATGCTTCCTACCTGTGTGACTCTGGGAAAGTCACTTTCCCCTTGTTGCATAGCTCTTTTGCCTTGGAACCAATACAATACTTAGTATCAGTTCTAAGTGAGAAGGTAAGGGTTTGAAAAAGAAAGAAAAATACTGTGGACAAGAAAAGAAATCTTTGGTTATTTCAATTTTGCCTATGGATGATTCCACATATTTCAATATATTGTATTTATTGACTATTCCCTTGAAACTGCAGCCAAGCAGCACAGTAAATAAAGTGCTGAGCTTGGAGTCAGGAAGATTCCTCTTTCTGAGTTCAAATCCAACCTCAGGCATTTATTAACTATGTGACCCTGGGAAAGTTACTTAACCTGTTGGTCTCAGTTTCCTCATCTGTAAAATTATCTGGGGAAGGAAATGGCAAATCCCTCCAGTATCTTTGCCAAGAAAACCCCAAAACAGATCACAAAGAGGTGGACACAACTGAAAAATAACTAGACAACACTTTCCTTAAAAATGCTTAGAATGGCATTGCCTCTCAGTGTTTTGCATCAAATGCCCCTGGAATAATTCACAAGATCAAATTGACAGCATTGTTGGTAATTGTCTTCTTACTCAATCATTGAAATATTAGCAAATTTATCATTGTATAATAGAAACACAGACTCTAAGAATTTAAATAGACCTTTAAAGGTTATCTAGAGCAAGGGCTCTTAACTTTTTGTGTCATAGATCCTTTGGCAGCCTGATGAAGCCTATAGACCCCTTTCCCAAGTCACGTTTTTAAATAAGTATAACAAAACACATAGGATTACAAAGGAAACCTATTTTATTGACACATATCAAAATGACAAATTATTGGCAATTCCTTACAATACAGAGACTCCATCATTTTTTTCCTTCCCTTGAATCTCTCCACCCCATCTATTTCAGTTACTATCACTTCCCCTTAAAGACAATTCCTGACAAAAGAACAGCCCCCCATCACAATAACAACAATGTTATAACAATCATTCTATAAATAGTCTAATAAGGAAAACACTTAGGGGGAGGGAGACAAGGAGGCCAAGGAAGAAGAAAAAAGACAATGGGCAAGAGAAGCAGTTGCCCAAATTGCAGATAAAACAGATGACTATATTTCAAGCCCTAAAGCAGGAAACATATAATTTCCTACTTTACCCAAGAAAAAGAGGTTTGTCTCTTTGGCCCCTCCCTCACCTCCTGAAAGCTATCACCTGATAGAATCTGTGAGAATTCTTATTCAGTCATTATATCTGAAGGACTGCAGGTTTTCCATGCTTGTTTGAAGGGAATAAGATCCTTACAAATAGTTTTAAAAAATCATAGATGTGTAGTCAGGAAAGCATTTCATTTGGAGGAAAAGGATCTGGCATTATCACTTATTAGTTATGTAACTTTAGAGGTATCTCTGAATCTCAGTTTGTTCATTTATGAAATGATCCCAGATGTCCTATAAGTGGATGACCTTCCACATCTAAATCTATAATTCTATTGCCACACTCCGTAAAAGCATTTAAAAGGAATGTTCACACTCCCCTTAATTCTGTTTTTGATGTATTGTTCTTAGGTAAACCTTGTCAGGTGCAATCCCATAGTCTATTTCATATCAGCTACTAACTTTCCAAACTCATAAACTATTAAAGTTCTTAGAAGGAAACAGTCTGAGAAAGAAATGAAACATATTCAGAAATGCACTCAGAATTTAAAAAGGGAACCAAAATAAAGGAGACTACCTTTCAAACTAAAAATATACTTTTCTACTTGGGAAAATTCAATATGGTGACATGACCAATATATTCTTCTCTTTCCCTTGAACAATATATATACTGAAGATATCTAGATAGTCCAACTGAATTACAAAAATGACAGATTCTGAGCTGATTCAAGACAACATATGGAAAGAATTGTAATGAAGAAGGGATATCTTTTATTCCATTAGATTTAACTCTACTGCTCTCATTTAAAGACTGTATATCTGTCATCCAAGGATCAGCCTAGCGAAATGAGAAATGCACCTTCACCAGGTTGGCCAGAGGATGACAAATTTTCAGACATGGCAACCTCCAAAACATCTCTCCAGTCATAGAGGGGTTGTGAGATACACTAATGAAGATTGATTAGTTGGTTGTTGTCCTTCATACTCAATGAGGACTAAAACAACCTCTCTGGTGATGCCTTTTGACTGGCACATAAATTGGTTTTAAACAAAGCAGAGTTGCACAAAGTTATCAGCCTCAGAATCATCGAAGTCCAGTGGCAAGACAAAAGTCAGGATGACTGGCAGTGGCTTGGGATGTAGTGAATGACCTTAGCTTCTTTGATGTCTAACCAAGCTCTAAACCAGTGGTTCTCAAACTTTTTTGGCCTACCGCCCCCTTTCCAGAAAAAAATATTACTAGGGGGCAGCTGGGTAGCTCAGTGGAGTGAGAGTCACCCTAGAGACAGGAGGTCCTAGGTTCAAACCCGGCCTCAGCCACTTCCCAGCTGTGTGACCCTGGGCAAGTCACTTGACCCCCATTGCCCACCCTTACCACTCTTCCACCTATGAGACAATACACCGAAGTACAAGGGTTTAAAAAAATATTCTTAGCCTCTGGAAATTAATTTTTTTAAATTTTAATAGCAATTAATAGGAAAGATAAATACACCTGTGGCCATCACTGCCCTCCTGGATTGCTGCAGCACCCACCAGGGGGTGGTAGCACCCACTTTGGGAATCACTGCAAACACTTTATAGCACCTGCTTCAGTCTCCTTCAACACAGTTGGAACAAATTGTTCTCATCGGTCCCTTGTGAGAGGAAGTCTTCACATGTAGACACTCTCCTAACTCACCTTGGCATTTGAGGTCTATTGATGACCCTCTAACTGGTTTAGCCAGCCCACTGAGACATTTTACTGGAGTGTGGCTGCTGTACATGCTACAACCTCTAGGAGCCACAGATGAAAGTCAGGTGGCAGGTGGACATCAAAGAAGGAAAGTAGCCCTGAAAAGGATACAGCAAGCCCTCACACCAGAAGGACTTGTCTTCCCTGAATACTCCATATACCACACTAATGAAGATAGTAGCCATACTAACGAACTCAAGTGAAATATTGAAATACATTAACAGTGCTTCAATTCAAATAATAATAATAATAATAATAATAATAATTAGCATTTATCTAATACTTTAAGATTTGCAAAGCACTTTGCAAATATGATCTCATTTTATCCATCTGACAACTATGGGAGGCAGATGTTATTGTTAGCTTCATTTTACAGATGAGGAAATTGAGACCAACAGAGATTAAGTGACTCACCCAATGTCACATAGTCTGATGGCAAATTTTAATTCAGGACTTCCTGACTCTAGGTCTTACACCCTATCCACTGGGCCACTTGGTTATATTTATTTATTAGATGCCTTCCACTATGTGTTAGACATTATACTAGGCACTGAAGATTCAAAGACAAAAATTAAATAGTCTTTGGTTTTTTGGAGCTTACATTTTATTTGGGGAAAATAACCTTTATATAAATAAATGCAAAATTTATACAAAGTGAATACAAATCCATTTTTGGAAAAGGGGCAGAATGCTAACCACAGGCTACATCTGGAAAGTCCTCTTGTAGAAGATGGCACCTGAGGTGAGCCTTGAATGGAACAAAGGATTTGATGAATACAAAGGTAAAGAGGGAGAACATTCCAGCCATGGAAGACAATTTGTACAAAAGTATAAAGTGAGGCAATGTAATTTCTTGCAATAGGCATAACAAGTAGGTCAGTTTGTCTGCAACAAGGTACATGAAGGAAAGGCTAGAAATCAGCCTAGAAAGATAAGCTAGAGCCAGATTCTGAAAGGCTTTAAATGCCAAATGGAAAGGTTTGTGCTTTATCCTAGAAATAATATCAAAACACTGAGCAAGGGAGTGACATAGTCAAGCCTATACTTTAGGAATATCAATTAAGTAGTGTGGATGATGGTTCAGAGAAGAAAGAAACCGAAGGCAAGGAAGCCATTTAGGAAGTTATTGTAGTAATCCAGAAAGGAGGTGGTGAGGTCCTGAACTAGGATGATTAAATGCAAGTCTGGTTATATACATTTTTGTCTGTTCATATATCTATTGGGATTCCCTTGACCTGAAATTTTTAAAAGGTTAATTTTGAAAACTCACAGTGTGGAAATGCAATAAAAGCAAGAATTTGTCCATTCTTTTCATTCTTACAGTTATTGGGCACTATAATTGGATATTGGAAGCTCTTGAATTCACAAGCATTTTAACTTGGACATAGATTTGACAATCATTATATGTGCATAAGGAATCAACTAGAAACCTAAAACATAAAGCTGGACATTTAACTCCCTCTATTTGATTTCAGATAATAAATTTTATCCAGAAGAATGGAAAACACTACCCCACCCACTTCATTAATACAACCCGAGGAACTAAGTTCTCAAGTTGGGAATAGAATCTCAACTAGTTTATTTTCCCCAAGTATATTCTTATTAAATAACTATGAAAGGGTGGCAGCTGTTTGCAGAAGCAAAAAAGCCTCAGGCTGTCCAAAATTGTGAATTTCCTCCTTTTTCACCTCCTTATATGCCTCTTTCCCATAAAGTGCCCAATTCTGTTGATCCTTTATTCCCATTTTCATTGTCTCCTTATCTACTAGCTCATTCCCTGATGACTGTACACATTTCCAAGACTCCCAGATCCTTAAAAACTTTCACTTGGCCCTGACATGTCTTCAAGCTATTCTTACATCTCTTTTCTCTTTTGAAGCTAACCTCCTAAAAAAAGTTGTCTATAGACTTTGGTCTCAATTCCTCACTTCCTACTCTCTTCACCTCCTGAAAATAAGTTTCTGACCCCATCTTGCACTGAAATTGCTTTCTATAAGGTAACCTGCAGCCCCTAAACAGCTAAATCCAATAGCCTTCTCTCAGTTTTAATTTAACTTGAATAGGTGGTACAGTTGATAGAGTACTATGAGGTCAGGAAGACCTAACTTCAAACCAGGGTTAGACATTCTTAACCTGCTCAGGAAACTTTAGGACAATTCTCCTTGTCTCTAGGATAAAATATGGCACTCAGTCTGGCTTCTACCTTTGCTTCCAACCTCATCTATTACCACTCTTCTTCATAAACTTTATATTTCAGATAAACTGGATTATTAGATTTTCCTAAACTTGTATCTCTTCCATCTACATTTGTACAAGCCTTATCATTGCCTAGAATCATTCCCTACTGATCTCAAAATCTTAGAATCCTTGACTCTTGAAGGTTCATCTGAAATACCTTGTTTTCTATAAAGTCTTCTCTGTTCCTCCTAGTTTTAATTCTTCCCCCCTCAGTTTACCTTTCTTCATATTTGCTGTTGTTGTTCATCAATTGTCATGTCAGACTCTTGATGGCCTTATGTGAGGTTGTCTATGCAAAGAGTTTTCCATTTCCTTCTCCAGCACCTTTTATAGATTAAGAACTGAGAAAACTTTTCCAGTGACTTGCCCAGGATCACACAGCTAATAAGTATCTGAAACTAGATTTGAACTTATGAAGATAGGTCTTCCTGATTCAAAACCTAGGGCACCACCTAGCTGCCTATAATCTTCATATTTATTTGTGTTTATATTGAATCCTTCTAGCAAAATGTAATATCTTTGAGGACAAGCACTGTTTCATTTTTGTTTTTGTATCACTAGCACTTAGACTAATGATTGAAATGAATGAATTAGCCCCAGGACTACATGAAAACTTGAGGACATTCTACTGATGCTGATAGTAGAGTAAATAGGAATTTGACCCATGGGTATTTACAATAAAGAATAGAATGAAGACAGAGGGTAGGGAAAAGAGAGATTTAGTGCTTGTTTGGAGTCCTGGCTATGTGGTTGGTGGTGTGATTTGGACAGAGAATTATTGACCAGAGGGAATGGCTAATTGGTGATATCTGTGCTATTTGAAAGAGAGTTTTGCAAATCTGGGTGTGAATCTAGGACTGGAATATGACAGTCCCAAAGGAGAAAACAGCATATTCTGTGTTCAAAATAAGTAAATGTTTCATGAAGTGTAAATCCATGGGAAATGGGGGGTCCAAAATAACAAGAAATAGATGTTCTCTGTGTGGCTGAATGAAGAAGCTGCCCTGGGTCCAAGCACAATATAGAAAGCAATATGGTGTCATGAATAAGGTACCAGACTTAGAGTCAAGAATACCTGGTTTGAGTCATGCTTCAGATCCTTACAGCTATATGGCATGTATGCAAGCCATTTAATCTCTGTGACTTAGTTTCCTCATCTGTAAAATGAAATCAGACTTGATAGCATCTAAGATCCCGTACAGACCTAAATCTGTTATCCAATAAGTATTTTACTAGTAGTAGTCTCTACAGAGGAAAAGAGAGCCCAGAAGGGCACAATCTAAACCAGATTCAGAGCATGAGTGTGGGGTGAGAGTTAAGTAGAAGAAAGAGGAAGGTATCAGGAGTGAGAAGAGAAACAGAAGGCAGACAATTGGTCCATGTCAGCAAAAGAAAATCATTAGCTTCTAAAAATAATTTCTTCATCTTAAATGGTGGGAGTAAGTGGGGCAGAATTCTATAGGTTCCCATATCTGCTATCTTTATGGATAGGTATAAGGAGAATGGATTTTTTAAAAATGAACTTCACACTGAAGAAAGTCCCACATGGGCTTTTTTAAATGTCATTGGCTTGACTTTTGGACACTAAAGGTTTTTGTGAAATGTTTCTTTTTTCAATTAATTCTCCTTTTGTAAATAATACAAAGAAATCCATGAAGATGGTCATCTGTTTTAATGTCACTCTTTCCAAATGATATGTGTTACTTGTTAAGGAATTTAAGGATGACCATAATTCCCCAAATCCCCCAAAGGGAAGTTTGATTACCAATGATTGATAAGGAATATAAACTTTTTTCCTCAAATACTTCTGTGAAGCTAAAAAACAGAAGATGGCAATGAACTTAGAAAGAGATAATCTCCTCAGCTGGTAACACCAAGCCTACCACTCATTTTGTATCCAACTAATCTAATGTGTAATGGGATATTACCCACAAATAGTGGAAGAAATCCTTTGGAGAACATTTGGCATATTTAAATCTATTTTTTATGCCTAGAGAAATTCTAGCTGCACATTGTTCCCTCATCACAGGACAGTCTGCCAAGTCAGAGAGCATGTGACCATCATCTAGATAGAATATATTTGAAAAAGGAAGAGGGACAAGAATCTCTCATATTTTAAGGAGGAAGCATAAGAAGGCCAATTCAGTTCAACAACTAAATTGGTATGATGAGGTAGACACTAGGGACACACAAAAAATTAAATAGTAACAACAAAACTTAACAGATTAAATAAAAATGGAAAAGTTTAAAATACTGAATTACCAAAATGTGACAGATATGATGTGAGGGGAAATGGTGCTGATAGATTTATTTAAAGCAGGGTTGCCACAAACTTTCAATTTGTTAAAAGAAAAAAACAATGTCTGTGAAGTGCAATAAAGTAAAGTACAATTAAATGAAGTATGCCTTTTCAAGTCTATATAAAAACAATGGGACAACTCCAAGGAATAGCAAGTAGGCCAGTTTGTCTAATCAGTAGAATACGTAAAGGGAAACAACATGAAAGAAGCCTAGAAAGGTAGGCTGGAAATAGCTCGAGAAAGACTTTTAATCCCTTTTTCACCTGATTGATATTTTGGCAAGACAGCCCCTAGCATAAATGGGGAAAAATCATTTCTCACTCTCAGTATTCAGTACAATTTCCTGATAACTTGATTTCAACCTATGGTTGCTCTTAGTGTTAGCTCTCTATCAGACTAACTAATCTCTTCTATTCTTTTCAAGTATTTGTAAGGCTACCAGGTGCTCTTTTTCTTAGAATACAAATAAATTTGACTTTTCAAAATCATTCCACATTCCTTTCTTAATGCCTTCTTCTTTATATTGTCCTTATATGTTTGTGGGTAGAGTAACCATTGTCTTAGATTAAATATAATCTGTCTAGCTTCCTTGTCAAAAAAATATCTAATCATGCATTTTCTAATATTTTTTAAAGAATAAATAAAAGTTGGTATTTCTTCTTTGGATATAAACTATTGAAGATCAGTGATTCAGTTGGGTTTAGGGATGAAATGGACCCCAAATCACTTACTACAACACATGGTAAAATGGAGGTTTAATGATATTAAGTGGTAGCCAGTTTCATATAGGTGGTAAATCTAGCTTCAAACCACATCATCTGACTCCATATCCCCATGTGTATTCCAGCATACCGTGCCTTCACTTTTGCTCAATAAAGCACATATTAACCGTGTTTATTACTATAGTGCTTCATAAATGTTTGTTGATTTGATTTGATTACAGAAATACAAGACATGTAAATAACCCTAATAAATAATCATACAAAGCAAATTGGGTATAACTTATAGTAATGGAATTTTTCTCATAAAATAATTTATTTGCAAATAACTTAAAGTAAAATCCAGCTCACCAATTCTTCTGTAGTGAATAAGTTTTCAAAGAATTATAACTTGTCATGGAGTTAAGATAATATAAAAAAATGCTGGATTTGAAGCCAGAAGACCTGGGTTCAAGTTTCAATTTATCTACTTACTAGTCATGCACCTCATTTTCTTCATTTGTAAAATGGAAATGCCAACACTTGAGATCCTAGACTTCAAGCTAAATGGGATCTTAGAAACATCTATTCTGATTCCCTTATTTCATAGATAAAGAAACTGAGGCCTGGAGGAGGAAAATGATTTGCCCATGGTCCATACATAGCAGTAGATTTAGAATCCAAGCCTATTTTTTTACTTAAAGTATAACACTGTTTTCGTTGTACAGTAGAACCTCATGTTTTATGCAAACTTAATACATGCAAATTCAATCATATGAGATTAGCAAAAACAAGGTAGAAAAAATACATTAAAATTTTTAGTTAGGTGCTAAATCCAGGCTATTTCCCAAGCTGCATAAATTCCTGCAATAAGTCATTCATTCTCACTCTGAGAAGCATTAGTATGAGTCATTACATTGTTTTGTGCCAAACCCAAGTCATATCCACCTCAGAGCAGTGCTTCTCTTTGGTTTCATCAATGCTATTCAGTTACTAATAATGGCCTCCAATACAAGAGTAGTGATGTTGGTAACTCTGATAAATATTTATTAAATAATGGAGTTCACTATTATGCATGATTTTCAACTTACAAGAAGGATTTTGGTATTTATCACATTAAACAAAGTCCTATGTACTACTACTTACCATATTTTTATAAGGATCTAATTAGGTAATATACTATATGTTCCTGAGCACAGATAACAAATAAAATCTGAGTATGAGCTAAAATCAGCATTATCTCTCAGAGTGTGCTTATGCTTTTTCTTTCCCTTCTCAAGAAATTTTATTTCAAGAGTGTTGCATATATTCAAGAAGGGTCTAAATTCTAACCATTACGATGTAAAAGTGTATGCAAAAATAAAGAGTTATGTAAAAACATGATATATTATTAAAAGCTATTATTCTTTCTCATTCCCCAATCTACATATAAGTATTTTCTCCCTAACAAACACATTTTTTCCAGATATGATTTGTGCCCTCTGCGCTGGTCATCTTAAACAAATCATGGTCTTATTTTCATCTTATTTTCAGAAACAAATGCCATTTTACATCACAACTCTATTAGTACCTAACCCAATGTCTCATCATGACATGGAAATTAGCATGGGTATTATGTTAATATAGTGAAGGGTTTCAAGTCCAGGCTCAGTGGTATTAAATGTGCATTGGATAAAATAAGACAAACTGAGTTTGAAAAAGTTTATAATAAAGAACATGAAATATGTAACTATGGGAAAATATTCAAAATAATTTTTTTTAAGTTTATAATCAGGTTGTAAAAAGGCATGATGAATTTTTAAGCCTTGGCAACTTCCAAAGACAGTCTACTAAGGCCTAGAAGGATGATGTTCTCCCCAAAAGCAGCTCTGTTCACATTGCTGAAGTCAAAGAACCAATAAATACAAAAGCATAGCATAAAACAAAAATAAATGCACAAAAACTAATTCAGAAATGGACAGCCTAATTTTCATCATAACTTTCAGCCACCATTGTTCAATTTATCATAGCAAATTGGGATTAACATATTCTATCATATACATGGATCCCTTCTACATCAGCCTGTTTGTATTAAAAAAAAAAAAAAAGCACTAGATTCGAATTTGGAGAACCTGAAATTGAACTTCACCACTGCCATTTATTAGTTGTGTGACAATGACAAGTAAAACAATCATTCTGGACCTCAAATTTCATCTTTAATAAAATGTTGGTGTTAGACTAGGTTCAAATGGCCTTCTAGCTCTATGTATTTTGGTGCTTTTATTGGGCATCGTTTGCTTTGAAGGCAATTGTGCAACTAAGTTTGTCAAGATCAACATGTATATTTTTGAATGGTTACTGAATGTTGAATCTCTTTGTAAGCAAATATAAAACCTACAGTTGGAAGAAAAAAATGAAGTCACCACATTTTAGTAAGTCTGACTGTCATATGCCTGTTGACAGATTATTTGCTGATATTTTATATCAGAAATATCCTCCTAAGTCACTTCCATTATTGATAATGGGGAAAAGAAAGAAAGGGCTTGTCCTTTCATGGTCCCTCCAGCTTCCCTTATTTCTAAAAGTCCTTTTAGTTTCCTAATTCCAATGTTAATTTCCCAGTTTTGAAGGCACTGAATCACAGTTATTGTGATTATTAAATTAAATTAAAGTGCCTCTATTACTTTGACTTTTCTTTTGACTCAACAATGCCATCAGTAGGTCTAAGAAAAAGGAAAAGGGTCTATTATATAAAAATATTTATAGCAATTCTTTTTGTAGTGGCAAAGACTTGGAATCTAAGCATCAGCTGGAGAATGACTAAACAAATTATGTTATATGAATGCAATGGAGTTCTATATTGTGGTCAACAAAATGATGAAAGGGATGGTTTCAAAGAAATTTGGTAACATTTCTATGATGTGAAGCAGAGAAAAGTGAGAATACCCTAGAGAATAAGTTATGTAATAACAACATCGTAAAGATAATAATTTTGAATAGCTCAGGAACTCTGATTGATACAATTATCAATCATGAATCTAAAGGAAAGATGATGAAAATGCTACCCACCTCCTGACAGAGGTAGTGGACTCAAGATACAAAATGACGAATATATTTTTGGACAGCTGCAATTCAGGAATTTATTTTCCTTCACTATGTATTGCTTTTTTGCTTTTGTTTCCCTTTTTAATGTATTGGGGGGGAATGGAAGCAGGATAAAGAAAAATAGGATTATTTTCATTGAAAAATTAAATTTAATATTTATTTTATATATATATATGTATACATACATATATGTGTGTGTATTCTATATTATGAAGCAGCTAGATGACTCAGTGGATGGAGCACTGGCAGGAAGACCTGAGTTCAAATCCAGGCTCATATACTTATTAGCTGTATGACCCTAGGTAAGTCACTTAAGCTTGCTTGTCTTAATCCACTGTGAGAGAGAGAAAGAAACCCTCTTTGAAAAGTTTCACATTGAATCTCTTATGCACAAACTTTTCTTCTTTCTTTCTCTCTCTCTCAACTGGAAAAGGAAATGGCAAATCAATCCAGAATCTTTGTCAGGAAAAACCAATGAACAGTTGTTCCATGGGATCATGAAGAATGTGACTAAACCACTGAACTACCGAACAACAAAAAATCATATTAATGAATTTAATGTATCCTATGCAATACATAAGTGATAGTTANTGAACCCTGGTTTCTAACAACCCAGCTAGAAGAAACTAGATTCAAATCATAGCTGCCAGGTTTTTAGTAGCCCTTCACGGCCAACAGAAGGAAACCTAATGATAGACTCCAGGGACAGTCATTGTCACCATTAATCACAGGAAGCATGGAGGCAAAAGCTTCACATTGGTAGATCTCTGCTACATTTTCTCCTCAAAATGAAGATAGCTTCCAGCAAAAATAATGCAAATGAATGTCATATATTCAAATCCATGCCCAAATGTCAGAACCACATCACATCCATGCTAATTAGAGTGGTGAGTAAGTTCCATACTCTGTACCTCTCAGTGCAAATGGAGACTATTTTTTAATGTTTCATAAGTAATAAAATTATTAATGACTTAGAAACAAGGGAAGCCAAGTAATTGACAATGTGGATTTAAACAGGACAAATGTCAGAAAATCTTATTAAATTCATCACAGGGATAAATAAAATTAAGGAATTTAATAGATATGACCTACCCAAATTTGAGAAAAGATAATTTCTATAATTTAGTGAACTTTCTAGGATAAGAAGTATATAGTTTACCCAGTCTGCATTTGATCAGATTTATTAGACCCCACCTTCCCCCCAAAAAGGAAATGGTAGACATTTTATAGCACAATGGAAAAAGCATTGGATTTGGAATTAGAGGACTTGGGATAAAATCCTGGTTCAGCCACTTATTACCTGTGTAATTTTGCATAAGTAATAATTTCCCCTGGATTCTGATTCTTTGTCTATAAAATGTAGAGTTTGATCTAGAACTTAAGATACCTTAATTTCTAAATCTACAATGATATGAATTCCCTTAGAGAAGAAAATATATTGGCCCTTGAATTCAAACTCACTCCAAATATAGAATTTCTTCTGCAGCATCCCTCACATCCAGCTGCAACTTGAACACTTCCTCTGATCATGATCTCACTACTTTATAAGCCCATTCCATTATTTGACAACTCTAATTTTTAGAAATCCTGGCCTTATATTGGACTAAAGTCTTCCTCTAGCTAATTCCTATCCATTATCTGATTTCTGACTTCTGAAACAACATAAATAGGTTTACTTCCCTTTCTACATGCAAGCTTTTTTTTTAATCTCAGAAAATTTCAGAGATGTAAGGGACCTTCTGATTCTGATGAGAAGAGAAAGGCCTTAAAATTATCTATAATTTGCATTTTATATGCTATAATAAAGCCTAGAAAAGTAAAATGATTAGCCCACACAGCTAGACAGCTATCATGTTTCTCATTAGTCATCTCTTTTCAAGGCTAAACATGGCCAAATCTCACAATAAATTTAATATAGCACAGTTAGAGGTTTATTTGTTTTTAGGAGATGTGTAACAGTAATCAAGTGAACAAATATCATTTAGCACCTAACTTGTGCAAGTCACTATATATGTGTTTGTATGGAAGGCAAGAAGGAGGAGGAGGAGGATGAGGGGAGAGAGAGACAGAGACAGAGAGACAGAGAGACAGAGAGAGAGAGAGACAGAGACAGAGACAGAGACAGAGACAGAGACAGAGACAGAGAGAAGTGTTTAAAGAATTTAAAGAAAAAAGATTCTGGAAAAAATTAGAAAGCTGTCACAATAGTGTAATCTGATTTAAAGGAAGACAAAATCAAATCAACAAAAAGCAAATGAACAAAGTAAAATTGCAACAAAACCAGAAGAAATAAAAAAGAATTATCAGAACCTTTTATGCACAATTCCATGCTGCCAAGGCTGAGAACACAAAAAATAAATAAAGAAAGAAATATCCTCAAAAATATAAAATACTCAAATTAACAGAAGATCAAATACAAAACTTACATAATCCATTCTAAGGGGAAAAAAATATTGTAAAGGAACTACCATAGGAAAAAAACACCTAGCCCTAATGATTCAAAGGAGATTCAAGTTTCCCATTAGGAATATTATCCAAATTATTCTCAAAAACTTAGAAAAAACTCTTCCAGATTCCTTTTATAAGATAAATATAATTCTATTACCTAAATCAGGGAAGGGAGAAAGGAAACAAACATTTATTAAGCATCTATGGTTTGCTATGCACTGAGCTAAGTGCTGGGGATACAAATGGAAACAAAGACATCCCCTGCCTTCAAGGAACATGCATACCGATGGAGGAAAACTGCATTAACGGGAGCTAAAAAATGGATGAAATGAAGGCATGGGAAAAGAGTGGAAAAGCTACCCAGCTTAGTTTTGAAGACCAGAAAACTAGGAACAAGGTCATGAAAAGAATGAAGACAGGCCAGTGTGGACCCTTCCACAAAATGGAGGTCCAGGAATAAAGCACCAATAGGTAAAGGAGTGGCAGAACTTGTGAAAGGTTATTCTAGCATAACCAGGAAACCAAGAGAGTAGATTATTGTTCTAGGGGAGAAGAGGCCCCAATATGTTGAGAGAAGTTTCAGGATGAGCAAGTAGTAGAAGAGGTGCAATTTCGAAGTCAAGAAAGTCAAGAATAAAGCAGGAAAGAAAAGTAAATCAGTTTGGCCTGTGCTTTTCCCCAAAATAGAAGTTCCAAGCAAAACACACCAATGAGAGAAGGGAACCGGTTTTGTGGTGAGATATTCTAGGATGAGCAGACCTCAGGGGAAACAGACCTCAGGTCCTGAGGGAAATTTTAGAATGAGCCCCCAGGAATAGCTAATTGCTAGCATTTATGTAGCAAGTTAAAATTTGCAAAGCACTTTACAATTTTTTTTTATTCTTATCCTCACAACATCACTGAAGATAGACATTATTATAATCCTCATTTTAAAGATTAAGATACTAAGGCAAAGAGAAGTTAAGTAACTTGCCCAGGGTCACACAACTTGTAAAAGTCTGAGGCTATATTTGAATTCAGGTCTTCCTGATTCCGAGTCCACTGTACTATCTCTTTGCTCAAATATTTAGTAGAGGAGGCATTGTTTTGAAATTCATCATATGAAGTCAAGTCCAGGAGGAACATGGATAAAGCATAGAAGAATAATAGTTCAATATGATTTGTTATTGTTCAGTTGTTTTTCAACCATGTCTAACTCTTGGTGATTCCATTTGAGATTTTCTTGACAGAAATCCTAGAGTGGTTTGCTATTTCTTCAGTTCATTTTACAGATGAGGAAACTGAGGTAAATAAGGTTAAGTGACTTGCCCAGAATCACATAGCTAATAAGTATCTGAGACCAGATTTGAACTCAGGCAAATTAGTGTTCCTGACTCCATGACTGGCACTTTAGCCAATTGTGCTACCTATCTACTTGATATCATTAATAATTATCGATTTAAAATCTTTAAATAAAATCCTGTTGGACTAAAGAGATTCATCCAAGAAATCTTTCATCATGACCAAGTTGCATTTATACCAGGGATACATAGTATGTTCCACAGTAAAGAAGTAACCAACATAACCACATTTTTTAAATCTATCCAATACCACATAATTATCTGAATAGATTCAGAAAAAGCTTTCTTCCCACCTGGCTGCATTCCTTCTCCATCATGCCCAGAAAGCTTTTGCAAGATCACATCAGCCTTAGAACTAGAACATCATGGTTTATCAGTATTCACCTTCTGATGACCCTCTGATTAGAGGGAGAAAAAAGTGATCCTCTGAGAACCTTCCTTTAGGTAACATACCAATCCAATTATCTTTTCATTTCCCTCCCAGCCATACTCCTTCAGACTTCTCTATCATTCCTCTGATGGTATCTTCCCTCCCATCTTTTCTGCTTCCTTTATGTTTTGTATTTCCCATTAGATTATAAATTCCCTGAGTGTAGGCACTGTCTTTCCTTTATTTGTAATCCAGTGCTAAGCACAATATCTGGCACACAGTAAGTGATTAATAAATATTTACTGATAACTACAACACTCATTAATGGGGAATAGCACTTCTAGACCTGAAACAATAGTATAAAGCAGCATTCATCAAAACCATCTTGCTCTAGTTTTAAAAAGAGAGGTAGATAAATTGAATAGACTAGTCCAGGAAGAATCAGAAACAATGGAACTCAAGCCAATATTTGATAAATCAGAAAATATAAATTTCTTAGAAAAGAACTTACATAATTTCTTAGAAAAGAACTTACATAATTAAAAAAGCTGGAAAAAACTCAAAATAAATATGGAAGAGATTAGGCTTAGGTCAATACCTTCTACACTCTAAGTGAATATATGACCATAATATGTAATATATCACAAAAATAAAAGAGATTCAGATCATGTGCCTCTGACAGATGTAGGTAGGAGATGTATTCTTAACCAGGGAAGGAATAGAAGCAATTACAAAATAAAATAGATTAATTTGATTGCATGAAATTGAAGAGCTTCTACACAAATAAAATTAATGCACTTGGGATAAAAAAGAAAAATAATTGAATGAGAAAATTTTTCTGACAAGACTTTGCTATCCAAGTTATAAACATATATATATATATATATATATAGCACATATGACAAAAGCTATCTCCCAATTGATAAGAATTGTCAAAGGTTATAAACAAAGAGATTTCAAAGGAAGAGTCATCAACTATTAATAAACTTAAGAAAGAATGTTCCAAATCACTAATTAAAGAAAAATGCAAATCGAAACAACCTTTGAATTTTACCTCAATCTCTGCAAATTGTCAAAGATGACAAAAGATGGGAATAGTCAGTGTTGGAGGAATTGTACTCCTGGTACATTGTCAGTGGAATTGTGAATTAGCACAGTTTAGAATTCTGCAAATAAAGTGACTAAAATTGCCATACATACCCTTTGATCCAAAAGTTCTCCTACTAAGATCCTACCCCAAGGAGGGCATTCATAAGAATAAATTCCACATATACCTTAAAATATTTATAACATCACTTTTTGTGAGAGTAAAGAATTGAAAACAAAGTAAGTGTCCATCAATTGATGAATGTTTAAATAAATCATGATACTTGTGTATAACAGAATATTATAGTTTACAAGCATATGAATATTGTTGTTGTTCATACTTCATTTTTTAAGAAGATTAATGACAAACAGGGTAAAAGCTTGACTTGTGCATGAATTAGGTTTAAATGAGGCAGAGTTGCACAAATATATCAGCCTCACTCTCTCTTCTGGAGTCATTAAAGTCCAGCAGCAAAACAAAAGTCAGGATGCCTGGAGATGACCTGGGATGCAGTGGATGCCCTGAGCATCTTTGATGTCTTACCAAGCTCGAAGTGCTCCACAGCGCCTTCTTCAGCTACCTTCATGGTCTTTAAAGCAATTTGTTTTCATCCACCCATTCCTCTAGGGGAAATCTTCACATGGTTGAGGTAAACAGGCTTCATGCCTGTCAGTTACACTCAACATGGTTTAACATGTCTGCCTAGATAGTTTTACCAGATTGTAGTTTCTGCACACAGAGAAGCCTGGAAAGAACTATGTGAACTAATGTAGAAAGAAGTGAGCAACACATGGAAAATAAAATACACAATGATTACAATATAAGTAGGGAAAAACAACCTTAAAAATATAAAGTGAATATTGCAGAATTACTAAGAACAAACATGGTTCGAAAAGAGACATATGAAAAGACATCTTTACCACTATCCCTTTGTGAAGGAGGGAGGTTCCTAAGTATCACACATTATACATATTTTAGTATTTTTTCAATGTATTGATCAGTTTGCTGATTTTTTTGTCTCCTTTTTCTCTTTCTTCCTTTTTTTTAACCACTGGTTGTTTAGTAATAAGACTTTGCCAGGTTCTCTAGAAGGGCAAGGAAAGAAACTAGAAGAAATTCTGGTGATTTAACAAACAAACAAAATATATCTTTAATTTAGAAAAACAATAATCCAAGGAGGAAGTGATTAGGGCCTATATTAGTACCCATGTGAATGGAGAGAAAGAGTAAGTTTGAGAGACGTAATGATGGTATTTAAAAGACGCAACTGGTTGAATATGAGGGTAAAAAAGAGAGAATCATGGAAAAATGACTCCATGATTGTCAATCTAGGAAACCAAGAGGACCAAATAGCCTCTACTGAAATAAAAAATTTAAAGGAAGAACAGGTTTTGCAAAGGGAAGTACAAAAGTTATATTTTTATATTGATATATTGAATTTACATTGTTGACAATCCAGGCATCCATATAATTTTCAGCAATTAGTCTTAGTATGGGACTAGAATTCTGTTTGTGCTGAATATATAGAAGTAATCTGATGAAGGATTAAAGAATGTGTCAAAATCACATGGGCCTAATGCCAAATTCTAAAAGACAACTGACTAAAGCAAAAGAATTTACATATTGAGTTTTTCAAATTTAAGAGATTATAAGGTTTATTATATAGGGCAACAAACGTATTTCACTTTGCCCCAGTTGATTAGTATGGTGGGGGAAAGCCAAAAGAGTGCAGTGTCACAGAATCAAGGGACAAGGAAAAAGAAAAAGGAAGCAACTGACAGTGTCAAAAGTTATAGAGAAGTCATGGAGAATGAGGACTTAAAAAAGGCAATCATAAACGAGGGTATGCCCTTCAATTGAGGAATGGCTGAACAAATTGTGGTATCTGCTAGTGATGGAATACTGTTGTGCTCAAAGGAATAATAAACTGGAGGAATTCCATGAGAACCGGAATGACCTCCAGGAATTGATGCAGAGTGAAAGGAGCAGAACCAGGAGAACATTGTACACAGAGACTGATACTCTGTGGTAAAATTGAATGTAAGGGACTTCTGTACTAGCAACAATGCAATGATCCAGGACAACTCTGAGGGAATTATGAGAAAGAATAGTATTCACATTCAGAGGAAGAACAGTTGAAGTAGAAACACAGAAGAAAAACATCTGATCATATAGGTGAATGGGGATATAATTAGGGATATTGACTCAAAATGAACACCCTAATGAAAATATAAATAATATGGAAATTGTCTTGATCAATAACACATGTAAAAACCAGTGAAATTATGAGTGGGCTAATCTTCAAATAACTTCTCCCAAAAAACTTAGAAAAAGTACCAGATGAAGAATTGTTGGGAAATCCAATAACAAAATCACAGTCACTTTTCTAGTTATGGTCAACATGGTAAAATGAACAGAGAGGTCTGTGGACACTGGAGATGTTGAACTGGCACAGATTAACAGAGCATTCTAATACAGTGGCTGTAAAACAACAACAACAGCAAGGAAATATGAACAGCGATTTTTTTAAAAAGGGTTCCAGACCCACACAGGGAGATACTACCTCATATAGGATAAAGAGACAAGGGACAAATGGAAGCTCTATCATTCATTGCATAGTTTTGGGTCATAGATCCAAAGCAGATTGTGGAGAAGACCTATGCCTAAGGATGATAGTCCAGGATAAAGATGGGTCATGGGCTCTCAGTAGTAGAACTGAGTAGGGTCTCAGTTCCAGAGCCCCCATCCAGTTTGAAGCATATAGCAGAAAAGGCCAGGACAGGAATCCCTGTGTCAAAGGGACATTTACAATTCTCACTCTGAACCTACAAAGCTTCACAGGTATTGATCACAGCTAAATTTAGTAGCAATCTACTGTGTATAAAGAAAATTTTTAAATTACAATAGAAATATAAATACTATGATTTTCTAAGTCAATATGCAGATCACAAGGTCACTATTTCTATTTGTTTGACTCCATTGTCTTGGAGTCAGCTAGGTGGCAATGGATAGAGTGTTAGTCCTAAAGTCAAAAAAACCTGAGTTCAAATTCAGTCTCAGCTACTCACTAGCTATGCGATCCTGGGCAAATCACTTAACTTCTGTTTATCTTAATCCATGGCAGAAGGAAATGACAAACCACTCCAGTATCTTTGCCAAGAAAACCTTCATATGGGGTCATGAAGAGTCAGATATGACTGAACAACTGAATAGCAGCAACAATGGATTAGAGAATCTAGAAAGTCAACTAAAAATTAATTCAACATTATACTTCAGCAGATTTCCAGAATATAAAATAAATTCATACAAATCACACAACTCATCAGTTTTTTCTGTATATTGCCAATAAAATCCAGTAGGAAGAAATAGAAAGAGAAATTCTATTCAAATAAGTATAGAAAGTTTAAAATACTTAAGAGTCTACTTGCCAAGGCACACACAAAAATTATATCAATACAACTATAAAACATTCTTTACACAAATAAAGACAAATCTAAAATATTTGGAGAAATATTCATTGCTTATAGGTAGGTCAAGTCAATATAATAAAAAGGCAATAGTACTTAAGTAAATTTATTTTTTCAGTAAAATACCAATCAAACTAATACATAATTATTTCTTAGAGCTAGGAAAAAAAGAAAATTCATCTGGAAAAAAAGAAAAAGTCAAATATCTCAAGGGAAATAATGAAAAAAATGTAGGGAATAAAGAGATCCTAGAAGCACCAAATGTCAAGCTATACAACAAAACATTAATCATCAAAACAACTTGGTATTGGTTAAGGAAAATAGGTTGATCAGTGAAATAGTTCGGGTATACCTTAAACAGAAACAAACAAGCATAGTAGCCTAATAATCCCATCTACTGGGACAAGATCAGACTATTTGACAAAAATGGCCAGGAAAATTGGAAAGAATTCTGGCATATGTTAGAGACAGATCAAAATCTCACACTATATGCCAAATGATTACATGACTTAGACAAAAAGACTGCATCAAAAACAAATTAGAAGGCCAAGAAAGAAATTACCTGTCAGATCTAAGGATAAAGTAAACATTTCATTTCCAAAGAAGAGATAGAGATCATAGAAAGTAAAAAAGACAATTTTGATTATATAAAATATAAAAGGCTTTGCACAAATTAAACAAATACAGCTAAAATTAGAAGAAAAACAAGTAAATGTGGGAGAAATATCTTTGAAATATTTTCCTCTGATACCTCAAACACTTCCTAGCTGTGTGGAACTCTAGACAAATCACTTATCCCAACTGCATACCCCTTACTGCTCTTCTGCTTTATAACTTAGTTCTAAGACAGAAGGTAAAGGTTTAAAAGAAAAAAGAATACATCTAAGAAATTGGAGCAGCCAGGTTGCACAGTGGATAGAAGGCAGGGAATGGGTACATTTATGCACTGTTGTTGGAACTGTGAAATGGTCAGGCCATTCTGGAAAGTAATTTGAAACTATGTCCCAAAAGTTGTTATACTATGTATACCCTTTGATACAGAAAATACTACTACTAGGTTTATGGTCAAAAGAGACCAAAGAAAGAGGAAAATGACCCATATTTCAAAAATATTTATAGCAGTTCTTTGGCACTCCCTCTGTTCAAAGAATTGGAAACAAATTTTGGCATATAAATTTGAAGGAATACTATTGTGTTATAAGAAATTATAATGGGTGTGGTTTCCCAGAAAGACACATAGGGAGAAGTATATAACCTGATACAGACTGAAATGAATAGAACCAGGAGTACAATTCATATCTAATAAAGGCAAACAACTCTGAAGACCTTGGAAACTATGACCAACACAATGGACAATGATGACTCCAAAGGACCCATAATAAAATATCTGTCCACCTCCAGATAAAGAGTAATGGAATCACATTGAGATACTTTTTTTTCAACATACCCAATGAAAACATTTCCTTTGTTTGACTATACTTAGCTGTAAACGGAGCTTTGTTTTTTATTTCTTTCTCAAGGGAAGGGTGGGAAGGAAAGAAGACAGATTTACACTGACTAGAAAAAAATAAATTTTCATTTAAGAAAATAAATGTTAACAAAAAAGAATGTACAATCCTTCAGAGATATGATTATCTTCTTTTTATATTTCTATCAAGGCCTGGCGCATAAAGAGAACTTAGCCAGTCAGTAAGCATTTATTAAGTGACTACTATGTGCCAGGCTATGTGCTAAGTGCCAGAGACACAAATAAGAAAAAGAAAAACCTCTGCCCTAAATAAGTTTAAAAATTAATGAAGGAAGACAATATACAAAAGAAAGCTGAAAAGGGAGGGGAAGGGGAAACAGTCACCAGAGAGTACTCAGTGCAGGGGCATGATTTTCACGGAGAACAAACCAAGCAGAAAAGTTGGTGGAAAATGAAGAGGTTAGCTGGGACATTCTATGCCCTTTATAAAAGAAGGCTTTGGGAAAAGTTGCATTGCCTCACCCTCCAGCCCTCTAATCAGAAGGAAGAGACAGCTGAGGGTGCTAAGAAGTTTTAGAGCAGTGGTTTCCAAACTTTTTTGACCTAGTGCCCCCTTTCCAGAAAAAAAATATTACTTAGCTCCACCTGGAAATTAATTTTTTTAATTTTAATAGCAATTAATAGGAAAGATACATGTATTAATGTTTCTACCTTTTTCGTAAAATATAGTAAAGAAAGGTGTAAATTAGAAACATTGAACTTTGAAAGTATGAAACTATTTATTGAACTCAGAATAGAATGTAATACAAAAAAAGTTAAAACATTTGAAACCATCTCAATGAGAAGGATGAACCTGGTGGCTGCTACCAATTTAGTAATCCTCGGCTCTATTTTCATCAGCAATAATCTTAAATCACCACGATTGACTATTTGCAATTGGTTTCTTTTTTTTGTTAATAAATTGGTTATTGCACTGAATCCATGTTCCAAAATGCACCTGTGGCCATCACCACCCTCCTGGATCACTGCAGGGGGTGGGGGCACCCACTTTGGGAATCACTAGTTTAGAGTATCAAAGTTGTCTCAGTTTCTATGATGATGAGATTTCAGGTAAAGAGCTTATCTTGAGGGAAAGAAATGATGCTCATAGAGTCCAAATCAAGCAGAGCAAATAATGATAAATGTTTCATTATTCAAAAATTTTAGACAAAATTAACACAGAAAACAAAGACAATTAAACTGATAACGTTAAATAACTGATAAAACATTAACTAATCTGATTAAAGAGAGAAAAAGTAAATTTCCATTATATTTTTAAATTATCAAAGAATTCCAACAAATGCAAAGGAAATAAAGGAAATTATTAAACTCTTATTTTGTCTAATTATAAACCAAAAAATTGATAGGGTAATTGAAATCCATGAATATTTATAGAAATATAAAATATCTGGATTAACAGACTAAGAATATGATTATTTAAATAACAATCTCAGAAAAATAAAATTTTAAAGTCATAATGAATTCCCTAAAGAAAAAAATTCAGGACCAGATGGATTTAAAAGTGAATTATATCAAACACTCAAAGAACAATAAATTCCAACATTACTTTTTTTTTAATTGTGCTAATGAAGCATTTTTATAAATACTCTGAACAGAAGGAGGTTCAGTAGGAAGCAGACAAACAAGACAGCTTTTGGAACTAATATGTTAAATTTAGTATATACTTTAAAAGAAAAACTATATTAGTGAGATTCACAATTTCACATACAATCCCTTTTTCTGATCTTCTTTGTGTATTAAAAAGTTCCTGTTTGTTGCTATTTTTCAAATTCAGAATAACAATTTTTAATTATTAAAAGAAAAGACAGGCCTTCCTTTATCCCAGAGGAAGCCTTGTAATAATTAAAAGAACTTTGCAAATATCTAGACAATGTCACTGCTCTTCTTTTCTTCTTCAATTTTGAGCCCAACTCATTGTTCGTGTGTAGCATTTGCCCAAGATGCACATCCTGACAGATGTGTTATATGTGTTGTCCATTCAGACAAATATAATCTGATCAATAGGCATGTTTCATTCAGTTGGTTTTTCCTATGGAGAATCCTTCTGAATCATTATGGATATCATTTAGCAGGCTCTGTGATTTTGTAAATGGGACAATGCCATTTGCAAAGAGGAGCCTCTGGAGTACCTAGCCATCTACATCATTTTCACCTAGATAGCAACACAGGATCACCTCCATAATAGAAGTGAACTCTTTTTTTTTTTTTTAAACCCTTAACTTCTGTGTATTGGTTCCTTGGTGGAAGAGTGGTAAGGGTGGGCAATGGGGGTCAAGTGACTTGCCCAGGGTCACACAGCTGGGAAGTGTCTGAGGCTGGATTTGAACCTAGAACCTCCTGTCTCTAGGCCTGGCTCTCAATCCACTGAGCTACCCAGCTGCCTCTCAGAAGTGAACTCTTTTGACAAGTGTATATCTACTTATTTTGCTCCTTGATTAATGTTAATAGTAAGCCAAAGTTATCTATATTGTTTTACCTTTCAAGGAATCTTGTATTATTTTTACCTAAGTATGAGAGGACATTGTTAGAAGAGACTCTTTATGGTGGTATCTTGTTCTATTGAATGAAAATTTTTTATTATGAATTAAAAATAAGCCTAATTTTATCTTGTATTCATGACATTTCTCAGTTGATTATGTGATAGTAAATTTGGACTGCCACTCACAAAAAAATCTATTTGTTCCTTTTTAATACTCTCATTAAAGATGAGTGTAGCTTACTTTAAGGTAAACATAAGATGATAGTTATTGCTGGTGATCTCTTAGTTATTATTATTTTAGGTTAATAAGATTCCAACTTTTTTATGACATTGAAAGTTTCCTGTCCTATAAATACCTTGAGAATTGAACTTTGAGCACCCTCGAAAATATATTGGTTCTAGAATGGATGTATCCTCAGACTAATCCATAACAGACTAATCTGTTTTTACCATTTCCATTTCCTTCGGTTTGATTTCCACTTCTTTTATGAAAACATCTAGAATGATAATGTTGGAGTCCACAAGTGGTGGATCCAGTGTCTTGCATGGTATAAGAAGTCTACTAGGAAAACTTTTCAGATCTTTTCTTTCTTTTGTCTGTTTATTGTCCTTCCAGTTTCATCCTTCAATGCCCTTGTCATTGCTTCAATTCATTGAATTTCTTATCAAATTCTCTTTAAACTGTATTCTGCTCTGCTTTTTCCTGTTTTATTAAGTAACACTGCTCAAAATTTCCCTTAATAAATGTTTGTGTTAACTGACTGACTAATCATCTTTCTCCATAAGATTTTAGAAATGAGTTTATATTCTAAACCAACTTGCCCTTGGATGCAACCTCTCTCTGCGTGGTCAGTATGTCAAGAATTTGCTGACAGAGGTGTCTTTAGACTCCTTTGTTCTTCTCATTATAACAATTGATTTCCAGCCATTAAATTTCCATGGGGATTTGTTATAATCAGTGTTGATGTCTTCTCTTCCATCAGTTTCTCATTTTTCAATATCAATAACTTGTTTAAACTGGTCAGGTTGGATTGTTTTAATTGCATGCCACACATCCTTTCCCTACTTTTATTCTTTCATCCAACCGTATATTAATTTTTATCTTTGTTCTAACAGTTCTGTAATCTGATTCAGTAATGACTCCTACATCAGTAATGAGACATTTCCTGTCTGCTTAAATATAATCAATTCTATTTCTTGTGATGTTATTCAGCGTTTGAGTTGTCTGGCACCTTCTAATTCTTAACTCAAAGAAAAAACTCACGATTATAAACATGAGAAGTCTTTGTAATCTACAAAGTTTTGGTCTATCTTACTTACTCCTGAACAATATATTTCAACATGTTTTTTCACCAGCCTCAACTACATCTATCTTTATAGCCAAGACTATGTTGATTTAATCTGGTGGATGTTACCATGTTCTTCATAGAATTTATCTACCTCTTCATCAACAGATATTGACATATAAGTTGCAATTATCTTCAGGCTCTACTTTTTCGGCAAACACTATGATAAGTACTGCAATAAAATATGATCATATGTTCCATAAAGCTACATTTCTTGTTGCTTTTGGATGCATCATAAAAGGATGCATTATAAAACCAACTTCACCAACTTTCACATATAGATTTATGAATCTACTATGAAATCCTTCATTTGTCTCACTGAATTGAACCTGTGAGTCATCCTTCCATTTAGCTGCAAGCTGTTTTTGCATCTTAATTTCATTTATAGCAATGATATCAAAACTTGTATTATTTGGTACCTTTAGCAACATATCTATTTGCTAATGATTGAACATTGACTCTCAGAGTAATTTCATAAACATCTAAAAACTGTCCTATCCTTTGCAAACTTTTTCCCCATTTCTATCATTATGCCATAATCTCTGTAGAAATTGAAGCAGGCTATCTAGGACTGAGGGCTCTTTTGTACTATCCTTCATTTTCATAGGTTTCCTGCTAGTAATGAACTTTTCTATATTTAGCCAGGTTGCCCCTCAGAAAGCATCCATTCTGTTTCCAAGACTGTACACTAAGTCTTTCCAACTTAGAGCTTGTGCTCTAATGTCAAAGCCTGAGATACAGTAGTCAAAACAGCTAATGTACTTGTAGGCTGCATGAATAAAACTAAAGCATTCAGAATATATTTCCACATCTTGTTCTGAGCATCATGGTTTAGAATTACACTGACAAGCTGGAGAGCATTCAGAGGATGGTCATTTCCTCCTACATTAATGATACTAGTTAATGGCAGGAAGTTACACTACTGAAGCTAATTTAGAGGATGGTAGAAGACAGGACCTAACTTCCCCTGAATGCAAAACTCCAAGCACAGCTAATTGTCCAAAATTTATTAGAAATATTGAGGCTTCCTTGCTTCTCTTACATTATGCGTTTTCAGTCTGACTTTAGAACATATATCTTGGTGTTCTGTCCCTCATACTCTGGTATCAAATGTTTCTGATCCGACTTCATCTTTGGCCACCAGTCCCTCTTTGGGCTACTTCTGTCTCTAGTGCTTGGCTCTCAAAAGCCAATATGGTATTTCTGGATCCCCTCAAGTGGGAACCTTCTGGTATTAGCTTTTTTCTTGCTTTCCAAATGTCTCAATTGGTACCTTAATAAATCCTTAAGACACAACAGATTCTAGCTCCAGTCTTGTACTGAAGTAGGATTAGAAGAAATATTGTGATCCATCTATTGAAGTTGATACTCATACTCTCCTTCATGGTACAATTGCTAAAACTATCAGACAATTTGATGAACATAACCACAGACAATAAGATGCTCAGAGAAATATAACTTATTACTTTAGCCATGATCCAAAAAGGATAGACAAATTGAACAGCCAAATGTAATAGACAAATAGAAGAGTTTTTCATACATTCATATCAACTGGGTTCCAAGCATGTACCATTCTTGGAATAGACGTTTTTCTAGTTTTATTCTAACTCTCAGTCTTTTGTCCTGTGTTCCTCTCTTTCCTTGGAATAAATTGAAAAGCCATAATAGGAACATGAGTTAGTTTCATACACTAGTAAATGTAGTTTTGCTTCCTGCCTTAAATATCTTGGCCTAACATAGCTTCAATGTAGGCAAAATTGCTGGCAAGCTGGTGGAGCTGTGAGCTGATCCAACCATTCTGGATGGCAATTTGGATCTATGCTCAAAGGGCTATAAAAGAATGCCTACCCTTTGATCCAGCCATACCATTGTTGGGCTTATACCCCAAAGAGATCATAGATAAACAGACTTGCACGAAAATATTTATAGCCGTGCTTTTTGTGGTGGCAAAAAACTGGAAAACGAGGATATGTCCTTCAATTGGGGAATGGCTGAACAAACTGGTATATGCTGGTGATAGAATACTATTGTGCTAAAAGGAATAATAAACTGGAGGAATTCCATGTGAATTGGAAAGACCTCTGGGAACTGATGCAAAGTGAAAGGAGCAGAGCCAGAAGAACATTGTACACAGAGACTATACTATGGTAAAATCGAATGCAATGGACTTCTGTACTAGCAGCAATGCAATGACCCAGGACAATTCTGAGGGATTTATGGTAAAGATGCTACCCACATTCAGAAGAAGAACAGCAGGAGAGGAAACAGAAGAAAATCAACTGCTTGAATACATGGGATGATGAGGACATGATAGGGGATCGAAAGTACCATACCAAAGCAACTATCAACAATTTGGAAATAGGTCTTGATTAATGACATGTGTTAAAACCAGTGGAAATGCATATCAGTCAGGGGAGGGGGGAGGTCGAGGGGTGAAGGGGAAAGTAAGAGCATAAATCTTGTAACCATGTTAACTTTTCTAAAATATAAATATTAATAAATGTTTAAAATTTAAACAAACAAACAAAAAAGAAACCTTAAAAAAAATTGCTGGCAAGCCCTTCCCTCAAGAAGCTTGTAAAATCATTCTGTACCTGTGGCCCCTTCCTTGAAGTGGTCAGCTCCCTCAGAGTCTTCATTTTAAGGAAAGTATTCGAATCAGACAAGTTCAGTCCTTCATTCCTCTCTGGATTCTGTTCCTGACTCTCTGGACTTCCTTTTCCACCATACCCTAATAAAGGTATCTTCTCCCACAACAGTCACTTTATTTTGCTTTTGTCTTATGTGTTCTCTTCCCCCATTAGATTATGAGCTCCCTTAGGGAAGATATTGAATTTCTTTTTTCTTGTATTTGTAGCCCCAGCATTTAGTGCAGTAACTGGCTCTCATTGTTTTTCAGTTATTTCAGTCATGTCCAATTCTAGGTCTAACTGACTCCAGGGCTGGCACTTTATCCAGTGCAACCCCTAGAATAGTGATGGTGAACCTTTTAGAGACCAAGTGTTCAAACCAGGCAGGGGAGTGAAGAAGTACTCCCATTGGGCTACTGAGCAGAGGGGGTGGGTGTTGGGAGAAATTTCCTCAGGAGCAGTGGAGAGGAGGAAAGGAGCAGCCCCTTCTGGGACATATGTCATAGGTTCGCCAACATGGCTCTAGAGCAGGGGTCAGCAACATTTTTGGCCTTGAGAGCCACAAACGCCACATTTTTTAAAATGTAATTTAGTGAGAGCCGTACAGTGCTCACAGTGCGTGTTCTTGTAACAGCGCCTGAAAAAAAAATTGACTTTATGGCTCCTGCAGAAAGAGCCATATCTGGCCCTCAAAAGAGCCAGATATGACTTGAGAGCCATACGTTGCTGACCCCTGCTCTAGAGTCTCAGTACATAGTATTATGTATATGTATATATCTTTTTTCTTTTTCTTTTTAGTTAAAAAAAACCTAATTTCTGAAAATTTAAGCTTTGTTTCCTACTTTGATCACAATTATGAGCACCAAGCTGCTTTGATCACTTTCATCCAGAATTCCTGTCACTTCTTCACCATCAGCCAGGTTTTTTTTTTCTCATTGGTCAGAATTCAGTCCAAAACAGCAGATAGTAATTGCTTCCTCTCCTTTATGAGTTATAAAATTTTCAACAAAGCAAGTTGAGAATTTACCAAATATCCTCTTTTTAAACTTTTAGCAGATTTTGGAATTGTCAAATTTCCTTCCCTTATCACTACTATAATTCATTCAATTAAACTAACAAAAACATTCACATCCCAAGCACTGTAAGATATGGTAAGGATATAAGGACAAAAAAAATGAAACAGTACCTACTATCAAGAAGCTTACATTCTTTTGGGAATCTACTGCCTTTTTGATTCTTTTGTTATTATTGAAGAGAATATTGCCTTCCTAAACAGTAGAGACAAAGGGAGTCTCAAAATTTCATTCACTCTCAGATAATAAGCTAATTAGTGTAGTGTCAAGCAAGTCCTCATCGTGACAGTTACCTTTCATAATCTGATCATGACTCTGACTCTTTACAACCACTCTAACAGAAAGATAGGCTATCAAGTTTCTGCCCCAGCATTTTCCCTTTCTTAGGGATCCAAGAAAATGATACATCTCCCAAGTAAGAGTGCCAAAGAGACTGACTCAGAAAAGAACATACAAATTGTCACAAGGGGTCAGTTTAAGTCCTCCACAATTCAGAGATGAAACTGCTTCTGATCTGAAAACCCCCACATTACAGAATTCAAAAAATTCAATGCACTGTAACAAATATTTATTAAGTGCACAGCATTGTGCTAATCAATTCAAAGACAAAAATGAAACAGTCTCTATCATCAAGAAACTTATATTCTATTTTGGGCCAACTACCCATACTCAAAAAAGTAAATAAAAATTACATAAGAAGAAAATGATGAATAAGTTAAAGGGAGGACAGTGCACTAATTATGGAGAAGATCAAGAATGACCTTCAGAGAAAAAAAACTTAACCTGAGTCATTAGAGCCATGAATTCCACAGTCAGAGATGAGAAGGGATTCCAATTTGTCAAATCAACAAGCATTCATTAAGAGCCTAATATGTTATGTGCCAGTCACTGTGCTAGGCAGAGAAGGGAGGGAATAAGCACTTATATAGTGACTTCTAAGTGCCAGGCATTTTGCTAATTCCGTTACAAGCAGGATCTCATTTGATCTCCATGATACCCTGAGTTTGGTACTATTATCTCCATTTTACAAATTTAAAAAAAAAACTGAGGAAAACAAAAGTTAAGTGGCTTGCCAATGCCACATAGCTTTTAAGTGTCTGAGGTCACATTTGAATTCAGATCCTTCTGACTCCCGACCCAGTGCTTTTCCTACATTTCTATGAGACTACCCAAAGAATGTTGATTTCTTCAAATTTGTATCACAACTCATTCTATTATAATACTAAGTCTGCAAACCATGTAATGCATCCTTATTTAGACATGAGAAACAGAGGCATTAAGTGACTTTTCCAGGAACATACAACTATGAAATATTAGAGCCAGAATCTGAATCCAGGTCATGGACCCTAATCCTCAGGATCTTGCCTCTTTACCAGGGTATTTCTCACAACACCAACATACCTATAACTTGAAGCTCTGCTAAAAAACTAATTTTTTTACCAAAATTGCTATTATTTATATTAAAAAAACATTTATCTCCTTCATCTGACTGAACTGTTTGATATTTTCTATACCACTAGTTCTTCACATCCTACCTCTGCCTGAAAATATTATAATTTCTGATAAGAGTATCCAGGACACAAGAGATATGTTCCAGGTTGGCTTCTCAGTTTATTATGTCTTTGATACTTATCCTATCTAAAGGGCTTCCATTTTCTTTCTAGATGAAAGACTAACTTAAATTTGCAGTACACGTATAATCACTGCCTCAAGACAAGAAGCATACGCAACTTTAGCATATGGCCACCACAGAGTCTCAATGTCCATACTTCCTAGGGATCTAACTTAATTATAGTCTTTAGTTGCTTCCCCCTAGAAACCCGCACACAATCTGCTTCTTTCTGTTAAATGTTCCCAATTCTCAAGAGTGATCGTTATTCCTGGAATATGCTGTTTTTATGACTAATTATTCTACCTACCCTTCCTTATCTCCTAACTAGTCAACCTTATCAAAGTGTTAGCAATTAACAAGGTATCAATCGTGTATATTGATTCATTTGCACAGCATGTTAAACAGTCTCCCAAGAGAATCCACCCAACACAAGTCTTTCCTCTCTCACAAACAGTCTGCAAAGGAACAAGCTGTGCCCAGATGTCTGAGAACATGCATATTGTTCACTGATTTATTGAGTGACTGAATGAAAACAACAGATAATTTTTTTAACTAAAATCCTACAAAAAAAGATATGATGAACTGAGAGTGATTAGCAAGTAGACTTGTTAAAAGCACCCTATTAGTGCCAATTTAATTTAACCTTCCTGGTACCTAACTTACTTTATTTGATTGAAGGTCCTTGAGGACAAGAACTGTCATGCCTTCTTTTTGTAACCCCAGTGTTCGGCACAGTCCCTGGCACAAAGTAAGAATTTAGTAAATGCATGCTGACTCTGACTCTGACTTCATCAGAAAAAAATTTAACAGCAGCATTATAGGGTCAGTTGAGGCATACTAACAGAATTTATACATTAACATTGATGAAAATGGCTTTAATATTGAAATTAATTTCTAGTCATCTTTCTCTCCACTTTACACTAAAACCATATACCCATAATAACAAAACAGATCAGACCTCCTCCATCATATTATCCTCTAATTTATCTCCCAATTTATCATATAAGCATATGATATAAAGATAAGATATATATGTATATATCTTGTTTCTACATAATTGTCTAAATATTGTCTCCTCCATTAGACTCTGACCTCCTCAAGAGCTGGGACTATCATTTCTTTGTATCTCTAGCTTTTAGTACAGTGTTAAACATAATAAGCACTTAATACATGCTTTTTAGACTTAACTTGCCATGATTAGGTTTCTCATAGTGTGTGGCCTTCAGGGCTGCAGATGTGGACATTTATTGGTTCTCTGTTCAGAGCAGGCAAAAGTGCATCATGCTAGAAAGATAGGTCTCACCTCTATAATACCTCCAAATATTCATCCAGTTCCAATTGGGGCCCAAAGGTGAGGAGGTTACTGGAGGATAAAGGTAATACCATATAGCCTGGAACTGGCCTTTTATCCCTGGCTCATTTCTTGAGATATTATGTTAACCCTTTAGGGCTAAGTGGAGAGCATCCTAAGCAGTAATGAATGAATGAAAAAGTTCCTCCCAAACACAAGCTCCTAAGAATTAAAAATTAATATCATGCAGAGGATAAAAGAGAGGCACTGATAGGCTTGAGCAGGGAGCCTACAATAACAGTGAGGAACTATAAAGAAAAATAGTAGTAAAAGGTATCATCAAGGAATTATTTGAGAATTCAAGAAAATGAGCTCATGTGGTAAAGGTAAAGGATGACAGAATGAGAGCAGAATTTTTCACTGACACCCTTATGGTACCAAGAGAAATCTAGATAACCCTCCCCTACATTGAGTAGATCCACCTAACAAATATAGGGGGGAACATGGACAAAAACTGTGCAGGATAAGTAGTTACAGATGGGTTTCAATCTGCATTGTTGAAGAGAATCCCTGATTCAACGAGATTACATCCAATTAAATATGTGTACCACTACTATGCTATAGGCTAAAAATGCAAATAAAAAATGTAAAATGCATGATTTTTAATACATTTAATTGAAAAGTTTATGTACAAATAAAACTAATGTAACCAAGATGATAAGAAAAGTAGTAAGCTGGGAGGGAATTTTTATAGACAGTTTTTTGGATAAGGTCACACCTCAAATATATAAACAACTGCCAAATATATAAGAATATGAGCCATTTCCCAATTGATAAATAGCCAAAAGATATGAACCCACAAGAGTGAGATAAAGAAATCAAAGATAGATATATAGGCATATAGAGAGAGATATATAATTATGTGGAAAATGCTGTTATTATTTAGAGAAATGAAAATCAAAACAACTTTGAGATATCTCACATTTATATGATTCTCTAAGATTATTTCTTAGTATGGCAAATATTGCAGGGGGGGTAGAAAAATGGGGACATTAATACATTTTTAGTGAAACTGTGAACTGATCCAACCATTTTGGAGGCCAGTCTGGAATTTTGCCCGAAGAGTTATAAAACTGTATATACCCTTCACCCACCAAAACCACAATTGGGTTTATTTCCTAAAGGGACCAAGAAAAAAGAAAAAGAAACTGTATATTCTAAAATATTTCTAGTACCTCTCTTTGTGGTGGCAAAAAATATGGAAATTGAAGGGATGCCCATCAACTAATGAATGGTTAAGCAAGTTGTGGCACACGATTGTGACAAAATACTATAAGAAATTATTAACAGATTAATTTGGAAAAAACACTGAAAACATGGAAAGACTTACATGAAATTATGAAGAGGAAAAGAAGCAGAATGAAGATGTACAGCACAGAAAGATTCTTTGAAGAATGATTTATATGTGTGAATGTACTTGTGCACTCCAGTGAAACTGATAAATAGAAATTTTAAAAGGCATATTTTTATATATAATATACCTTTTCATCAAATGATGCCTTCTCAAATGGGGGAGAGGAGAAAGAATTAACTATCATAATATTTTAAATGTTAAATAATTTTTTAAAAGTAGGACAATTCTTGTCTTCAAAAGGCTTACATTTTAATAGGAAAATACCTATAGGTAGACAGTAGCCCTTAAAAAAGTTTTGCACTAGAGAGTCAAAGGGATCATGAGTTTAGCCACAGAGGGTTCACAGTGATCACACCTTTTCCAGACACAATGGTAGTATAGATTTTATTACTGTTCCCAGGTCCAGAGGTAGAAATTAGGATCTGGAGGTAGGACCCACAGTAGCAGGGCAGAAAAGCAGATGCCTAGGATAGATAACAGAATGCCATATATTGTCAAATAGATATAGTGGGTAGAGGGCTTTGCTCTGACTCATTCACTGACCAGTCAAAACAGCTCAATTACAGAACAAATTTCCAAAACTGAGTAGATTATCTCTCCACTAAGAGAGGAGGAGATGGTCTCTGAAGATCCTGTCTAGAAGTGCTGTTCCAGGTTGGTGGGTGTTATATTTGTGTGAAACAGTGTTTTGAGAAGCTGAAAAGATGGCCAGAAATCAGTAACTTGCTAGACTCACTCCTCCCTAATGACAGGCTTGAGTGAAGAGGGAGGGGCATAAACTGGCTCAGTGCTCCTTCTTCCTCCCTCCCAACAAGCAGTTAGAAATCATTTGGAAATAGAGGTTTGATCTGAACTTTTCTGGCAAGTGTAATGCAGGATTGCTGCAAGAATCTCTTGCATTTGCAAAATCACCTGAAGCAATCCTGGCAGTTAGGGAAAAGGAATGTTGACCTGCCAGTCCCTGGTCTCACAGCCAGACCATTGGAACTGGCACTATAAATATCACTGGACTACCAACTGTGGGGGTCTGATTTCCTTGATCTGCCCCAGACATCCAATTATCCCCTTGGACTCCCCCTTGGGCCCCAGGAGGAAGGGAGGTGGACCATGGGAAATTAGTTTACTTAGGCATGCAGGGATACCCCTAAACCAAGCCATTACTCTCATTTGTTAACCTACTAGACCACTCTACATCAGGGCAGTGGAATTTATCCCTGGCTGAGGAGCATGTTCCTTCAACCTGACCCTACCTTCTGAGACCCTCTACTAGCACTGGCCTTCACCCTTAGCAACAGTTTCCCAGACTTTAACCCTCTTCCCTCAGCTTACCCTTGCATTTAATAAACCCCTTGGCCTTATTCAGAGAGCTTCAGTGTTTCATTTATATCACCAATTAGGGCCAGGGACTGGGAAGAAGGAAGATAAATATCACTAGTTTCCTGAGGGGCTAGACCAGGCATCCATCTTGCTCAGTTTCTCATTGGCAGGGAGGGGCTTCTCACTCCTCACCTCAAGGGAGCTTAGAGACAACAGGGACACTGAATGAAACATCTTAGCCCAGGCTCACACAACCCTGGCTGACCCAAATCAACCTATACTGAAATTATAGTCTCCCTGCCTAGAAGACTCAAGCCCTCTATTATAAGCCTCCAATTAGCCCCTATTATTGCTTGATTACACAAGGCTAGGCTGGACAAATCTCAACTAATTTTCCCACAGGTTTGACTAAGGGATAATAGGAGAAGTTTGATGTCTTGTGGTTATCACAGACAGACGAATCTGACTTGTATGGGCTGGACAGCTGAAGGAAACTTAGCTGAAGATGGATGTGAGTATTGCCAAAATAATAGACAAGCACTGCTCCCAAAAGATGAAGGTTTACTGATAAATGAGGAAGGGAAGGAAGGGAAGTTTTGTCAAAGATTAGGATAAGATCTGGGAAGCCCTGAACTGTTAGGTAGAAACAGCCCCTTCCCCCAGGAAGGAGGGGCAGTCTTTCTAACTAGCTTGCCCTCAAAGCCTACAATTAATCATTTCTAATTTCTAAATAATTAAATGGTAACAATAGTGCTATTGCTGGAAAGTCTAGTTCAGCTAAACAGGCTAGTAGCAGAGAAGAACTGAAATGGCTTTTGCCACAAGGCCTCCAAAGCAATTAAGAATTAAGATCAGCAAGCAGGGTGATCTGCTCGCTTCAAACCCCGAGAACCAACTGCCCTCAAACTGCCCCTCACCCAGAGTTCTTGGGGGGGTGGGGGGGAAAAGAGCCTGGAATTCTGGGTACAGGCTTGACCCTGTATCTTGCAGGAATTCCACCCTGCCATCTCCATGTTACATGGGGAAATGTGCTGAAGGGGAATGGCAAATGAAATGTCAAAGTGTCTGGGGTGAAGACTAGCTGGAATAGAAAGACATCATGAGACATTCATGTCCCCTAACAGACTGCCCATCCCATACCCCAGTCACATTTCCCTAGAACAAGAACACTGTAGAGTGAAATCAGTCATTCCTTCCACCCTTATCCCCTGTTCTTTGAGCATTAATCTTCCAATCTGAGAAGCAGCAATAGGAAAATTTTGGCAAGCTGGTCCCCTCCTCGGATAGGTTGGCAGACCTTGAGAGAAGTTATTAAGAGTGGTTTAGAGGCTAGAGCTCAGAGAAAAGTATGCTGCTTTTAACCCTCCCCTTAAAATACTCTATTACCACATGTTAGTGTACTAACCTATCATCATTGTTACTTTTCTTGTGTTTTACTAAAGACCTTGTGAAGAACTATTTATTTTGGCAAAAACTTATCTAATAATATAACCACAGCTTTTTTAAAAAAATCTCCCAAAGTCTGGCACACATGGAGTCAGAAAGGAGAACTGTGAAATGAGAAAGTGAAGGAGTCGTGTTTAATACTGTGCCACTCATCCACGGAAAATAGGCTTGCTTCTACCTTTGTCTGCATCAGGAACCTGAGTATTTAGGGAGGGATATGTACATAATATGCCACCGAAGTGATTTAGCTTGTCTAAAAGGAGATATAAAATGGAACCTATTGGTTATGTTTGTCATTGAGCAGGGATAAAAAAAGTTCTAAAAATAGATACAAATTTGCTTTTACAAAACAGAAACTTCTGGAAATTTTGGTATATTTAGTCAGAGAGTGGGTTGGAAATAAATAAAAATGTCTACCTGCTCTATCAATTTTGGTAATTACACGAAATGCATGTTGTAATTAAACAGAAGCACTGATTGACTATTTAATAAGCCCAGTGCCCATTAGATCTTTCTGATCACAGTGTCTCTGTTATATAAATAACTGTGAAGAATTTACATATGATTCATATCAAGGCCAAGAGGATCTTCTGTTTCAAAAGTAAAAAACCTCTGGGACCACACAGTACCAAGACTTTGTGGCTCTATTCCTCAAAATTTGCAATGTTAAAAAACAAAAGAATTATAATATTGTAGAAAATTTATTTTTAAATATCTTACAATAGTTTAAACAGAAAAGAAATATACTGTCATGAGCTAATAATGAATGTAAGTTTTAAAACAGCATATTCAATCAGAAATATTTCCTTTATTTTGCTTTTAATATTTTAATTTCCATTTTAAAATATATAAATAGGTTATTAGTGCTGCTCTATTTTATTTTTAAAAAGCAAGAATTTTTAAATTTGTAAAACAAAAGATGAATCAATAAAGTCAAAAAAGCATATTAGCTGTATTGAATAAAATAACAAGAAAATAAAAGAAAATGAATTTGAGAAAAACGATAATCAAAAATGAAATAAAAAATCTTAATAGAGTGATGTATTTTTCCCAATTAACACAAAAATAATGATCTCACATTTTAGTTCTCCCAGTTCTGCCTACTCCATTGAAGGGGACAAGTTGTGGCCTTGAGGGAGACAAAGCCAAAGGCAACACACAAAACAGAAGTTAAGCCTAAGAGATGGGCCAGTGAAAGTGGTACTAGATTCAAACTTGATGACACCTAGGAAGACCTCAGACATCATGGGAAATAAGAGCACTAATGACTTGAAATATATTCTTTGTCCAGAGAGTATTTCACCAGTCCATGACCTGATATATGGGCTCAAAGTCTCTTGCAAAAGGACAGTTAGTAGGTAGAAAGGGGGAGGAAAAATACAACCATAGTAACAAACAATTTATATCTTGATTTTCTTCAACAAAGCTTCCACTAGAGAAAGCCAATTTAGTTGCTACTTGCTAATCACATCACTTCTGTTGACTTCAAGATCCCTTAGGCACTTGCCAAATGTGCCTGTTGGGAAATCTGGCATTATTGTCTTCTGAGGCTTCAAGATAGGCACTTGTGGGGAGAAAAAAAGCCCCCTTTCCCTCTTTATTCTTGTGCTTATGTATGCAGATGTTTTGAGTAATGTTCAACAACAGGCCTGAGGGACACAATAATGCTCAGTATTCAGCGTAAATGGAACCCACAAAAACCTGAAGCAAAAACACACTTCAAGTGTGAACAGTTTAATTTAACAAGACAATTACAAAAGATACTTCAAGGATCTTGTCAGTATGGGGACTTGCTCCACTGAACATAGACAGAAAACTATCATTACCTTAGTGGATAGGTAATCATCATGGATTCCCACAAATTAAAAATATTAGCCAGTTATCCTAGAAATGAGACTGAAAACTCAGGTTGGCCTGGTTCTCAGACAAAGGACATAGAGTCTATAATAAGGCTATATTCAAAGTCTTTCTAGCTTAGAATAAACTGTACTTCCCTGTAATAGCTTTAAAGAACCCAGAATGATCCTCAAAAAGGAGGAAAAAAAGGAGAATGCCCCACCTGCAATCCCGGACTTTTATAGGAGCTCCGGAAACTCATCATCCTACAAGATCACAGCAGCTTCCTCCACATCCCCTGCCCATGAGGACCCTCCCTCTGACTGAAGAGTATGAAGGGTGAATCCCAGAGAGGTCTTCCCAGATCCTCCTTTTAAGAAGGGTCCCCTAGACAGCTATCTCATAATTTCTAAGCAGGCTGCAAGACTTCACTATGCTCCCAGCCCATATGCTCCCTTTCCCCCCTCTGTCTCCTACCACCACCTCTCTTCTTTTTATATGTTGTCTTCCCCCACTAAACTGTGAGTTCCTCAAAGGCAGAAATTATCTTTTCCCTTTCTTTATGTCCCCAGAGCTTTCCACAGCGTCTGGCACATATTAGATGCTTAATAAATATTTATTGACTATTGACCCCAGTGAAACAACAGACTAGGGAAAACAATGTCTGAGAAATCATTGGTTAAGTTTAGGAATACAGAAAGGGTTTCATAGCAAAAAGAGGAAGGCCCTATATTCTCTTTCTCAATATAAATAATGCCATTTTGGAATAAACATCCATTTCAGTGTATATTGGGGATAACATCTAATCCCTTTGTTTTGCCTTCCATTTCCATTAGGTCTTGGACAAAGCCAATCAAAAGATAGGGTCCATAACATTTTAGATCCTAAAGGCCAACTATATACTAGCAAATTAGGAAGTCTCTGTCCCTTCTCATGAAAAACAAATTGCCTTAAAAGGCAACAGGCCACCAGTTGTGAGCCTAGCATTATAATTTATTTTTTGTAAAACTTTTCTCTATATGTGTGTGTGTATGTATGTGTGCAGAAATTTGAAGAAAAAGCAATAGCTTTTTATATTGGGTTTTCTGTTTTTCTTCAAGTAAGTAATCTTGGGTATATTATACCCAAACCCCAAGCAATTTACCTTCAAGGAGTTAAAAATTGATAATACATCAGTCCATCAATGAACTAGAATTTATTAAGAGCCTACTGTGTTCAAAGCATTGTCATAAATTCTGGAGATTCAAAGAAAAAAAACAGAAAAAAATCCATGGTAGCTAGGTAGCTCAGTGGATAAAGAGCCATGGTAGGTCTTGGGTTGAAATCTGGCTTCAGACACTTCCTAGCTGTGTAAGCCTGGGCAAGTCACTTAATCCCAATTGCCCAGCCTTATAGCTCTTCTGTCTTGGAACTGCTAAAAAAGATAAGGATTTGTAAAGAAAAAATTCCTTCCCTCCAAGAGCTTATGACTATGTACAAACAAGTTATATATATATATATACACACACATGTATACACATGTATGTATATATGCACATGTGTGTATATGCACATGTATGTGTGTATATATATATATGGATAAATTAGAGATAATCTACAAAAGGAATAAAGTAAAATTAAAAAGGACCAGGAAAGATTTCTTGTAAAAGGTAGGACTTTAGGTGAGACTTGAAGAAAGCCAGGCAAGACAAGAGGCAAGAATGAGGAGAGGCAGCATTCCAGGTATGGCAGACACCTGCCAGTGTCATTGGATAAAAGAGTATGTAGATGGGAGTAAGGTTTAAAAAAAAAAAAAAGACGTCAAAGGTAAGGATGGCTCAGGATATGAAGGGCTTTGAAAGCTAAAGTAAAGCACACCTAGAAGACTCAGTAGATAGAGAGCCAGGCATGGAGATAGGAGATCTTGGATTCAAATCTAGCCTCAGACACTTCCTTGCTGTGTAATCCTGGGCAAGTCACCTAACCCCAATTGCCTAGCCCTTAATGCTTGTCTGGCTTAGAACCAATACTTAGCATCAATTTTTTTTTTTACTTTTTTTTTAATTTTAAACCCTTAACTTCTGTGTATTGACTTATAGGTGGAAGAGTGGTAAGGGTAGGCAATGGGGGTCAAGTGACTTGCCCAGGGTCACACAGCTGGGAAGTGTCTGAGGCCGGATTTGAACCTAGGACCTCCAGTCTCTAGGCCTGACTCTCAATCCACTGAGCTACCCAGCTGCCCCACTTAGCATCAATTCTAAGAAAGAAGGTAATGGTCAAAAAAAGAAAATGCTAAAATAAGAATTTTATATTTGAGCTTGGAGGTGAATAAGAAGTCGCTGAAGTTTTTTGAATAGAGGGAGTAATAGGATTCTTCTAAAAAAAAAGGAAAACTCTTGATAAATATAACACATCCGAGAAATACTATGCAAATGGTCAGGGGGAAATTCATAGTGAGGCTAATATGAATCATTTCTACTTCCACAATAGGAAAGTAAGGCATTTAGTTCTCAGGACTGAAACAACGCATTGTTGCAGGATAAAATGTAATCTTATGGTTCTTTAGTTCCATCATGAATTATTCACATGAATTGTGACAAACATCTAACATGAGATGTCTGAAAGGAGTAATTATGTTATCAAGTTTAGTTTAAAGGTATTAGACATTTTTTGAAGGTGGAAGAAATTAATATTTTTTTTCCTCTCTCAACCTATATCTTAATCCAAAATAATGCTAAGAACTTGAGTTTCTAGTTCCTCTTTCTAATACCAGCAGACACAACTTTTTAGGTAAGAAAATAGAGTAGAAGTAAGAAATTCATTTATCAATCTGATTTATTGATTGATATTACATAATTGAATCCTGGAAATGCACAAAGTTGGAAGAGTTCTCAAACACCATTTATTCTAACCCCTCCCTCAGGCAAAATCTCCTCCTCTATGGCCTACTCAAGAAGCAATCACCTAGTCTTTGCTTGAAGACTTCCAATGAATGGAAGCAATCTATTTATCAATTGTAGTAATTCATTCAACTGTTAGAGAAGTCTGTTTATCAAAAAGCTATTCCGGGGGCAGCTAGGTAGCTCAGTGGATTGAGAGTCAGGCCTAGAGATGGGAGATCCTAGGTTCAAATCTGGCCTCAGACACTTCCCAGCTGTGTGACCCTGGGCAAGTCACTTGACCCCCATTGCCTACCCTTACCACTCTTCCACCTATAAGTCAATACACAGAAGTTAAGGGTTTAAAATTTAAAAAAAAATTTTTTTTTTAAAAAAAGTTATTCCATATGTTAAGTCTAAATATGCCTCTTTGCAATGCCTCATTACTCCTAGTGCCCTGTGGTGCCAACAGAGCAATTCATGACAATTTTCATGACAGTCTTCAAATACCAGAAGGCTGCTATCATGCTCCCTGGAGACCCAACTTCCTTCTGCAAGCTAAATTCTGGCCATTCTTTCAATATTTCCTCTTATGGCACAATTTTGAGGTCCTCCATCCTGTTTTTACTCCACCTTCTTAGATTAGCAATGCTCTTGAATGAATGAATGAATGAATGAAGGAATGAAAAGTTTTAAATAAACACTTTCTATATGTCAGGTATCATGTCTGGGCATACAAATACAGAAGATAGCCCCTGCCCTCGAGGAACTTACATTCTAAAGGGAGAGGGAACATATATGGTTTTGGCCAGGGAATGGTGGCCAAAGAAGGGTAAAGTCACAGAGGTGATGAATAGGTATTAGGGCATTAGAATGATGCTCCCTTTCCAAGTACAGTATTGATTTAATTACCTGGAAAAGTGGAGTTGGTAGTGATGGTAGGAAGTGGCCAGAGCTCACTATGTGAACTGAAATCTCATTGATCAACATGACCTTTGGGTGAAAGCTAGATATCTGATTGGGAAAATACGCAAGAGTGAAAAGTGTCCTTCCTAATGAGTAGTACCCAAAACTGAAGCCAATACTCCAGATGTATGGTATTTGCCCAGGGCAAAGCAAAGGAGGACCTCCTTACCCTTGGTTATCATTCCTTTCTTAAAGCAGCCTAAGATCACAGAAGCTTTCTTTCCTGCTATAAATCACTCTGCTGATTCATATCAGGCTAATGATACACTAAACCTTTTTCAGATAAACTGCATTTTAGCTGTATCTCCCCCTCTTATAATGGTGATGTTGATTTTTACCCAGTTTTACATTTAGCACTATTACATTTCATTTTCTTAGATATACCCAAAAATTCTGTTTCACAGATTTTATCTATAAGCATGTCAGAGCTTTTGCTAACAATGGAAGCAGGTAGGAACAAGATCAATCTTACCAATTCAAAGTCAATTATGAATAAGAAACAATTAGAGAAATTTAAAATAAAATTAAGGCACATAAAGATAAAATACATGTATAGAAAGTACATATAAGAAATGTATTGGCACAATATTTAGCAGGGGATCCATCTACTTTCAGTAACTTCAGGTAAAACATTTCTCTAAGCAAGAGGAGTCATCTTTTTTTTTTTTCTTGTTCTTTGGATTTATAATACTTTAAAAGAAAGAAAAGATCTCTAACAAAGCAAACCAAACAAAATTGTCTTGAATTCTGCCTCTGTAATCTAATATGTCAGCTATCCCTCCTAGTTTTAGGTCATCTGCAAATGTGATAATCTCCAATTTGTGACTGTTTCCAAATTATTAACAAAATTTAATCAGAATAAGCCAATCTCAGATTCCTGGAGATATGCTTCCAAGTTGACTTTGAAAACATTGACTACTTCTGGGGTCTGGTCATTCCCAAATCTACCTAATTATATTGTCTTTTCTCCCATTGTTTTCTATCTTATCTACAAAAATAATGAGTCATTGTCAAATGCTTTGCTAAAATCTAAGTAAACCATATCTATAGCATTTCCTTGGATTATAGTAAATATTCAAAAAATTGAATTAGTCTGGCATGCCTTGCTCTTGATGAAGTCATGCTTGTTCCTTGCGATCACTTTTTCCTTTAATGATTTTAAATCAGTGTTTGACTAAAGCTCTTTTTAAAACCTCATTAACATTTCCCCTTGATTCCCTGATTCATGCAGTGGACAGAACACTTCCTTGTATCAAAGGACAAACTTGAAAAACAAATATATTTGCCATGTCTAATATGTCTCATTCTATATCTGTAGTTCATTGCTTCTCTACTGAGAGGAGGGAGGCAGTCTGTACTATCAGTTCTCTGAAATCACAACTGTTGACACCAGTGATCGGAATTCTGATGTCTTCGAAGTTGTTGAATTGGGTCCCTTCCTACCTCTCCAGTCTTTTATCACCTACCCCCTCCATACTCTCCATTTCAGTAACACTGCCCTGCTTTTTTTCATCACCCAAAATATCCCATCTCCCAACTCTGTACATTTTCACTGTCTGTCCTCAATGCCTGTAACTGACCCCATACTCAGGTCCATCTCCTGATGTCCTTGGCTTTCTTTAAGTCCCAGATGAATTCCTGCCTTTTTTAAGAAGCCTTTCCTAATATTCTCTAGTACTAATGTCTTACTTCTGTGACTCTTTCCAGTCTAACATATTTATACTTTGTTTTACACAGCCGTTTGCATGTTCCCCCCCCCCATTAGATTGGAAGATCCTTCAGGGGCATGACTGTTTTTGTCTTTCTATGTGCCCCCAGTACTTAATACAATGTCTGGTCTGTAGTTGATACTAAACAAATGCTTGTTGAATTGACTTTACAAGTATTTTACATTATTGTAAATAATTGTACAACATATTCTCTGGGCACTACTTATTTCAGTCTGTATTCATTCATACAAATCTTTCCAAATTTTTCATTTCTTAGAGCACAATAATATTCCATCATATTTATATACCACAATCAGATATTATTTATTTTATTGTTTGTGAACATCTCTATACCTTATTGTTTTAAGAATTCTCCCACTAACCTTGGTAAACAAAGGATACTTCCATTATCCTCTAATTTTTTACCATGTCCTTTTATATTTAGATCTCATATACATTTGAAGTTATTGTGGTATACGATGCAAGATACTGTGTTTTTTTTTAAACCCTTACCTTCCATTATTATTATGTATTGGTTCTAAGATAGAAGAGCAGTAAGGGCTAGGCAATGGGGGTTAAGTAACATACCCAGGGTCACACAACTAGGAAGTGTCTGAGGTCAGATTTGAACCTAGGACCTCCTGAAAATGCTGTTTTAATTCTAATTCTTGACAAAACTGCTTTACAATTTCCCGGCTCTACAGAATAAGGAGTCCTTAACCCAATAATTTATATTCCTGGATTTGTACAATCTTAGGCAACTATATTCCATTGCTTATAGGTTTTACATACAAAATCTGTCCTGATTAACTTTTCTATTTTTTAAGTAGTACAAAATTATTTGGGGAATTACTACCATAATAATTCCCATATTTTTGCATATCTTTTGATATTCTTGACCTTCTGATAATCTAGATGAAATTGTGCCTTTTTAAAATCTCATTGTTACACAAATTATGTAGATTAATTTTGATAATATTTTATCACATTAATATGACTCATAAACATGTCTCCATTTATATTCTTTTATTTATGTAAGAAAATTGATTGTATTCTTACAAGTTTTTGATGTATCTTGATAAGTTAACTCACAGATAGTTTTATAGTTTATATTTATTTTGAATGAAAAGTCTTATTACTCCAATAATTTTCAGTGTTTTTAACACTGCTATATTTTGTAAAAGAATTTTTCTGAATCTCTGAATATACATATGTGATGTTTATTATTTTGTTTATAATGTTTCTAACAACAACCATTCCATTCTCAGATTCCTAGTATAAATCCAATTTCCTCAAAATGATTTTTAAAATATATATTGCTATAGCCTTAGATAACATTTTTCAATATTTTCACATTATTCACTAGTGACAATTGACCTTCTTTCTTTCTTTACCTTGTCTTTTCCTGATTTAAGTATAGAGGCAACTATTTTTTCATAGGAGAACTTTTGAATCTCTTTGAAAATAATTTATGAGTTATTTTCTAACTATTTGATAGAATTTGCTTTATGTCAACCCCAACCTGGAGTTTATTCTTTGCGAGTTTAAATATAGCTTGTTCAACTTATATTTCTAACATTAGGTTGTTTATATTCTCTATTTCTTGTTCTGTTAACCTAAGAATTTCTTTACATATTTATAAGTATTCTTCCATTTATTTTATAATTCCCCTTTGTTAGAACATAATTGGTTATGATAGTTTCTGAAAATCTCCTTTATATATTTCACTGTCATTTGTTATGAATTCTTAATTTTAATTTTTTTATTTTGGGACTTTGGGTTTGCTCTCCTTTCTTAGGCAATGGTTTGTCCAATTTATTATACTTTTAAAAGCCTTTATTTTATCTGTCATCCTAATATTTTTATTTTAAATTTTATTTCTTCCTTGATTTTCAGAATTTTTCTTTGTATTTGGGGTCATTTTTTATTGTGTACTCAACTCATTGATCTCTTTATTCTCTCTTTTTTAGTTTTTATAAATATATTAGTCTTTATAAATATTGTTTAGTTTTTATAAATATAGATTGTCCCTTGGGAACTGATTAAGACTGTACCCCTTAAATTTTGGAATTCTATTTCATTGATATCCCTCCATTTGTCATAAATTTATTCTATCATTTGTTATTTCATCCATTAATTCACTATGTTTATATCACTTAGTCTTTATTTTTGTCTCAATTCTTTCTTCAATTTTTCTTTATTGATTATAATTTCATTGTATTATCTATAAAAATATTTAATATTTCTGGCTTTCTACATTTGTTTATGAATTCTTTATGCCCTAGCATATTCAAATGTTTGACCCCATTCCTATTTATTTTTAATACTTTTGTATAATTTAGAAGGAAGTACATTGAATATTATTTTTCTATCTAGTTGTTTTCAATAGTAAACAGCTCACATTTTCTTTCTCTCTTTTTTCTTTTTGCTTCATACTAATTTATCCTATATTTTTGAGATTCTTGAGTCTATTACCTCTATTTTTAGTTTAATTTTTTTGGACCTCTATGTTAATAAAGTTTTCCAGCTTCTATTTTAAACTTTTTATTCTCATTTTTCTCAAAAGCTGATATCTGGTGTTCAGATATTTGCCTCTGAAACATACTGGTATTATGTCTACCAATCATTTAGCCATTTAACTGGGCGAATTATTTAACTTCTGAATTCTCTAGCTAGCCAATGCTAAGATTATAAACTGAAAAGAAGCTGCTGACATATTGGTAGGGAAAATTCCTCATCCAGGAGTTCCCTATACCAATGAAACTGCAAGTCCAGGGCTTATACTTATCTCTTTCTTTATCTCTCCTATAATTTCTATCTACTCACAAGATATTTGTGATTAATCTTTCTTTTGCCTTGTATCTTACCTATAATAATTACCAAGTTATTCTTTTGGATTTTTATCCTCAAAGTCTTTTAGCCTGTGGTATGTCATTATTTTATTAAAGGGATTTTTGTATTTACTCATGTAACAAGGGCTTGAAAACTGACTGGAATTCTTGGATGTGTAGTTAGTTCCCAATGGTGTGTGCTCTCTCAGACTTTAGAGAGCTTTTTAATATTGTGATCTTTGAAGAGGAAGTTAGATGAACTTGAGATACACCTAAAATTTCTGTAAAGACCCTCAAGCATGAATAAGTAAGATGGTAGGACTGTAGGAGGTGAGCAACAATGACAATGATTTCTACAGCCTCTCTTTCCCATTTCAAACTTAAACTGAGCTATAAAAAGGCAACACTAATGGAGCAATGGGTCATCAGTGAGACTGAGGAGATCTGAGCTAGAGCAGACCAGAGTGAAATCAGCTGCCTTTCCTTCAGCCTCAGAAATAAAATGCAAGTTGCAGTCTCTTCTTCAAGGATTTAGGAGAATTCAAAAAGGTCAACTCTTTCCATTCAGAAGACAACTCCACTTTAGGTTGCTAAAGGAAGACTTTTGGAAGAAGCTGACATGAGACAAGCTAGCAGTCTCCATCATATCCCTATCCCCAGTCTGCTACTTTAGGGTTTATGGGAAATTTCCCCATGAATAAAATCTAGAACTCTCTCTTGGTTGAGCTGAGTTTTCATTCCCATTTGGAGAGTTCTCTCATTCAATATTGTCTGGCATATATTCCTCTATATATAACTTCTTTGATTTCTGTTTTGCTATGATTTGGATATATCAGTTTGTGATTCACTATGTGTGTTCATTGTGAAACTGATATTTGTGGGAAAAGGATTTAGACTTTACATAGAGACGTAGAGGTCTCTCTTCCCCTAATAATAATGATAAGTGATCAGAATTTAGTTTAAATGCAATCATCACTTAAGGAGCAAATAGATATAATTGTATCTTAGTAACCCCTCTCTTTAAGGAGAGCAGAGTGGCCTCAGACCCCAATTTCCTGCTTCTTCTCTTGGAAGGAATGAGTCTCCCTTGGAGAAGGTTAATAGAAAAAGGGACTAGGCATGTCTATTTTCCTTCCTTCGAGCCATACAGTGACACTTCACATGCTATAAGCAGGACAGGTCTCCCTATCCATGCAGCCATTCCCTACAAAGTAATTTAGTCTCTGCTTATATTCTAATGGGGGGAAATGACAACATAGTCACTGGTACATACCATTCTCTTTTTTTCCTCATCTATTAACTTCTTCCTGATTTTGCTTTATATAAAAAGATCTCTGGTCACACTTCAAGACCTGTATTGCTTACCTGTATACTTAGCCTCTGCAGAGAAAAAGGAAATTAAGGTAAGCCAAGGTTCATTGAAATCACAAAAAAATTTAAATTAGAGCAGAGAATTATACCTCTGTATGAATGTTAGGAATTTTCCTGAGACTACTAAGCTATTATGATTTTATTAATAATTTTTCATCTGATATAAGCTCCATGAAGTAGCAGAGAAAGGGACCTTGTGGACCTCAGGGTCATTATGCTGTTGAGGCTAAAATTGAGCTAATTATTGGGACAGAGTGTGCCTAATTAAACCTTTAACCTCTCCCACATAAGAAAAGGATGAGAAGGAGAGAGCAGTGACCAATGAGAATGACACATTCAATAGAATTAGATAGGTAAGCACCATAGAATTAGATAGGTAAGGCCTGGGAAAGCTTAGCTCCACTTTCACTCTATTGTCCACAGCAATCCCTGCTGCTGACACTCATATCTTTAGTGTCTACCAAAAATGATTATTAGAACTTTATTTCCCACCATCCCCCCCATCTCTAACCTTGCTATTTCTCGTGAATTTAATTTGACTCTTTAATTTCTGGAGTTTCTATTACAATGATTTCTCTGTCAGGGTCCTGGAGTGAAAGTAAAGTGGTACTGGCAACCATGGAGAGCTCCCATTCCTCAGCCTGCAATACAGTCATCAGTAAATAGCTGGTATGTTTAGTCCCTTCCTCCTCTGCACAATCCTGCCTGGGGTTAGGAGAGCAAAAGTGAGGGAGAGAAGGGAATAGGCATTTATAGTGTGCCTAACACGTGTCAGACATTGTACTAAGCACTTTACAAATATTATCTTATATGATCCTCACAGAGGTTGAGGGACTTGTTCAATGTCATGCAGCTAATAACTGTCCGAAGCTTAATTTGAACTTAGGATCTTTTTTTATCTTTCTAGCTATCCAATGCATCAACTAGTTGTCTCAAGTGCTGAGACAAGAGATAGTAGCCACCTGCTCTAAACCATTCCAATGATTCAGCCTCAGGATTCGAATGTGATGAAACATCCACAGACTATAAAATTCAATGAAAATTATTTTATTTACAATGAAAGATTCAAAAGGATACAATTAATAATTATTCATTAAAATGGTCATGATTGGGGGCAGCTGGGTAGCTCAGTGTATTGAGAGCCAGGCCTAGAGATGGGAGGTCCTAGGTTCAAATCTGGCCTCAGACACTTCCCAGCTGTGTGACCCTGGGCAAGTCATTTGACCCCCATTGCCTACCCTTACCACTCTTCTGCCTTAGAGTCAATACACAGTATTGACTCCAAGACAGAAGGTAAGGGTTTAAAAAAAATGGTCATGATTCACCTATACCTCCAAGCTGGACGTAATACTGGATCAGAAGTACTATCCTCCCCATTAGGAGGAAGGACACAGGTATTTATTAAGCAATCACAAATTCAAGCAAGAAGAAGCAGTCTCTATCCTCTGGGAGATTACATTCTAATGGAAGAATACAATATCAGAGTCAATGTGCATTGTGTCCAACTGAGGCTGATCAGGCCAACATTAGCTCAGTAGGTTCTATCACAGGTCAGGCACAAATAGCACATATGAACATTTGGGCTGGGGATGTTTCTAAATTTGTGCATCTCACATTTTTTTTGTAATTCTGCTTTGTGTAAAAACCTAATGCCTTCTTTGATATGGATCTGCCATGCTGGGGAGTCCTATGCCAGTCTCTCCCATGTCTCACAGTTGATTCCAAAATTCTTCCAAAAGATCTTGAGAGTATCCTCATATCAGGTCTTCTGGCCTCCTTGTGAGCACTTGCCTTGTGCGACTTCTCCTTAAAAGTCTTTTAGCAAATGTGTGTGTTTGGCATTCAAATGAGTGGCCAGCCCATCAGAGTTGTACTCTATGCAATAGAATCTAAATGCTTGGCAGCTCAGCTTGAAAAAGAACCTCAATGTGCAGTACCTTATCTTGCCAGGTGATATTCAAAATCTTCCTGAGACAATGCTTCCAAATGGAAGCAGTTCAATTTTCTGGCATGGCACTGGTATTCTGTTCATGTTTTACAGGCATACAATAATGTATGAGTTCAGCACAACAGCTCTGTAGACCTTCAGTTTGGTAGGCAGCTTAATACCTCTTTTCTACCACACTTTCCTTCAGAGCCTACCAAACACTGAGTCAACTGGCAATTCTTGCATCAACCTCATCATCTATGTGGACATCCCAGAAAGCATAATGCAAAAGCAAACGAACTTGTCCACAGCATTTAAAAATTCTCCACTTGCTATAACTGATGGTTCCATGTGCGGATGGTGTGGTACTGGCTTTGTTTTCTTCATGTTAATTGGCACACCAAAATTGGCATGAGTTAATTGAGGAGGATTAAGACATCAGGAACAAGGGACAGAGGAATGGTTTTAAAGTTGTGAGAAAATCAGGAATGGAACTTGGTGGAAAATGAAGGCAGGCCTACTTCTGCCTGTCCACAAATAGAGGTTCCAAAGGAACTCACCAACAGCAGGAGAGCGAATCTTATAGAGATAGCCTGTGGTGAATGAACCACAGAGTGGTAAGTTGTTCCAAAGTAAGGTGGTACCATGCACTGAGGTAAAGTTCCAAGACTAGGCAATAATAGGGAGGTCATGGTGTTTGATTCTTGAAGAAGTTGAGAAGAGGTCTAGGAGGTGAATAGGCTGGACTTTTTGTATTCCAGGTGACAAGAAAAAGGAAAAAGAGAAAAGAAAAGAAAGGAAAGTTGGTAAGAATCAAGTCCATAAAGATGTTCACCTAATTTTTCCTCTAGTTTTTGAAGAATGAAATTAGTATAAGTAATTAATTAATTAAAGTATAAGAAATTAATATAAGTAAATAAATTATTTTTAGGAATTTAAAAATTAAGTTTTATTGCTAATGAGAATCCTATAGTGATATTGTGGTCACCTTTTTAAAGCTACTATAATGTAAGTCAAAATGACTTTTAGTAGCTTTATTTACAAAGAGGTGGAAAGAGTGAAAGTGGGAAAATGTAAGAAGGAGGTAGAGAATTATCTAGCCTATCACTCTAAGAACTGTTCCAGTATGGGGCTCAGCCCCAACAGGGCTTAAACACGTCCCTTGTTCTTTGATGGATTTTCTCAGCCAGAAGTCTGGTGGTGTCTTCAGCAAGGCTTCTACCAACACAGTCTTCTCCAGGAAAGGAAGGTCTCTCCAGAACCAATCTTTCCAGAAGCCAAGAAAAGAAGTCCAGTTACTCACTCAGCTCCCCAAAGCAAAGTCCCCAAAGGCAAAGTCCCCAGAAGTCCTCCAAAGAAGCAGTCCAAAGCCAAGATCCAAAAACAAAGACAAAGATCCATGGACAAGAAGTTCAGGACTTTTTATAGTCCTTTTTCCATGTCATTTCCTGTCTCTTCCTCCACTTTACAGGAAGCAATTGCAATCTTTCAATTTTCCTAGCACTGCCCAAAGGATTGGTGCAGTGGCCTCTGGAGTTGTCACCCACTCTAACAAGTGACTTGCGAACTCTCTTACTTAGTGTTAAGTTGGGATGTTTAAGTTTTTGATTGATTAATTTAAAAATTGCTGATTGATGGACAAAGAAAGCTTGATTCACTCTTCACATTTTACAACTGTGCTTGGGATGGAGATGCTTCCAGAAGATGTTCAGATAATGAAAGTCCTTCCTCAATACTATATCATAAGGCAGGGAGGTGGCTCAGTGGATAGAAAACCAGGTGTAGAGACAGGGAGGTCCTGGGTTCAAATATGACTTCAGACACTTCCTAGCTGTATGACACTGGGCAAGTCTCTTAACTTTGCCCAGCCCTTATTGCTCTTTGCCTTGTAACTGACACTAGTATCAACTTTGGAAAAAAAAGATAGGTTGTTTTTTTTATTACTGTATCATTCTCTGTGCCATCTTGTAATATTTGCTACAAATTTTTATCTATAACTTCTTTATTTCCAAGTGCTCATGATGACTCTGACATGTTCAGTGATAATCTATTGCCTCCACAATAAAACTGAATGCCAATTAAAGCCATCAAAATCCAGCTGTCAGCTAAATTCCAATCTTACTCTATATTGTTCTCCTTTTGAGTCAAACAAAACTTATTGTTCTCTACATGTAACATCCCATCTCCTACTCTGTGCTCCTGCACAGTTATCCTCCATATCTGGAATAATATCTACCATCCCCACTTTATAGAATGCCTAGCTTCCTTCAAAGTACATTTCAGGAACCACTTCTCATCTGGCCAATCCATTTAATAGCTGTTTGAGTCACTTTCCTCAACTAAAAAATGAGGATATAAACAGCACCTTCTTTGAAAGATTGTTGTGAAGATCAATTGGGATAATAATTGTAAAGATTTTAGCACAGTGCCTGGCCCATAGGCAGTACTATATAAATGTTAGTTGTTTTCATCATCATCATCAAATGAGAAAATATTTGTAAAGCAATTAATACAGTGCCAGGCTCATAGTCAACACTTAATAAATGCTTCTTTTCTTCTTTCCCTCCTTCCTTCCCTCATTAATCCTGTTCTCAGTGAAAGCACTCTCACCCTTCTGAAATTACTTTATATTATTATAGGTATATTTTGTTTTTATTTACCTACAATTAGGCTAGCTGGTGGCAGCAAAGGACAGAATATTGTATTTTAAATACTAAATAAAATATTGAATTTTAAAGACCTGAGTTAAAATCCAACCTCAACGAAGGCATTGTAACCCTGGGTAAGTCACTTTACCTTTCTCAACCTCAGCTTTCTTATCTATAAAATGGGGATGATAATAGTAAATTTACCTCACTGAGTTGTGAAATAACTAAGGTAAGTAAGATAAATGTAACAAATGTAAATAAGATAATGTACAATATTATCATTAAGATAGCATGTAAAATATTTTGCTAACAAATGATATACACTTATTGTTACTATTATTATTTACCTTTACTTATTGATATTTCCTTCAATAGAACATAAGCTCTTTTGAATACAAGGACTGTGACATTCTTGTCCTTGTATCACTAGAACCTAACACATTACCTTGTACAAAGTAATTAAATTTTTGCTGAGTGGTTTAATGATAAAATTTACTTCTGTTTCTACTCCTATTTATTTTTTCTTCATAGTTTCATCCTCTAGTTCCTGGATTTTTTCACAAATATATTTTTTAACATATACTGGGGCACTAATGACTGCTTCCCACCCTCCCACCCCCACTTCCTATCCCCACCCCAGGCCTTGGACCCATCTTCTCCCCTTTAAATTAGGCATTTCCTAACAGAGACATTTTATAGTAATGGGTTTCAGTCAGTTAATTTATTGTTTACTATGTGCTGAAAATAAACTAAGGTAAACTAAACTAAATTAAGTTAAGCTCTACTTAACTAGACCAAACAACTCAACTAAATGAAGCTGGGGGTATGGTAGCACAGTAAATAGAGTGCCAGGCTTGGAGACGGGAAGATTTGTCTTCCTGAGTTTAAATCTAACCTCAAACACTTAATTAGCTGTGTGTCTCTAGGAAAGTCACTGTTTGCCTCAGTTTCCTCATCTGTAAAATGTTCTGAAGAAGGAAATGAGAAAACCTCAAATGAAGAGATTCATTGTGGGAAGATGTCACAGTAGGATGTGAAGTTTTCTCACCCTCCTAAACCACTACCACCCTCATGAACAACTAAAAATAGTTCCATAAAATCAGCACTAAAAGTAGCAAAAATATATAGGAGTCCAAAGTGAAGCTGAACAGTCAAGAACAACAAGGGAGGAAGGTTTCTGCCTTCTCTGACCTCAAAACTATCGCTATAGGTCCTGGGGGTGGGAAAAGAGATAACAGAAGGAATCTACAAAGTAGCCCCTGAGGGCAGAATTACCAATCTCACCTTGTTTGCAGAGCCTAGGGAGCCTGTATCTCCAAGATGCCGCAAAAATGACAATTAGGAGTAGCTGGTCTGCTGTGGCCCTAGCTCCCGAGACCCCAGCTGGCCCGTGGCTGGAGTTTGAAAGAGTAAGACACCTTGGAGTCTACAGGTACCAAGCCCAAAGGTCAGAAACTCAAGTCGCATTGCTAACAAATGAAGGACTTTGCAAGCCCAAGGAACATGGACTGGATACTTGCTCTGACTGGGGCTCCAGCAGTAGGAGAGGAGAAGTGAAGGAGAACCCCACACTGGTCAGTATGGTTGCTGAAGGACTGTGGCTCCATCAGCTGTGGCCACTCCCAAGAAAGTGGAGTCCTGATTACTGGAGGGGATAGGAAGGGAGGGGTAGGGGAATGGCTGTTTGTAGTTGCAATGACAAAAATGCTCCCTGTCTCTGATTAAAGCACCTAAGGTATAATAAGGGGATTAAACTGGTAGGGTTGTAATAAGGGACTAGCAGGGGAGGTGATAGCTAGAGGTAATAAGGGACTAAAGCAGATGGGGTGATAAGGTAGTTGTAATAGGGAATAAGGCAAGTGGATGGGGTAATTGGGCAGGCAGCTGCAGCAGGGAGACACAGATTGGGTACACAGGTTTGAGACAGAGACACTAAAGGGAAACAGACTGAGCCCTTCAAGTAGGAAGGGCACTTCTACAGACAAAGGTTAGGGCCAGCCAGAAATGACCTGAAACTGACTAGAGGGCTTTCTAGTCAGTTTCTCAGGTTCACAAAGGAAGAGTCCAGAGGAAGTATAGAGATCACCACTTCCTCCAAGATGGACGCCTCCAACTCCCTCAGGACCCAGAGAGAAAACTAATCTTTCTCCCCTTCTCCCTCTTTTATCTAACAACCAATGATTTAGCCAAAGGTTTGATTAAGTGATGACAGGGTTCATTGAGTTTCAGGGTTGATTGTAAAGGGCAGAGGGATACAAGGCATCTCTAACAACTGCCTAGAGAGAAGCTTCAGGTGGGGGAGGGACACAGGAATGTGAGACTGAGAAAGGACCTGCCTCACTCAGTCTGGAGAGGTTTTGTTGCCTTTAAGGTTAGGAAAGTTACATACAATGATTCAGGAGATAATTTGTATCAAGGGTAAGCCCTACTTGACTATGGGGAAACTAAGTCTACAAAGTTTGATTTCTACCACCCAGATCCACCCTTCTTCAAAACCCACAGGAAATTTGGGAAGGGAAATGGTGATTGGGATAGGGAAGGTCAGGGAGATCCAGAGGAATTAGCTAAGCTACAAATCTTAAGAGAAAAGCTGCAGAATCAAGGCCAGGTATTTCAGTCCAAAGACTGAGCTCGGTTGACCCTCCTACTCTGACTGAATCTCCAGGATCAACTGCCTCTAGTCAGGGTTCTAAACCCTTTTCAACTGTCAGAAATTCTGCAGCAAGTCTTTGCAGGGTTGATTTGCACCTTTTGCACCACAAAGGTCACTCATGGACTGGGACTTGAGTGGGAGACTGAGAATATATCCAATTCTGGACTATAAAAAGTGCAATAGCTAATGCAGGACTCAGGAAAAAACCAAATACACACACACACACACACACACATACACACACACACACACACACACACACACACACACACACACACCTAAAACCTGAGATAATATATATCAACACAATAGGAACCTGAAGACTCCAGAAATAAACCAATAATTAAGTCTATTTTCTGGCTGCTAAAATATAAATAAATAAATAAACAAACAAACAAACAAATGAATGAATGAATGAGTGAGTGAATGAATGAATGAATGAATGAATGAACAAATAAATAAATAAATGAGGATGAGCACATAAAGGAGATTTATTATTATATTTATTATTATTATACCAATTATTAGTATCTATGTAGACAGAGAAGATCTCTAATCAAATTCAGAAGTCAGTGAAGCCAAAATATCTACTTCAAAAACAGCAAAGAAATACATTAGATCGCTACAAGCTCAAAAAGAACTTTTAAAAGAGCTTTAAAAAAAAGCTCAAAACTCAAATGAGAGTGATGGAGGAAAAATTAGGGGAGAAAATAAGAGCAATGCAAGAAAATTATGAAAGAAGGTTTACCTAAAAAGAAAATGAGATCCAGAAACTTACAAAATAAAATATGTTATGTACTATAACTGGACAAAGAGAAACTAATGATTTACTAAGACAAGAAAAAATAATAAAGCAAAATCAAGAGAATGAAATAATAGAAGAGAATATGAAGCATCTTATCAGAAAACAGCTGACCTCAAAAATAGATCTAGGAGAGACAATATAAGAATAAAGAGTTAGACTCCCAGAAAGTAATGATCAAAAAAAGAGTTTTGATACCATACTACTAGAAATCATCAAGGAAAAACTGTCCAAAAAGTCTAGAAACAGCATGTAAAATAGAAATTGAAAGAATCCATCAATTACCACCTCAAAGAGACCCAAGGATGACAATGCACAAGAACATCATTGCTAAGTTCTGTAGCTCACAGGTTACAGAGAAAATACTACAGACAACAAAACAAAACAAAATTTAAATATTGTATAGCTACAGTCAGAATAACATAAAACTTAGAAGCTGCAACATAAAAAAATCTCAGGAGATGGAACACAGCAATTCTTAGAGCAAAAGAACTGGGCTTACAACCAAGAATAACATATCCAGCAAAGATAAGCATAATTATAAAATGGAAAAATAGATATTTAACAAACTAAGGGAGGTTCAAATATTCCTGAAAAAAAAACTCAGAGCTCAGCAGAAAATTTGATCTCTAAGAACATGAAAATATTAGAAGATTAATAATAAGCAACCCAAAAGGTCAAATTGTTTGACTCTGACATAGGAAAAATGTCATCTATGGCCCCTGGGAATAACATCATTACCTGGGTATTTTGAAGAGGTAGATATGGATGGAGACTCAAGGTTTAGGGAATATAATGGAATGAGTCAAAATGGTACTGGAATAGACAAGGAGGAAGCAGGATGGAATGACTATCTCATAATTGCCACAGAGAAGGAGAGGAGGAAATGGAGGACTTGGAGTACTAGAGCCTAACTCTCATCAGACCTGAGATAAAGAGAACAACATATACAATTAGAAATGTAAAAATTTCCTTAACACAGGGAAACAGGAGGGAGTGGGAATGGGATAAAGGACAGAGTGGGAGTCCCTTTGGAGGACTGAGGAAATAAGAAAAAGAAGGGAGAGGGATAAGAGAAAGAAGGACAAGGAAATAAAAAAAGGAAGGAAAGGGAAGGATATCTAGAGAGGACTATATATCAAAAGGTAGTGAGGTAAGGTAAGGGGATAAGGGAAGGGAATCAAGAAGTAGGAGGGCATAATTGGGAGATAAGGAAGGGATGTTGGGGAAAGTGGATAGAATAAGAATTTAAAAGTAAAGGGAAAGGGATAAGGAAGTAACTTTTGGAAGGATGGGCCAATTTGGAACCAGGAGGGCAAAGTGAGAAGATAAGGGAGGATTTGGGAGAAGGGATGCGAATAGGAGAGTCATTGGTCAAAGGAAATTAGACATCTGAGGATAGATACAACAGAAAGAAAGTTAGAGGGGGACAAATGGTGAGGAGGGAAAGAGTAGGTGGAAATGCACAACTAGTAACTATGACACTAAATGTAATGGGATAAATTTACCTATGGTAAGAAAATAGCCAAAAGGATAAAAAAAAACTAGGACCTTAAAATGTACTGTTTAAAAAAAAAACACTGAAAATGAGAGACAGAGTGAATGTGAAGGGCTGGAGTAGTATATTATATACTGTGCCTAAGCTGATCCAGAGAAGGCTGGATTAGTAGTTATGATCTCTGACAGAGTTGGGGCTCAAATTAATATAACTGGATATGAACAGGTAAACTATATTATGTTGGGGGTGGGGTTATTATGGATAATGAAGTATTATCAATATTGGACCTTTATGTGCCCAATGTCATAATGGCACCCAGATTTTTAAAGGAAAAGCTAAATGAGATACACATGTAAATAGATAACAAAATAATAAAAAGTGGTGGACTTTATTTTTCCCTCTCAGAACTAGATAAATCTAACCAAAAAATAAATAAGAAAGAAGTTAAGGAGGTGGATAGAACCTTAGATAAATTAAATAAGAGCTTATATCTGGGGAACTCCCACATACCTGCATGAGGCTAGTAGTAAATCTAAGCCTAAGCAGACACATAGTCCAAACATATTTTCAGGTGGAACAATAATGGCTTAGAAAATATAAATATTCTGCAAAAGTCTACTTTAACCTTCATCCTACTATAGAGGTAATCTGTATCCCTGAGGGGTTGTGACACTGGAACAAAAGTTTCATTGAGTATGACCAAGTTAGAAAGACTTGTTTTGGAAAGAGCATGATCCTGACAGTAGATTGTGTCTGCTTTCCTAAAGAACAATCTAGCAAAATATAGTTCTGATAATTTATGTTAACTGAGAACCAAACAGGTTAAAGTGGTCAAATTAAATGCTGACAGGAACATAAAGAAATAAGCCTAGTATTATATTGCTAAAGCAGTAATAATTTTTTTTTAGAAAATAAGATGGAAAAATACATCAAGTTGTAAGGCTATTCATGCTCATTGACTTAGAGATGTCATTACTAGAGTTAATCCCTAAAAGGATTATTGAGAGGGGGAAAGGCCATGTGTATATGAAAATATTCATGGAAGTCTTATTTGTTATGATAAAATAACTGGAAAAAACACAAATTCAGTGAATGGGAGAAATGGCTGAATAGATTATAATATTTGGATGTAATGGATATTATTATACTATTAGAAATGACAAATGTTGGGAAAATCTATGAAGAGATAAAAAAAGAAAAGAGAATAAGAATAGCAAAAACTAACAGTCACAAAATCAAGAGAAAAGGGTTTCCAAGTAAAATAAATCAAAAGGGAACTCAAATGCGAAGGATATTTATATTAGCACACATATAATCCACATATTTTTAAACAAATTACAAACAATGTGCAGTTTGTGGTTTTGCACATAATCTTTTTTATGCATTTGTTAAGTTAAATGTCTTTTGGTCATGGTAGTGGTTATTGTGTATGTAATAAAAAAGAAAGAAAACCTCAAATGGGTCCACAAAGAGTTAGGCAGGAGTGGAAACAACTGAACCACAACAACATATAAATACAAAGAAGTCTAAATGATCTCTTCAAAAAGAAGTTCTAGGAGGCAGCTGGGTAGCTCAGTGGGTTGAGAGTCAGGCCTAGAGATGGGAGGTCCTAGGTTCAAATCTGGCCTCAGACACTTCCCAGCTGTGTGACCCTGGGCAAGTCACTTGACCCCCATTGCCTACCCTTACCACTCTTCTGCCTTGGAGCCAATACACAGTATTGACTCCAAGACGGAAGGTAAGGGTTTAAAAAAGAAAAAAAAGAAGTTCTAGGAGGAGCTATCCCATCAGAGGGAAAGAGACCTTTCTAATGAGTTCCTTTCTAATGCCTGAATTCTATAACTGGAGTGAGTCTTCTTAACTCATCAAATAACAGTGCTCCCCTATAAGACCAGGTATTCAAAGTGGCACCAAGACCTCTAATTTACCTTGTTTGTTGCTCATATTTTGTGCAGTTGTCTTGCAAATATCTGAAGCCATAGATTTTGTTGCTTTTTCCTCTAACTTTGTCTTCTGTGAACTTCTGAATTTATTAAATGCTGTGCTACTTCTTGCCTCCTAGCTCCTCTCTATGATATTTGATTTGGTAGACATAAATAAGCAGTTTTCTTGTTTCTCATATCTACTTCTCCCCATGCACATACTCCCTACTTCCTGCCATCTTTTCCTATTTAAAGCCCATTTGATTTGATTTGTAGGACTCCTGGCTACATTCTTGTCCGTCTATTAGGTGCACTTTATCAATATAAATTAGCCAATAGTTTCTGTATTTTAAGTGGTGGTCTGGAAATCCAAGTCTCATTCTCAGATACTATTCTCTTAACAAGCTATGCATCTCCCAAATCTGAACTTCTCTTAAGAAACCCTTGTCTCTCATTGGTAGTAGTCATAAAACTACCATCTGTGCTTATAAAGTTTTCACTTTATTCTTTTTCTGAAAATCTTATTGTGCCCACATCAATCACCGGAGATGAGTAGTAGTCATCTAGTTTGACAGACTTTGAGAAGTTCTCTGTCACATCTTGGATTCCTGGATTCTTGTCCTGAGTTGACAGCAGACCTGTCTTCTTATGAGATCAAGAAATAGCTTCCCTAAGTATATCCACAAGGTGCTAATCACCTACCACTCTTTGTTGCTTCCTCTTCTTCTTCTAACTGGATTGCCTTAAACTAATAGTCCTTCTTGATCCATAGCTACATTTCTTAGAGGAAACAGGATTTTTCCTCCTTGAGGGGTCCAAATTCCCCCTTTACAGAGAGGGCCTCATATAGTATCTTTTACTCAATTATAAACATTCAAATGTTTATAAATGTCCTCTTTCCTTTTTCCCTCAATGATATGATGTTCTACCCTCCAACTTCCTTGCATAAGTCTGGGCTCCCCTAAACTTCTTCAGATCTTTTTTCTTCTTGGTTTCCCAGCATTTCCTATATTTTTATGGGGAAAAAAACCTATTGATTCAATTTGATAGCAGAACAGAATTCAGAGAAAATATACATATAAGAAATATACAGAAAAAAAAGAGTAAAGGAGCTCTCCCATTGGGAGCAAAGCCACTCATCTCAACCAAGAGAAAGACTGCTAAGCCCAAGAGAAAATTCCCCAATGTCATTAGTGTAGCAACCTGGAGATAGGGACATTATGGAGACTGTCAAATCCTTTTATGTCTTCCCAAGAGTCTTTTCCTTCCTCAGCCTAAAGTAAGGTTGGCAGCAACCATTTTATCTCTCAAAGCTGAAAACTAGAAGTACTCACTATTAATTATAGTTAAATTGTATTTTATACGTATAGGTCTATTGATACTGTTATTATTACAATTAGCTAGCTTTGCTTTGTTAAGTAGCCATGCTTATAGCTTTCAGTTCATTGCTGCATACTATGGATATGCATGCACTTCTCAAATGTATGTGTTATGCCCTATATGTAGTTGCATGTTTAACCTTTATTATCCTTTCAGGTGATCTGTTTAGTGTCATGTCTATTGAATACACTGTTAATGCACTTTTGTTAGGTTTTTTTGTTTCAATGATCCTAAAGGTTAATTATTTGGGATGCCAAAAAAATCACTTACTGTTTTAAAACATTGATGTTGGTGTTTATACTATAAACTTAAAGGTTTTGTATTTGCCCCTAGCTAATCTTTGCAAGGGACTGAAAAATGATTCAGTCCAGGGGAGGAATGTAACATTGGTCTCAAGACCAATTGGTATAGGACTTTGTCCTTATTGATGGAGATCATTGCCCTGTGTCTGAGTGAAGGGAAAAAGTAAAAGGACAGAGTTGGAGAAAAAAGGACAGAAGAGAGATCCTTGATTCTCTTTGAGAAATAGAGTCCTATTTATTTTTAAAGAATACTTCATTCTCGCCAATAAATTGGAAAATGAAGAGCTACTCTTAAATTCCTCTTCACTTCCTTCTCTAGTACACCCTAGAGTTTAAATACAGCTCATTTGGCAGTGTCAGAAATATACACATTCCACATTCTGTGCTGGATGCTGCAAAATTCATCCTCTCTGAGAATATTTGTAAATACTTAATAACTGGGGGGGGGGGGGTAGGGAACAAATGGGTATATAATATACTTTCAAGTTTAATTTGCATTGTTAATTTTTTTATCATTTTCCCCAAGTCTAAACAATCAACAAAATAATAAATCAAGCCCTGATTTGTAGCTTTCTACTTTCTGAGGCATAAATTTTCACATTAAAATTTTAATTATTAGTTCTCCCATTCAGCTTATCTCTGGCACACCTCTGATTTCCTCCATCCTTGATGAACATGATATATAGATATAGATATATAGATATATAGATATATAAATATTATATTTTTGCTAGCAGGTCTCCTAGAGAACAGGCAACATATTTGCATAAACAAGATTAATGGTTTTTAGTATCACGTTCAGGGATTTTTTTTTACCATAGTAGACTGCTTAACTATATATTATATCTCTACTGTGAATTGAAAAAGTCACCTACTCTTAGTTCCTCCAGCTCTAAAATAAGGGCTAATAATACCTTACACCTACATGGCATGGGGTGTGGGGGTGGGCACCTTCAGATTGGGTTGGAGTTGAAATATTAACTAATATCTTTTTGGAAAGTTCTTTGCAAAAATAATAAAAGAACTATAGGAATAATGGATCTGCAGAAATTCAGTGCAAATAACAAGCCTTGAACCTAACAAAATGAATGAATCAGGTTGCTGCCACTTTTCATCAAAGGAGTCCATTTAGTTCTCATGTCCAAACCACTCAGTGGTAGCGAAGGAGAAAGGAGTGTAACAATGACCTTAAAAACATTAGCTGACTTGACATAGCAGTTCCACAAGAATAAGGAACAGGTTTGCAAACATTTTCAAAGTCACAAATCAATTGGTTAGGTGTACAATATAAATCTGCTTCAAAGAGTTGAAGCAAAACCATCTTTGAAACAAATTAAATATATGTAGCAGATTCATCAGAAAATAGTTTTTGGAACAGCATACAGAGGTTTCAAAAGCTGATAGATACCTGCCTGGGAAATAAAGGTACATTTTATAAATTTATAAGAAGGTACTAAAATATGAAGTGTGGTTTCCTAGTAACAAAAATGTTACTAGGTAAATAAGGTAGAATTCAGTCGCAATCAGCAACCATTCAGCTTCTAACTAAAGAGTAAAATCACTGGAATATTTGTTTTTCCTAATTCTTTTTTTTTCCATCTGGTATAAATTACCAGAAAAACAAAGTCAGGCATTGTAATCAATTATTTTTTAAAAAGAGATTTTCTTTCTAAGTGTTAAATTGCTTTTCAAAATCTGAAGCATACTTTAAAATGTGTAAACCATGGAAGTTTAGGCTCTCATAATAATAATAATAACAATAATGATAATATCTGACATAGTGCTTACAATGTGCCAGGCATTGTGCCAAAAGCTTTATAATTATTATTTCATTTGATGTTCACAATAACCCTAGGAGACGAGTTCTATTTTTATCTCTATTTTGCAGATAAGTAGACTGAGGCAAACAGTGGTTGAGTGACTTGCCTTGAATCACACAGCTAGTATAATCTGAGAATATATATTAATTCGGGTCTTTCGGACTCCAGGTCTAGAACTTTGATCACCATACCACCTAGGTGCCTCATCTGAACACAGTTTATAATTACTCTGATCATGGTTACTTTGTATTTTACCAGAGTAGTCAATCACTTTAAGGATGCTAATGGCTAATAAAATTTAATTGCCTATGGGATCCACCGTGGGAAACTTAAATACAAATGATTTGCTCAGATTGAAAGAGAGAAAAGATCACAGGATCACTGTAAACATTCTAGAGTTCATGTTTTTCATGTATAAAATCATAGAACTTGAGAGATAGAAGGGAATGTAGAAAACGACTAGGTTCAAAATCCTACCCACTCAAGGGAAGAGCCTTCCCCTACAATATTAGTGACAAACGATCATCTGACTTCTTCTCAAACACTTTGTTAAATGGGAAAGGACCTTAGAGATGAGTTAGTCTAGCTTGCTCTTTTCCCAGATGTAGAAACCTAAACCCAGGAGGTTTAAGTGAGTGACTTGTACAATATTGCATAGGCAGTAAATTGGAGGATGAGGATTTGAACTTCTCTTCTAACTCCAAATTAATCACTTTTTCTGTGCTCTATGCTACCTTTTATAAACATTGGACTAGAGGAACAATGATAAAGCAATTCCATCCAAGGTTTAATAAAGTATCTCACAATGTCCTATAGACAAATGAACCCAAAGAAGTTGGCTAATGACCATTGAATTAGACTTAATTAATAGAAACACAACAATCAAATGCAGGGACATCACAGACTCAATCTATTCTAATCTGGTCACATCAAATTTGGAGAAATTGTATATTTTGTGCTGGGCACCGTATTTTAAAGAAAGGGACACTGACTATCAGGGATTTGTCCAGAAGAAGGAAAGCAACTAGGATGGAAACAAGGATCAAAATCAAATGGCATGCATTCCCTAATTGATAAATGATCAAAGGAGAGAAACAGGCAATCCTCAGATGAAGCAATTAAAACTATCTCTAGTCATATGAAAAAAAATGCTCCAAATCACTAGAGAAATGCAAATTAAAATAATCCTAAGATATCACCTCATATTGTATATGATTTAGACCATTTTCCATCAACAAGCATTTATCTTTTAGTCATATAGACTCAGTGTCTAAAGCCAAAGGCCCAATTGTTTTCACTTTGCAACTAAGGCTTGAAAGTGAAAACAAAAAAAAGAAAACTTGAATTGTTTTTAAAAGCATGTTGTTTTGTGTTTTTCAAACCATAAAGTATGCTAACAAGTCGTTTCTTATAAGACAGTATTCCACTAAGTATTTGACTGAAATGCTTTTTTTCCTCTCATGCTATTACAGATTTGGTGGAAATTATTCTGGTTTTGAATTTCCTTTGTATTTCAGTCTCACTTTCTGTATGTTCAAAGTTATAGCAGAAAACCCTTAAGGTTATGAGAAATAGGAGTCTAATGATGAGCTAGAAATAACTAAAGTCAAGGTATTTCAACTAAATGAACTATACTTATATATGTGAAAAATAGATATCAGATTGTCTACTCTGTCCAAAATGGGAAATGGTAACAGTTGAAGGGTATATGGGAGGATTGGAACACTAATACGCTGTTGATGGAACTATGAACTGATACAACCATTCTGAAGAGCAATATGCAACCACACCCAAAAGCCATAAAGCTACACATACCCTTTGACCGAACAATATCACTACTGGGTCTGTACCTCAAAGACATCCGAGAGAGTGGAAAAGGGCCTACCTGTAAAAAATATTTTTAGCAGTTCTTTTTGTAGTGGCAAATAATTGGAAACTCAGAGGTATCTATCAATTGGGGAATAGCTTAACAAGTTGTGGCATAAGATTGTGATGAAATACTATTGCACAATAAGAAATGGTGAACAGGATGAATTCAGAAAAAATAGGAAAGACTTACATGAACTGCTACAAAGTGAAGTGGGCAGAATCAGGAGAATAGTATAAACAATAACAAATATCATATAATAATTAACTCTGAAGTCCTAAATTATTATCAGCAAAATAAGGTTCCAAGATAATCCCAAGGGATGATTTTTTTTAATGCTATCCATATCCAAAGGAGGAATTCTTAGAGTCTGATTGCAGATCAAAGCAAACCATCTTTAACTTTATTTCCTATGGATTGTTTACTAAATATGTGATGTCTTCTGTCACAGCATGAGAAATATGGAAATATATACTGTATGAAACTGCTATAACCTATTTAGAGCCTGGAGGAGGGGTAAAAGAGAATGGAAAGGGATAATCTGAATTGCAAAATGTCAGGAAACAATTGTCAAAAATTGTTTCTACATGTAATTAAAAATTTTTTTAAGTTTTAAACAATTATATGGCATGAAGAAAGTTTGAAAGAGTCAGGTGTGCTTAATTTGGAGAAAAGAAAATTGAGAAGAGTGAAATATTTTTCTTCTATTTAAGACTATCCTGTGAAAAGGGACTGGATTTCCTATCTATAGTTTCTAAAAGCAGAACTAAAACCAATGGATACGTGTAATAGAGGAGCTCTTATCAGCCTGATAAAGTAATGAAACTTTAGTAACTGTGACTGTTGTCCTTTATACACAAAGAGGACCAAAATGGCATCACAGTGATGATAAATTAACCTCACTCCACAGCACCTTCTTCAGCCACCTTCCTAATCATTGGAATAAACTGTTCTCATCTGACCCTTCTGCCAGGAAGTCTTCACTTACCTGAGACAGACACCTCCATGCCCAATTCACTGACAAGTTTGAGGACTGTCAGTCACCCTCAACCTGATTAAGCCTGCCCACAGAGATGGTTTTACCAGATTGTGGCTGTTGTGCGTTCTATACTTTCTTGGAGCCACAGATGAGAACTGGGTGGCAGGAGGCCACCAAAGGAGGAAAGCTGCCTTGAAAAGGACAGAACAGAACAGAACAGAAGAACTCGTCTTCCCTGAGTATCTTGTATACTCCATTTAGAAACATTTGAGCAGAAATCAGATGATCATTTGCCAGTGATACTGTAGGGAAAGGCTCTGGCTTTGGGTTGGTATGAGAACTTCTATGTTCCCTTCTATAATTCTATATATGAAAGACATGGATTCTGAAATGCTTATAATCTGCCTCTGTTAATTCTTTTCCATTTATTCTGTATGTAACTTGGTTTTTTTTTGTTTTTTTTTTAAACCCTTAACTTCTGTGTATTGACTTATAGGTGGAAGAGTGGTAAGGGTGGGCAATGGGGGTCAAGTGACTTGCCCAGGGTCACACAGCTGGGAAGTGTCTGAGGCCGGATTTGAACCTAGGACCTCCCATCTCTAGGCCTGGCTCTCAATCCACTGAGCTACCCAGCTGCCCCTGTAACTTGTTTTTAATATATTTGTTTGCACACTATCTCCTGCCATTAGATTGGAATCTCCTTGCAGTTAGGCACTATCTTTTGCCTCTTTTGGTATCCCTAGCACTTAGCATAGTGCCTGGTAGATAGTAAGCACTTAATTTTTTATTCATTGATTAATTGATTGATGTGTAAGGTTTTCTTAACCCATTACAACTCTATAGGCAAGAAATTGGGTTGGAGTTCTAGTTGTAATGGCTACTTAAGGAAATAAAAGGGGTGACAGGCATGAGCAGAACTGAAAGTAAGAGCATGTGTTCTGAGGGACAGTTGCAATTACAGAAAGTAAAAATATCCTTTTGGAAGTTGACCTTATCTGGGTTCAGTTCAAGTCTGTACCAAAAGTTTAGCTCATTTAGGTCTAGTCATCTGTACACACAGGTATGTATGTTGTTGTCCTTTTCAGTTCCCCTGTTCTGGGAAACTTGTAATTTCCTGGGAATGTGGTAAACCCTCCTTGCATTGGGTACTTTTGTTCTATATCAGTGTTCACTCAGTCATCTTCTCTCCTGTCTTCATCTTCCTATAATGCCCGCCCCCCCCCCCGACTCAGCCCTGATGAAGCAAGGACACTTCTGCCTGTCTTAAGGAGATCAAAACTTTTTTTCCAAATTTCTATCTATATCAGCATTAATTGCATCAGACAAGGATTTAAGAGCTACCAAGTTTTCCATAGCATTATTATTATATGCAAAACATTAAAAAGAGTACAAATTAGGGTGGAATGTTGGAAGGTAAGCAGCATCAGGGAACATTGGCCACTTTGGCTAAGGGAGACAAGTCCAACCTCTGTCTCCTCTCTCTACCTTCTCCTCTAATTAAACAGGTAGGCCATTAGTGAGGATGTCCATGTCATGGAGTCCAATGACTATGAGTCTAAGGAAGGACAACTTGAAATTAAAGAGATATATTAGCGTGCTAAGGACTCTGCTCTCACTGATACCAAATTCAAATTTTTAGGGTACAGAATTGTTTTTTTTTTTTAACTTTTCTGGCTCTCTTAGAGAACATAATCAATCAGCATTGTTCTGTGGCAATTTAGGTTTGAGAAGTAAAGTTTTTCACATAAGAAGGAGAAATAAAGAGGAGGATCAATCAAGAAAGAAAAGAGTTTTGGGAATGCGAGTGTCAAGATTTGTTCTAAGAGGGGAACTAAGTGGCATAGTGGATAGAATGTCAGGTCTAGAGTCAAGAGGACCTGGATTCAAATCTGACCTCAGATACTTCCAGCTGTATGACTCTAGGCAGGTCATTTACTCCTTGATTACCTAGCCCTTGCTACAATTCTGTCTTAGAATTGATACTAAAAAGGGGGCAGCTTGGTAGCTCAGTGGATTGACAGCCAGACCTAGCGATGGGAGGTCCTAGGTTCAAATCTGGCCTCAGACACTTTCCAGGTGTGTGACCCCAGGAAAGTCACTTAACCCCCATTGCCTAATCTTAACACTCTTCTGCTTTGGAACCAATACATAGTATTGATTCCAAGTGGAAGGTAAGGGTTTAAAAAAAAAATTGATACTAAGATGAAAGATGAGGATTTTTTTAAAAATAAGATTTATTCTAAGAATAAGAATATATTCTTTGTTCAAGGGCAGGAGACAGAGGAAAGAGACAAAATACTTTTACAATTGTGGAAAGAAATCCTTTTAGACAAAACTGCAGCATCTTTTGTCTAAGGGCAACAAGTAGTTGTTACAATAGTAGATGAAATCATCTGCTTTACTATGTTCTTCCATAGGTATCAGGAACATTTCAATATTAGACCACCAGGAGACTGGGAGATTACTATGTTATTAGTCCATTAAAATGTCAAAAAAAATAATGGTGGTCCCTATTCCCCGCCAACCCCACATTTCCAAATTGTCACTATCCTGCTGCTATATCTCATCAGAGAGTGGGAGGAGGGAAGTAGAAATTCCTGTATCAAAAAACCAGACAGGGCTAGACCCTATCAATGACATAGCCTCCTCCACCTTCAATCTAACTCCTCCCTTTCAGCTCCCTGTTTCCAAAAGCCTCCAATCTGGTGAGTTCTAGAATAGCATCTGCCTGAGTCCCCCTCTTCCACAACAATACTATTTGGGCAGGGATCCCAAAAACCCAGTTGTTACATATGCAAAGACAGGGGTGAAAATAAATACCATTTATAGAAGGGAGACCAAACAGATTTATTTAATTTAAGGAGAAAGTCAAGAATAAATAAGACAAAATTGGAAAAATGATTGGTAGGTCTTGAAAACCAGATTTGAAGAAATAAGAATTTGCTGCCAGCTACCAAAAGTAAAGGTAAAATCGATTCTCTAATCTCTTGATCATACTTCTTCTGACTTTTGACTTCTGATTTCCTCTACTTTTAATACTGACATTTATATTGTACTTATTTTATCCTCACAATAACTCTGAGACATAGATATTACAGATATTATCACCATGCCCACTTTATAGATAAGTAAATTGAGGCTCATAGAAGTAAAGTATCTTACTCATAATCATACAGCCAATAAATAACTCAGTAATATGAGGCAATATTTGAATAGGACTCTTCCAGACTCCAGCTCCACTCTACTTTCCATTACATCTTTCTCACTGGTTGTCCTTCTAATCCTTTTTAGCTCTCTCTTTATGAATGCATTAAGTTAATTATATAATGAGGGAAAACAGGCTAGATTAATTTATTAATTTATTTTTCCAGTCTGACTACTGTAGCTCAGGTACTAGAACACAAAAGAAGAGATTACAAATGAAAGAACACTGGTGAAATGTTGGGAGAAATGGACCCCATTCTATTGGGGGAGAGGGGAGGAGAGGCACTATTTATACTGGGAACTCTAATTTTATATAGGACTTTTTTTTTTAGTGTCACTACTCCTATAGTCTAATGGTGGGAAGAGCCACTGAAATCTTAGATTTTGCAATTAATGGAAGGTGGGTAGGAGATCTGAATTTTTAGATACCAGTTACAGAAAACTGCATTGCAGAAACACTAGACAGGCATTTACAGTATTAATTTATTTCATTGAGTGCTATTAAGCACCTACTATATGCAAAACATTATGAAATATGGAAGCCCTTGCTCAAAAACAACCCAGATGAAACAATGACAAAAAGTAAAACACTCCCCATTCTCAAGGGACTCACATTCTCCTGAGAAATAAAGCATGAACATAATAAACGTAATATAATCCTGATCACCCTGGCCCCCCTGCCAGTGGATCTGATGGGTTATATTGTTACCCCTTCCCCAGTACCCTCAACAGGGTACAAAGGTATTTAGGCTCTCTGCAAAAAGCTTCGACCCCAAGTGATGGTGTTCCCTCAATTGTAGGGTCAGGGTTCCTCTCCACCTCAGTTCCATTTAGCTACTTAAGAATCAGATTAGCTTTTACAAAGGAATATTTATTTCAAAGGGTACAGTAAAATCACAAACTTAATTCCCTGCTTGCACCACATCATTCTCTGGGAAAGGACTAGGTTCATGGTTTAGTGTAGTGCAGCTCCAAGAAAGCACAACCCCAGTTACAAATCCAAAACTCCACTTAACCTGTACTCCTAGAAACCCAGACTTCTTGGGGCTTCCCTGCTGGGCTGGCTGGCTGCAACATCTTGACTAAAATCCTGCCTCCAAAGTCACCATGGCTCAAACTTCCAGATCTGGTAGCAATCACTGCCCAATATCTGAAAAACTGAGAACCAAAGAACAGAAACAGAAACATCGCCAGGCCAAGAGAAACGTCAGAGCTAAGAGGTAAGAGAGGGTTCAGAAGAAGAAAGTCCTTCCTTTCTCACCTGTTCCCTTCATGGTGTGCTTGCTATGGTCACCTGGTGATCTGTGCCCTCTGAATGTAACAGGATGGGGCATGCAGGAAAGAGAGAGGCTGTCCCAGTTTAACCAGTTTTAAGTACATGGCCTTTCTGGCAACATAGTGAATCGAAGAAGCCTACCTCATCCTTGTGGCAAGGGATTCAAAGAGCTTCCATGATGGGCAATCTAGGCAGATACAGGCAAACATGGTTATATAACCAAATGCAAATGTATTTGAAAGACCTTTGGTAGGAAGAAGTATCTGAGCTGAATCCTGAAGGCAGCTAGGGATTCCAAAAGGCATAGGTGAAAAGAGAGAGCAATTGTAATGAGCTCACTGAGATCATAATTTAATACATTAATTAAAAAGCTAAGGAGTAAGAAAGTTAGGTTGTGGACCTTTTCACTCACCCTGATTCAGGAATGTGCCATAGAAGCCCCCAGTGGGATTTGCCATAATAGACCAAAGCCTTGAGGAGCATTTCACAGGATAATCACTGAAGACTTTTTTGTGGTCATAAAGAAAAAGGGATATTAGTCACAAAATTATTTCCTATAGCTTTTAGGTAGAGCTAGATAGGCTCAACAGTACACTTAGATAAGTCTAGGTACAGTCTGTGCAACTTTTAACCCTTAAACAGTATAAAGTAGTTCTTAAAGAGCTGGTCTCACAAGTCATGTGATAAAGTGGATCCAGATAATGGAATGGGGATTGGGAACTTGCCACCTTAACCTTGGCACTGCCTACCACAACACTGAATATACTTTGATCTGTGATCTTCTAAAAATAGCTGACATTTATGCAGAGTGTTCCACAAGTCTTAGTGCAGTTTTAAACTGCCTTGGAGACTTGTAAAAGACTTCTGAGACATGCACATAATACTTTAAGTACTTTGTAAATATTACTTGATCCCCAAAACAATCCTCTAATATATGGGGTACTATAAATCCTTTTTTTTCCCAGATAACATTCTGAGAAGTCTAGTGCCTTGCCTTTAGAACTTCCAAATTCCAAGTCCAGCCCATCATCAGCTAATGACTCTACCAAAGGATACAGGAACTCCATATAGAGAGGTGATGGACTTTTACTTGAGGTAGGAGAGACTTGGCCAATATGGAAAGTTGTTTTGCTTGACTTTACAAGTTTGTAGCATGTTTTGCTATTCTTGTTTTCTCAATAGGAGTAGGAGGTGGATGGGAAAGGAAAATGCTGGCCTGAAAATAAAATAAGTTTAGGAAAAAAATGGATGTTGGATACATGCAAAAATAAAAAGAGATAGCTGGCCTCAGAGACAGGAAGACCTGGGTTCAATTCCTCCACCTGAATACACTTTCTGTGTGATTCTGGGAAAAGTCATCTAACCCCTCAGGACCAACCATTCCCCATTCCCCAGGTAACTCTAAGTTTATGTTATGGAGCAATTGCTACTCTAAATTAGTAAAGGGAGATTTCTAATTGAATGTTTTTTTTTTTTTTATGAAATCACAGGTCCAAACCAAAAGTTTTTGAAACTGTGATCCTAAAAGGCAATGATAGAAGGAGGGTCATGGAATAATGTTCTTTTTCCAGTCACTATGCATATAACATTCTTGTAAAACCTAGTGGACTTCTGGACACTGTTATTCTCATATCAGGCTCACCAAAATGCCTTGTACCACATTGGTCTTAGTGTGGAATAGCCCTGGGAAATCATGGTAAACCCTATATAATTTTCTGTCCTTCCAAAGCAGTATTTAAAATCTTTTTTTTTCCCTTTCTAACATTTCTACTGCGTTCCGTTTCACTACCCACGCATCGTTAAGAATGAGTTAAAAACACATTATGTGGAATTACTCTTGATTCTTAACCATGGTACTATCTGTCATCTGGAAAAAGATCAATTCAAGAAAAAGGAGAGCTTTTTAAAACCAATCCAGGTGCATCTGTTGGAGATAAGTGGTGAGATTTAGGGGCATTATTTTTACATAGCAGGAAGAAAGCCAAAAGAATAATCAGTCAATGCTTTGTTTGAACTCAGAGAACCATGAACTAGAAATCAAAAACAGGCTAATAAAACCTTTGTCCAAATAATGGACCCCATGACATTATAATTACAATTTGTGTTTCTAAGACAAAGCTCTGGGTGAGCTCTAACCCGTATAATGAATCCATGGGAAACGTTCTTGGGCTTCACTCTGGTTCAGATTGCATTACAAAAGGGAATTGAGGACTGGCTTGAGATTTGACCACCAAGGACACATGCAGGAGACCAAGAGAAAAGAAATGTATTTTTAACATATGCAAAATATATTCATAAAATACGTTGTATTTTCCCTTTAGATTTAGTTGGAATGGTCAAGAGGTCATTGTCCTCTTCTCCCTGAATCTACAATACCTATTGTGTTCCTGGGATCTGGGTGAGATGTATTCATGTGAAATAGAATGCTCACAGTTAGCTGAGATAATAGTTGGCTTCTGTCATATTGTCTCTAATCCCTAAGAGTCCTGTGCTCTGTTACAGAGCATTAAACAGAAAGAGAAAGAGCATTATATTAGAATAAATGTAGATTGTGAGGATAGGGAAAAGGGCAAGCACTAGATTTTAGAATTCAATTCAGTGAAGTTATTTATTGAGGATGTTCGAACTGCAGAGTCCTGTACTAGGTGCTATTTGTAGATATATAAGAAGCAGGTGTAAATAAATATTTGCTGAATGAATGATAAACATAAAAATAAATTAGTACATAGAACAATTACCCCAGATTCAAGGTATGCGCTTAAAATCAGACCTCAGGAACTCCCATGGAAGTGTTTATTGTAATAGTCAGGCAGAGGATACATTAGTCCTAAATAAAAGAAATGTAATCAAATAGCATAGCAAATGGAGTAACTATCAAAGCAGACCCATACTCTGATGTACACGTGAGGAACATTGTCTCACGATTTACCACCAGAGGAGCAGGATACATGAACAGGGAACATGTATGGCAGTTATATACCTAAGGAACATATGTCCCTAGGGCAAATGTGGAAAGCACACATGATAACATATAAATATGTGACTGGAGCAATATACATCTCTGCTGCAGAAATGTCTATCTCCTCTGATCATGTCATTTTGCTGCTGCTCTATGCTACTTTCAGAGTAGTACTCTATACTACTCAGGACCTATTGGTCCCCTGGGTTGGCTTCTTGCTGCTTGAAGGGAATTAATGAAATGCTGTTCCACTGTTTATCCATCTCCTGACCTAGTCTCTTTCTGCCAGTGAGAGATCAGAGAAACCCCATTCCATCATCTGCACATTGCCTGAGCCTCTTCTTGATTACTTGAGATCCAGCCTGCAAAGAATCAGAGACAATCACTCCATTACCTGCTGATCCCATGGGCTGGCTAACCTTCTACAACCTTGGAGAAGACCCTGCCAGCAAGGGGCAGAAAGATGCAATTCCTTCCTCCTCCTTCCACCTATCTCCTGGCCTAACCTGCCTACAGGGATGGGACAGAAAAACTATTCCATCAACTTCCCACACTAGTCCCCAAGCCTCAAACTCCTAGAGTTTCTTGAATTCATTGAGCAACAATTAAGAAACTTCTACTTCTACCATGTTATACCTTCCCCATCATAGTGCTCCTGAACCTCTTCTGTCATTATGTAAGGTCTTTTCTCCATTCCCCCAGTGCCTGACCCTTATTCTCATCCCTCTCAACTTAACCCTGTCCACAATGTCACACTCTAAAGCAACCCACCCTTCCACTGTGCTCTGAGAAATACTCTCTGTAGGTAACAAACTCTCTTTTGTCTTAAATATCTCTCTTTCCCATTCCTTTCATTCACTGGTCAAAGTAAGGGGGTTGGAATTCTCCTTGATCCCCATTGCCATTCCTAGGCTATTCCCCTACTTTTTTTTCTTTATAATTTTTTATTTTAACACAAATTTACACATGAGTTTTCTGAAGTTATTTAATCCAAGCTGTCTCCCTCTCTTTTTTCCTCTCCCCTCCCAGAGCTAGCAAGCAATTCAATCAGTATTCCTCTATTTTTATCACTCAATAACCTCTCCTCCTTTAAAGTTCACTCAAACCATTTCTACTGTTCAATCAGAATTCTGGTAGCTATTGTCTAATGATCTCTAAAGATACTCCCCTTCTTTCCTCAATGAGTTCAGTGCCTGGCTCAGTCTTTCTTCCTCAATTCTTCTCCTCATACTAGAAGACTTCAATATAAACATAAAGATAAGCACATATTAATATTGATATTTTCTCAAACACCCTAACCTCCCATTTCCTCAACTTGTTCCTTTCCCATAGCCTACTCTTCCATCTCATCTCAGCTTTACAGAGACTGTCATACACTTGGTCTTTGCATATCAATCCTAAATGCTCTACTTCCATATTGATGAATTCTGAATTTCCTTTATCTGATCAAAATCTTCCCCCTTGCTCTATGCCTTGCTATCCTAAACCTTGTTCTTCATTCTCACCATGCCCTCCATCTCTGGACCCCCTAGTTCTTTCCCAGGCCACCACATCTGCACTGGCTATACTCTCCTTCCTTTCTAGTCTTGATTCTTTAGTAAACCAGTTCTAATTCTACCCTGTTCTCTTCTCCTGAATCCCTTGCCCCTATATCCTATTGCTCATCTTGTCCTGAGATGCCTCAGGCCTAGACCTCTCCCACCATCTGCTGCCTTTGATCCTCCTCACACACTGCTGAATGTGGAGAAAAATCATTCTCCTCTGTTGACTGGGTCTGACAGTTCACCATCTTAACTGGGCCCTTGTTGCAGCAAGGCAAGCCTTTTCTATTTCCCTAAATGGCTCATTGCCTGCTTACTACATCAGTTTTTCTTTTCATCTTCCTCATGCCTCCTATAGAATCCTATTCTCCTCTCAATTGAGACCATTCATTGAAAGCTTTGTCTTCTCCCATCTTCCTGAGATCACATCTACAAGATGCCTTCTGCCACTATCTCTTCCTTCACCTTAACTAACATAATGAGGTGGACTTTCTTTTTTTTTAATAAACACTTTCTGTCTTAGTATCCATTCTAACACAGAAGAGTACCAAGGGCTAGACAATCAGGGTTCAATGACTTGCCCACAACCAGACAGCTAAGATGCGTCTAAAGCCTGACTCCAGGCATGGCATTCTATCTACTGTTGCTACCTAAATGCCTTGGCCCTTCTTCTTACCAAGGCAAACCTCTCTACATGCACAAGTGATCCAATTAGGTAGCACAATGGATAGAATGTCAGGCCTGGAGTTAGGAAAACCTGAGTTCAAATCCAACCTTAGATACTTACCAGCTGTGCAACCCTGTGCAAATCACTTTACTATCTGCCTTAGTTTCTTCAACTATAAAATGGAGATAATAATATCAACCTCCCAAAATTATTGTGAAGAAGATCAAATGAAATAATAATTGTAAAGTGCTTAGTATGGTGCCTGGCATATAGTAAGCACTACAGAAATGTTAGTTATTATTATCTTCTCCAGCAGATTGCCCTCTCTGATTACCTGTGGTCCTACTGCTGGCATGTGTCAGAGGCAGGATTTAAAGCCAGGTCTTTCTGACTCCAAAGGTCATACATATATTCTATCCACTAAAAAATTCAAGAAGATCTAAGAAATTTAGTTATAGTATAATAATATGAGGTGATAGCTGATATTTTGAGCAGAAGTTCTAACAGACTATTTCTACCAGTTTCTCAGACTGTACCATGTTAATGATCAGCTTTTGAGGCCAGCCAGGTTTTTGAAATTTTTCTGAATTGCTGTCACTATCTCCCTTGATAGTTTCTCCTTACTGAGTGCTTTTTCATTCTTGCTGAAATGCTGCTTAAAAACCTAAAATATATTTTGTCAGGTTTTCTTTTTCTTTGGGGGGTGAGGAGAATGTTTTGGTTTGGATTGTTTCTTTTTGTCTTGGCATGAAAATAATCATAGAGCCAGGAACCTTTCCTTCTTAAAAAAAAAGTCCTCTACCAAATTCTTCTATCAATAAGTACATGATCTTCTCTCTCTCTCTCTCTCTCTCTCTCTCTCTCTCTCTCTCTCTCTCTCTCTCTCCCTCTCTCTCTCTCTCTCTGTTATTTTAAACATTTGAAAGAAAATTTTGTGAATGAACTAAAAAAAAATGTCAAATCATGTTAGTGTGGTTGGTTTGCCAAGAGCCTCTGAACTGGGACTACATTTTGAAAGTGCCTGTCTTATTATAAGCTTTTAAAATGTGATGGCCATTGATGATATTTTTGGTGGCATTGACCAGATTGTGTACTGCTAAATCATTTGTTCCTGAAGCTTAATTCTATATATATATTCAAAACTCAGGTTTCTTTGCTGATATTACTAACTACTCAGGGAACAAATGAAGAAATGTAGTTTTTTGACAATGAATTCTGCCTCCATATACAACAGTGAAGTTCTCTTTTTTATTATTTGGGGTTTTTTTCCAGATTATATGTTGATGCAATTTTTAATAATCATTTTCTGACATTTTGTGAGCCATGTTCTCTCCCTCCCTTGTACCCCTCCTCCCCTTACCAAGATGGCAAGTAATATGATATAGATTGTACATGTGTTCTCATAAAAAACATATTTCCATGTTCATCATGCTGTGAAAAAAGACATATCACTTATATTAGAGAAAAATTCATGGAGGAAATAAAGTGAATAATTGTATGCTACAATTTTATTCAGACTGTCAATTCCTTCTATGGTAGTAGATAGTCTTTTTCATCATGAATCCCTTGTGGTTGTCCTGGATCTTTGGCAAAGCCAATAATAGTTTCCACAGTAAAATTCTCCAAAGATTATAGAACCTTTCCTGATTCTCCCACATACTAGTGCTTTCTCCTTCCAGAAATTACTGACTATTTATTTGTCTACATACATGTTGTTTCTCCCAGAAAAATAGAGCTCTTTGGGGAAAAGGACCATTTTTCTTTTATCTATGGGTCTGCCAGAGTTAAATAGGGCTTGTATAGAACTGCTCTTCCAACTTCTGTTAAGTCACATGTGACTCAAAGCTGACTGAGCTTGATACTTTGAGATGACAAGGCATTCCTCTTATTAGCATTTATTGAACCTAAGAAAAGTAAGTGACTTCATCCCTGATTCTTCTTCTTTGAACTCTCCATGTGACAAGTACTTTCCCCCATAAAGGTTTGGAAAAGAGAAGTTGCTCTTCTCCTTCAAAGAAGAAATGTTGAACTGTTTGACACATGGCTACTAAAGCATATATCCTACCCAGTAGAGTCAGTGACTGAGGTTTGGACTGTTCTTTCATGTCTGTGTGTGTTTGTCTGCCTAGATGAACAAAGATTGATCTTGAGATGAGCAAGTCTAGGATTGGTGGTGCTAATGGTCATACATGACTCGTGACAATGGGAGGAGTCCCCAGCAATCATGCCAGTGCTCTAGGAGAACATGACCATCAATAAAAGAATGAATCCAACAAAACCTGGTCTGGCTTTTCAGAAGACATTATGATAAGAGGGATAGTATTGTGACAATCAGCAATCCCACAAAAAGCCTTTTTTAAGAAAATGTTGTTTAGATGAAATTTAAGTATCAGTCTCTTAGGACAGTATTTTAGAAGTTACTACCACCACTTATTTATGTTTGTTTCTGTCCAGTACATGCTTTATGAGTGTCCTATGTATCTACTTTAGTGTGTAAAAAATAAATACTTGTCCCATACCTTGTTTATATTATACATTGAGTAACCATTCTACTTCCCCCCTTTAGGAAGATCTTAGACCTGAGCCAAAACCTAAGGTTTAAGAAAATTATTCCTGGATCACTGGAATGTAGGTATAATGAAATGAAGAGTGTGAACAAAGAAGCTTAACTCTTCAAATTAAAAACCAGACTTCCTAAGAATTTATCTTCTCTGGACCACATGCATGTTGTAAAAATTAAAAATTTTTTAATCCTAATTTAATCAAGTATTTGGAGTGCTCCACCCTTTTAACTTAATTAGTCAGGAACTTGGGAATCCTTTTGATAAGAGTTTACACCCTCAGTGGGTGGGAGGTAGATCTCATAGACACTGCCAGCTAGACAATGCTAAGCAAATTGAGAGACTTTGATTGGTTTCTGTGAAGAGGTGGAGAGACAGAAAATGATGTGGAAAAAGAGTACAAAAGAAGAGACCAACATGGTCTGGCCTCTCACTCTTTCCTTCCTTGGTTCTTGGAGAAACTGGCTCCTTGGAGAGACTCTTCCCTTGGTTTCTGTGTAGGTGAATAGAGCTGAAGAGATACACTTTTCCTTGGAGTCATTCTACATTGCTGGAACTCTAGCTGAAGACATCACTGGGAGTTCTGGTTGAGGACTACCAGGAAATCCATATGGAGATCGGGACTTGGGGAAGCCCCTGTAGGGGCTGAGCCGAACATCACCAGAGCAGAACTTGGGGCTAGTAGGCCTAGCTTTGTCTCCTTCCTATATTTCCCACTTTCACTATCTCTACCTTGTTGTAAATAAAAGTTAACAGTTATTTTGACTTAGGGGATAATATTTTATAAACAACAACCACGTTATTTTTTAACTCTCATATTGAGTCAAACCCAATTTTCATTCTTATAATGTATCCAGATGTGTTGCTTGGAATTCAGGGAGGTCCCATTTAACTTCCTGTGGACATGTGGGAGACTTTGAAACTACATTTTCCATGATCCAATGGGTTTTCAGTTTCTGACGTAATAACAACGTCAGATAAGGGGAACCAACGTAGCGCAGCTCAAATGTGGAAGTCGGGATTGAGACAAGCTCTTTGGCTACGTAGACAAGATGGGGACTGGCAGTAATTCGAATTTTTATAGGAGTGTGATCTAATTTATTTTACCATCATGGCTTTAATTAAAATAATATTTTCCCTCATAATATCAGCCTTTATCATTTTTAAACTTTACACAGAGCAGAAGGAGTCATTAGCAAAGAAAGGAGAAGATTGGATGTCTAGCACTTTAGGCTCAGGAGCAGTTCTTATGGTTAGATATATAATGCCAGCATCTGGCATAATGCCTGGCACTTAGTTGTTTTTCCTTTGTTTCTTAAAGCAGATCAGTGACATCATGGGATGACATCTTAACTAGCAAGTGAGCTGAATTTAAGTAAGGCAGAGTTACACAGTCATCATCCTCATTCTTTCTTCCAAAGTCATCAAAGTGCCATGGCAAGACAATTCAAGAGACTGGAGATAACCCAGGATATAGGAATGGCCTTGGATTCTTTGATGTCTGACCAAGTTCTAAGCTCTCGAGAGTGCCTGCTTCAACCATCTTCATGGCCTTTGGAACAATTTTTTTTTCATCTGCCTATTCCACCAGAGGAAGTCTTCACATGCTTAAAGGACATATACCCCTAAGTCACTGTTGGTTTTGAGGCCTTTCATTTACCTTCAATGCTGCTCTCCTTTGAGAGGGTTTTACCAGAATGTGGCCCCTGGGCATACTCCAGCTTGAAGTGACAGGTAATAAATGGTTGGGTGAAAATGGACACCAAAGAAGGAAGGCAGCCCTGAAAAGGGCACAGTAAGCCCTCATATCAGAGATGCTAATCCTCCTTGAAGACCTCCATACACACCAAGGTGTATCATGTAAGGCTGACAGCAAAAGAACAGAATTTATAATACCAGTCATAACTATGAATTTTTGTTGCTGTTCTTTTCCTAGAACCAAGGTCTATCCATGAATGTTTATGAAGCAACATAATTTAAGTTTCAAATCCTTTAATTTCAATTTTTAAAAAAAATTCGGGTGTTTAGCTATCCCTTTTAGGGGAAAAAAAATCAAATCTGACATGTCCCTTTAGCTACAAACTAACACAAACACTGTAGACACTTTCTGGATGCTTGGAAAAATAAGCTTACTGGTAAATTACTAGGATGTTTCTTTGGCTATCTGGGGTCTTATAGCATTCTGGAATATATATATATATACACACACACACATATATATATACATATATACAATAATTAAAACTATATCATTAGAATTTGAAATGCATGAATGCCTTATGACTCTAAAAGAGTCCAAACCTTTTTTTTTTTCTCATAGCTCTTCTCCTACTTTTCTGTTTTACCTCTCTGGTAGGCATCATTATGATCATCAGCAAGCATCCAGTGAGTGCCTGGCACCTAGTAGGCACTTTATTAATGTTTATTCAATATGATTTCAATGAAATTGTTTCTCATTGATCTTGGCTATATAATGAAATGAACTCTACCAACTACTTCATTCTTTTTGAGAGACAACTTTTCCTTAAATTGTCAGTCTATTTTTACACTTTCAAAACACCAGTCGTTTTACTTTCTCTCCTCAAAAATCTTTAGTGGATCCTTTCTGCCTCTTCAATAACTTCAAATGCCTTCATTTGTCATTCTAAATCCTCAAACAATCTGGCATCATCCTTCCTTTCTGCCTTTGTCTCATATGCCCTTCTGTATGTACAGTGTATTTTAGCCAAAATTCCTTCCTTTCAAAAAAAAAATTTGCTTTTTGGCTCCTTCATGTTATTATTCATCAGTTCCCTAAATCTGGAATACCTTCCTCACTTTCTTCACCTATTGAATTTACATCTATGCTTTAAAGTCCAACTCGGATCCTATCTATTCCCTAGATCTTTTCCTAATCCCTTTTACAGGCAATGACCTTCCCACTAATACTTCAACAAGTACTTTAGTTTGCATTTCTCCAATGCTCTTATATTATTTTGTATTATAATTATATGTCATTTCTTCTTATATTATAAACTTCATATGATTGTGTGTGTGTGTGTGTGTGTGTACTCCTAATCCTTCATAGAGTATAAGCTCCATGAGAACATGGACCATGACTCATGATTTTGTATATACGTATGAGTGCTATGAAGACAGTAGGCAATTAATTTGCTGAATTTAAATTGTTGAATATTTTAAATAAACCTCTTTTTCAAAATCTTTGTTTTGGTCAATGTATTACTAATGGAATGTTCCTAGCAAAAACACCTCTAGAAAAAGAAGAGGAGATCACAAAGACTCATCACCAAATGCAAATTATCAATAACCATATGAAAATGCTCCAAGTCACTAATAAGAAAAAATGCAAATTAAAACAATTCTGATATTCTATCTTACTCCCATAAAATTGGCAAAGATGAGAAAAAAAGGAAAACAACAATGTTAGAGAGGCACATTAATGCATTGTTTTGGTTGAGCTATGAACTGATTCAGCCATTCTAGAAAGCATGGCTAGAAAGCATTCTAGAAAACTACTCATACCCCTTGATCTAGCTTCTACTCGATATATATCCCAAAGAGATGAAAGAGAAGAACCCATATATATGAACCACTTTATATTACATTCATAGTGGCACTTTTTGTTATAGCAAAGAAATATAGACTAAGGGGTTGCCCATCAACTTGGGGAAAAAAACTATCGACCATAACTTATGAATGTACTAATGCAATATTGTTGTTTCATTAAACATGACGAAAGGGTCGAACTGAAAGAATTCTAGCATGAACTGATACTAGGTAAAGTGAGTAAAACCAGGAGAACAATGTATATAATGACTATAACAGTGTAAAGAAATATAACTTTGAAAGACATAAGAACTTCAATCAAAGTAATGTGCAACCCACTACCCTAGTGGACCAATGATGAAATATACTACCTAGCTCTTGTTAGACAGTTCATAGGCTAGAGATATAGAATAAGATGTGGATTTTCAGTCTTATCTAATGTTTGCTTTACTATGCTTAGTTTTTACAAAGGAGGTTTTTTCTGGATGAAGAAGATTTTGAAGGGGAAAGAAGGGTGCAAATGGTAATGATGACTAAAAAATATAGTAGGACCTCATTTTACCCAAATTCAACATGCATGAAATTAGATATATGCAATTAGCAATCAAAAATAAATAAAAGCAGAAAATATGTAAAATATTTTTTTAAATAGACACAATATATCTCCATCATTTTCCCAAGCAGCATAGCCTCACACCCAGTTTGCCTAGTCACCTTCATTCTCACTCTAAGAAGTATTAGTGTGAGTCATTACAGTGTTTTGCACCAAACGGCTCCCACCTCAATTTTTGTTCTGAGTTCACACTTGTAACAAGTTCTGTCTACATCACAGCAGTGCTTTCCTTTATTTCACTAATGTTATTTAGCTATTAATAATGACCCCAAAGTACAAGAGTAATGATACAGATAGCTCTGATAAGCCTAAGAAAAGTAACAAAGTGTCAGGGAATGTTCATATAAGAAATACTTATTAAATAATGGAGTTCACTATTATGAATGATTTTCTCTTTAAATAAAGGGTCTTGGAATATATTGGTAGAATAAAATGAGGTCATTTAATTTAATTTAAGTAATTTAATTAAAAATTTAAATAAATGCACAAAATAGAGCAAAAAATCCAGGGAATGTAGGAAAGTACTACAATCTTGAAACTCATGTTGGATCTGCTGTATACTTCTTTAAAATCTGTACGTATTGTGGTATAAGAATATAATGGAATACTGTTATGCCATAAGAAATGATGAATAAGATAATCACAAAAAAACCTGGGAGGACTTATATAAATTGAGGGAAAGTGAAGTTAGCAGAACCAGAAGACTGTTATAATGGCAATAATAATGATCAACTGTAAATGACAACTATAATTAGCAAGGACCCAGGAAACTTCAAAGGGCCACTGCTGTAGAAGGAACTGACAGAGTCTGAATGCAGACTGAAATGTCATTTTTAAAAACATAAAAACCCCTTACCTTCTGTCTTAGAATCGATGCTGTTTATTGGTTCCAAGGCAGAAGAGTGGTAAGGGCTAGGCAATGGAAGTTGAGTGACTTGCCCAGAGTCATACAGCTAGGAATTGTCTGAGACCAAATTTGAACCCAGGACCTCCTGTCTTTAGACCTAGCTCTCAATCCACTGAGTCACCTAGCTGCCCCTAAAGCATACCATTCTTAATTTTGTTTCCTCTAAGAATTTTTCTTCAATGTAAGTAATACGTATCTTCTTTTACAACATGATGAACATGGAAATGTGCATTGTATAACACATATACAACCTATATCGTATTACCTGTTTCTTGGGGAGGGGATAAATGGTAGGAGGAAGGAAGAAAACATGGATTACAAAATATTAGAAAATGATTATTAAAAATTATAATGAGGGGCATCTAGTGGTTCAGTGGATTGAGACAGGCCTACAAACAAGAAGTCCTGGTTTCAAATCTAGCCTCAGATACTTCCTAGCTATGTGGGAAATCACCTGCTCTAGCTGGGTAAGTCACTTAAGCCTAGCCCTTACCAGTCTTCTGCCTCAGAACCAGTTCCCAGTATTGATTCTAAGGTGGAAGGTAAGTGGTTTTATTTTTAATTGTATTAACACATAAAAAATAAAAATGTCAAAATAAAATCTGTACACAATAGAGTTGTGTAGTTTCATATAAAATCCACTTATTCTAATCTTCTTTGTGTATATGTTTGTTAATGTTTGTCAACTTAAGAATAACCAAAAAATTAAGATTAAAATCCTAAAAAAAAAAAACACAAAACATCTCCATCAAGAAAAAAAATAATCATATTCATTTCATTAGGATAATACAATATAGATAGAGTCCTCATTAATTCCAGCAAAACATTTAACACGGTCTCTTGTGCTATCTTTATAGGCAAGATTGAAGATATAGGCTACATAATTCAGTTAGATAGAATCAGAAACAGTTATAAAGCCAATACCAAAAAGCAATCATCAACTGATTAATGTCAGCTTGGAAGGTCTACAGTGTGTGCTACCCCCAGGAAGCTGCTCTGTACTATTTAACATTTTTATCAGTTTTATCAATTGCCAGATCTTGTCTATTCTACCTTTATAACATCTCTTTCATTGATCTGTTTCTCCATTTACACAAAACATCCTAGTTCAAACATCCTATATAATCTGAACTGGACTACTGGACGATTGGAAGAGATTACTACTATTTGGCCACCTTGCCCCAAAATGATATTTCCCCAAAGTACTGTCATTCTCCTGCTCAAAAAACTCTGAAAACTCCCCTGTTTGGCATAAGACCAAATTACTATCAGGTCCCCGTCTACCTTTCTAGATATATTATATATTATTCTCCATCTACTCTACGATGTAGCCAGATTGGTCTACTTTCTATTCCTCGTGTCTAGTATTTCATCTCTGATCCTCACATTTTTCCAGGCTATAACCTGTCCTCCCAACTATGAGGAGCCTTGGCTAGGCCCTGCTATAAACCCCCATTCAGATGTACATAAAATTAGAATAAGAAGTTCCCCAAGGGGAGTTGATCTAGTAAGAATTTAACTGCACAGTAGCAGGAAAACAAGGATGAAGAGGGTTAAATCCAGAAGAATAAAGTTATAAAATAGTGGAGGGAGTGGTAGAAGACAGAGACTAACAGCAAGTCACATAAATCCTGTTTTAAAACTTGTCTGAGAGACCTGCAAGCTGACTTATTATTCAGTATTTGGTGGACAAAAGCAATTGCAGGGTGGAAAAGTTGGCATTTTCCTGATCTGGCCAGATGCCACCATTCATGGAGGCTGCTGCACTGGAACCTAGGACAAAGTTATGAGATAATAAAAATATGGAATGTTGCATATACTTTCAGATGAAAGTATTATGTTTTTTACTTTTACTTAATTGTTTTATTTTCTTACAAAATATTTCTCATTAAGTGAGATTAATCTATAAATATTTGTAACATAAAAGCAAAACACATCAATAAAACTTTTTTTTATGACAGTGGGCGACTGGAGGAAGACAGAGAGGCAAGGAGCAAAAATTGGACTAAAACTACTCTATGTTCAGATTTTTTATTGTGTATCTCTGTTTCCTGTATTCTTTGATGATTCTTAACAAAAGAATAATTAGCACTATTTTAGTCTAAATGTTTATTCTTCCCCAGATTCCAAAGCTGAGATCCTTCAGTGCTGATTTATTTCCTCACCACTCCCAAAAATTTTTCTTGTGTTTATTTTGTACATATTTGTATTTATTTTTATATATTTATGTTTTTTCCCCTCAAAAGAGAATGAGTTCATTGAAGGTAAAAACTATTCTGTTTTTTCCCTTGATTTTTTGATGCCTGAAAGTATCTGGCATGCAGTACACAATAAATGTTTGGTGGTTGATTGTTTCACTTAAATAAAAAACATTAATGGTATGTTTATCAAATTTGCATATGAAACAAAACTAGGAGAGATAGCTAACTCAAATGATATTAGAAAACAAAAATAATTCAACAGGTCTTTGGACATTAGACCAAATCAAAAATTAAAGTTATAAAGTCATAAATTTGACCTAAAAGAAATCAACTTCACAAGTACAAGAAAAATGAATGAAATGAAGACAGGATGGAAAAGCATTTATTTAAGTGCTTAAGATGTGCCAAGAACTGTTAAACACTGGAGTTACAAATAGTCCCTGACCTTAAGGATTTTGTATTCAATTAGGGAGGGACCTCACTTAAAGGAAGTGATGGCTAAGGAAGCATGTTTTGGTAAGAGAAGTCAAAAGGATAGTGAATAAAGCCACTGGGGAATCAAATTACAAAACCACCTTTTCCAGAAGCAATAGGAGCCTTGTTTTGATTGTATTTCCCAGAGCAAGAGAATAAGAGGGAGAATAAGTTATAGAGGCAGGGTGAGTGTTACTGCTAAGTGGTTGACCAAGAGCATATTCTAGTGACATAAGGTTGGCTTAATATAATGGACTGTTTGAGTTTGTCTTCACCAATTTACCAGTCAGGACACCTGATACCCATGATGGCAGTTCTAAACCTGAGTGAAGTAAGACCCCTGGGGCATAATATCTATAGATACAATATTCCAGAGGGTTCTGTAGAGTGGCAAATGGCAAGATGACCAAGGTGGAAAGTTGGAAAACTATGGGAGAAAATAGGAGAAGGATGACTTGATAGCAGTTCATCTGAAAAAATGAGATTACAATGTTTATATGAGTCTACAGTTTGATATGACTATAGAAAGTTAATGAAAATAGGCTACATAAAGACAGATATAGTCTCCAGAATATGAGATGATCATTACATGATATTCTGCGCTCGTTAGATCACATCCGAAGTATTTTGTTCCATTCTAAGCACCACATTTTTAGGAAGAATTTTAATAAATTGGAAAATGTTCAGGAAATGTTGATTAGGATTTAAGATCATGTCATATGGTGTTTAGCTAAAGGAACTAGAGATGTCTAACCTGTAGGAGAGAATACTTGGTATGACATGATGAATGTCTTTTAGGGTTTGGGAAATTTGAAAAATTGTTATGTGGAGAAAAATGAGACTTATGCTTAACCACAAAGAAATGAGTGAAAGATGTAGAGAGGCAGATATAGACTTGATTTAAGTAGAAACTTCCTAATTACTAGAGCAATCCAAAAGTAGAATGGGCTACCCAAGTTAGTGGAAGGTCCTTTCTGCGTGGAGGTCCCTAAGATAAGCCTTTATAACTACTTATTGGGTATGTTAAAGAAAGGATTCTTATTCAAGTTATGAGTTGGTCTAAACAGAATCTTTTGAAATATGAGAAGATGCCAGTTTTTGAAATACAATGTAGACATATCAAATTCACTCTTGTATCCCGAAAACATAAATATAAACTTTTATAAACTCAAGAAAGAGTTTACTTATTGCATAAGAACTCATTATTAGCATTTTCATTCCTTGAAGAGGATTTACTCCATTCCTAAAGTCATTACTTGACTGAACATACCATATCATAAATAAAATAGCTTTTATTCAAAGTTTTCTAATATTAAAATCATACTCAAACATTAATATGGGTTTACTAGGAAAAGCTAGGGTGTTTGACTCTTTCTAAAACAGAATGTGATTATATTCAATATTCTTTTACAGAAAAGTCTCTCTCCATCCTGAATACAATCTCTGGAAGATAGAGATAAGAAAATGTCCAATCCAGTTTTGAATGCAGATGGCTCAGATGTAACCTAATGAAAACAAAACAAAAAAAAAAGTAACAGTTTTTCTCATTATTTTCCATTGTGAAAATTTCAGATTAAAAGACCACCTGTGACCATGAAACTAATTTGTTAAACTTCTGACTACCACCACCTACACTTGATTGGGGAGGGTGGGCCAGCTATCATTTTTCAAAGTTTTGCATTTTCTTTTTTTGGGGGGGGCCAAAGCCAATATATTTTTAAAAGACAAACCACACATTCCATTCTGTTGTTTTGTACATGCCCACTGCTGGGTGAATTTGGCAAATGTTCACAGTTAATATTTGCTTCTACTTTTCCCTTCAATTTGTCAAAGGAGGAAACATCGTGGGGTAGAAAGAAGACTGGAGGGCCTGGAGTTGGAATTTTAAAATAAGACCTTAGTTCAAATCCTGCTAGACACTGAAGATACAAGTACAAAGAATGAAACAATCCATATTGGCCAGGAGACAATTACATCTATGCATAAATAGCATAAACATTAAGTGGACAAATACAAACATAGACGAAGTAGTTAAATACAAGCTGGTTTGGGAGGGAGTGATTGCATTTGGAGGGATCATGAAAGACTTTATGAATAAGATGGTTGACATGTCTTAAAGGAGGAGAAAAACCCTATAAAGTAGAGGCAAGGAGGAAATGCATTCCAGGTATGTAGGATGGCCATGTTAAAGGGATGGAAATATAATATAGAATGTTACATGTGAGGACTAAGAGAAATTAGGAAGGATGTAGGAGAGATTATGCCCAACATTCCAAAGCTCATAAATTGGAAGCATGATGAAACAGGAAGTTTGAAGGAGGAGAGAAGTTAAGGGGAAAGAGAAGGAGCTAAGATTTGGACCACACCGAGTCCAAGATGTCTCTGAGACATTCAGTCTGAAATGTCCCATAGGCAGTGAGTATATGGGATTGAAACTCTGGAATAAGACAGTTTAGACATATATAAAACTGTGAATCATCCTCACAGGGATGGTAGTGGTTACCAAGAGAATGTATAGTGAAAGAGAAGAAGGCCTCGCATGGTAGTTTGGAGAACATCCACTGTTAAGTGATGTGATAAGGATAACGAGCCAGGAAAGGAGACCAAGAAAGATTAGTCAGGCAAAAGAAGAACCAGGAGAGAAGAGTGTCATGCATTCCTAAAGAGGAGAAAGTATCCAGGAGAAGAAGTTGCCAGTCATGTCAGATGTGATGGTTTCTTCATTTGTTAAATACCGATAATAGTATACACTACTCAGTGCCTTTGTGTGGATTAAATGAGTTTGTGTGGCATCTCACATGAAGTCATAGATAGAGCCCTGGATCTGGAGTCAGAAAGATCTGAGTTCAAATCTGACTTCAAACATTTACAAGCAGTGGAATCCCAGGCACTTATCTCAGTTTCCTCAACATGGACAATAACAGTACCTTCTCAGGGTTCCCATGAGGATTATATGAGATAATTTAAATTACTTAGTACAATGCCTGGCACCTAACAAGTACTAGAGAAATATTAGTTATGAGGAGAAGGAAGAAGCAGAGGAGATGGATATAAAGTCCTTTGTAAACAAACTGTTATAAAATGTCAATTATTTTATGTTCTCATTTTTTCTAGTTGGTTATCTAAAAAAGCGGAGATTGAATGTAGTTTACCCTGTTAGCATTGAGTCTACAAAATGAATCCAGAGATCAAAAACAAAACAACTGAGTTCACTCAAGGCAACTTGGTGCAAAAGACAAGTATTGAACTTGGAATCAGGAAGACATAAATTCAAATCTTGCTTTAGACACTTACCCTGTGATCCTGTACAAATCTCTTAACCATCTTCGCTTGACAGTTTCCTTATCTGTAAAAGGGGATAATCATAATAATATCTATCTCAAAGAGTTATTGTGAGAATCAAGAAATAACATTTGCTTAGAGACAACTTGGTAATACACTTGGAATCAAAAAGACCTGAGTTCAAATCTTGAGGATGACACTAGCTGTGTGATTCTAAATAAAAACCTAACCTCTCTCAGCTTCAATTTCTCATCTGTGAAATAAGGATAATAATAGTACCTACCTCCCAGGGTTATTGTCAAGATCGAGTAAGATATTTAAAGCACCTTGCAAACAAAGAGCTATATAAATGTTAGCTGTTATTATAGAGTTCCTGCCAGATATTCTTGGCAAATTCTATCAGAATTAGCTAATATTGAAGTCAAAGTTTTCAATTTGTTGATCTGTAATGGATGAGGATCTTTATTGGTCAAAAGAACTTTATTTTTACCAAGTTATTCTATTTCCAATCATCCTCCAAAGAATAAATGCTTCTCCTATTTATATGAGGCAAAGTTAAACAACCACTGGTTGTATAGGTCTGTGAATGTGCCAGTTTTGTTCCTTTGTTTGAGCATTTTGAATTTGTATTTGCTTAAGCATCTCTTGCCTGCTTTATGTTGGAAAATTAATACCTTATATTTGCTAAGGCCGTAAGTGCTATAGTAATAAAGAAGCACATTCATCATTTTTATTTGCTTGTGTTTAGGATGCACAGGGATTATTAACCCAGAAAATACTAAATTGATGGCAAGATCATAAATTCAAAAATAAAATTTAATCAGATGAATGAGTCAAAAATATAGGTTGACCTAACTTTAACCATGCAGTCTGAGTTGAAAGTTGTTTTAGGCAACATGATATTCCTACTAGAAAAACCTTTAAGTGATGAAAAAGATATCTGACTGTATTTATTTTGTAAGTAGGTATGAAAATATGCTATTACAGAGGTCTCCTTTATGTATTAGGAAGCTTTATTTCATATCATGGCTTCAAATCTCAGCCTCCTCATTAAGCTAAAATTCTTTGCTCAGAAAGACATTTTCTAAAGTAAATGCACTGCAAATACACACAGGCACACATGTGAGGAATCATGAGATATGTGGGGTGTAATGTTTGTAATTAAATTTCAGTGATCAGCTGAAAGTTGATTGGTTGTTGTATCATTTTGTGGTTCAGCTATCTTAGTTCAAGTGAAAGAGGCTCTTTGAAGAGCATGGACATAGAGGCATTCCTTCTTCCTTTTCTTCCCTTCCTCTTTCTGAGAACTGGGGCTGTATTTTTGTTCCAAGGAAGAATTAGGGCCATGTCTTAGTTTTAAGGCTAAAAAATAACCTTTTCTATTGTTACTCTATCGTGTCCTATTCTTCATGATCCCATTTGGGGTTTTCTTGACAAAGATAGTGGAGTGATTTGCCATTACCTTCTCCAGCTCATTTTATAGATTTAGAAACTGAGGCAAACAGATTTTTTTTTTCAGGGGCACACTAGTAAATGTCTGAGGCTGGATTTGAATTCAGGTTTCCCTGAGTCAGTGCTCTATCCACTGGGCCAACTTAGCTAAACAGAAGTTACCTCAGAGAACAGTAAGTCTAATCCCTTCATTTTATAGACTAGAAAGATGTCCAGAGAGATAAAGTCCCCAAGGTCACACAGCAAAGGAAGTAAGAATTGTATTTGCCCCTAAATTCTCTAATATCAAACCCAGGATTCTTTTTACCAAACCACAAATCTGCTAATTCCCTTCACTGCTCAGTGGCTCAGGCTAGACTTAAAAAAAAAAAAAAAAAAAAAAAAAAAAAAAAAAAAAAAAAAAAACCTCCATGCCCCTGGGCAAGGGAGGATTTACATCCTATTTTCCAGATTAAAAAGAGAAGTTGGTGGGGGAGTGGGGGTGGAGAATGAGAAACTGAGGCCACCTAGAGCTAGAGCTCCAGATATTTAGAAAATTTAAATCCCTTCAGGGTACTAAACCTCTGAGGTTTGTCTCCATCTCTAATCCAACCCCCTTTCCTCTCAAAAGTCATGCTTTGATCTCTGGTCCCCTTATCAGTTCAAGGAGAAAATTCTAAGAATCCTCCTTTTGGGAGGGAGACATTGAAGGAGTCAAATTCACACACATACACATACTCCGTGGTTTTTATATTATTATATAGACTATTTAACCAGTGACAAAAAATAAATGAATACTAGATTATAATAAAGAATTCACAAACTAGAGCATGAAACTAATTAAAGCAAAAAAGATTTTATTTAACAATATTTTTAAGAAAGGAGAAACTGATTTCCACTGAAGAAAACCATATGAGGACAAACAATCATTTCATGGTCAATACAACAAAAGCCATCATCACTCCACTTCCATGCATTCTTCTGATCAAAACACAAGTAGACACATTTTCCCATTAATTAATGATAAAATCTGAATCTTCCTCTCCTCCTTTTGTATCTCTTGGCCCCTAGATAGCACTGTGCTTTGCTGGAAAGAAGCCAAATCTTGAATCATTTTGAGGCCAAGGTACTAGAGCAGTGAAAGCTATTTGATTTACACTGGTCACACCATATTTATTTCTGTGATATGATTCTATATTTGCAACCAGGTAGGCAATTCTGCATAATGCCTGCCAAGTGAGGGATTAAAACCCTGCCCCAGGTTGCCCTGAAACTGCTGCCAACAACCCACCAATTAGTCTTTAATAGAACAGCAGGAGTTCCTTGGGGGGAATGTGGACAATGGTAATTGGCAGCCAGCATATGATTCCCCAGAAGGTGAAGGGATACACGCTAGCAGCAGGGAGACTATTGGGACAGTCAAGGAAACGGAGAGGAAGGTGGCAGGCAGGGGTGTGGCTGAAGCCGATGCTAAGCTTTGGTACATAGACACTTTGTTTATGCCTTACGGTCTTGGCAGCACCTAGTTCAGCGGTGCTGAATGAAGACTTTCTTTCGGACTTGTTCTTGGTGATTTTTGCTTCCTTGGTTGGTGTGTGTGTTTTCACTTGAGCATGGAACGCTCTGTGCTTAACACACTGAATAGAGCCACTGTGATGCACGCACTTTCCCTGGATGACAAATTGCCTCCTCCTTTTATCACAAGCCTCTTGTTCAAGGTGACCCTGGAGGAGGTGAATAAGGAAATGAAAGCAGTTATTTGAACAATTCAGGCAAAAGCTGAAAACACACACATATATATTGTTAGATGTTGTCTATTGGATTTGGCCCAAATAGATATTGATAATGAGGTATTGGGGAGAAAATAATCAATTTAACATTTCTGCCTTTTCAGGCAGATACAGGGGAAAGATAAGTGAAGGAACATAACAAGCATTTATTTAGCACCTACTATGTGCCAGGCACTGTACTAAGTGCTTTATATAAACATTAATAATAATAATAGGAACATATAGCACTTACTAGGTGCCAGGCACTATTCTAAGTACTTTACAATTACTATCTCATTTGGAAGTAGATGCTAATTATTAAAGATGAGAAAACTTGAGGTTAAGTCACTTGCCCAGGGTCACACAGCCTGAGGCTAGATTTGAATTCAGGTCTTTCTGACTTCTAGCCCACCTTTCTCTCCACTCTGCTGCCAGCTTCCTCTCAGGGAAAAAAGAATCGAAATTTGGAGACAATGGACCTGGGTTCAAATCCTAACTCTGTCATTTACTCTTGTGACACTGAGCAAACCTCTCATTTTCCTCAGTTTCCTCATCTATAAAAATAATTAGGTTGGACTAGATGAACTCTATAGTTCCTCCCCCACTTTTAAATCTCTATTCCCCTTTTGTCTGTTTTTCATAGAGACTGTGTTTCAGGGAGAGCTTTGGGTTCTTTTGCAATCTGATGTCTTAGAGCTTACACTAGCCAAGGTTTTCCTAGTACTTTCTTGTTCCACAAACCCCCTTAGACAACAACAAATTGTTGTGAACTCCCAGGATGATTTAATATATCACGCATGATATTCTTTACAATTATCTACTGCTTAAGAAACCATTAAAGAGTTTTTAAAATGAACTCCTTAGATCACTGTCCAAGTGCTTTGTGAATCACTAAATGGGAACCATTGCTTTAGCTTTAAGGGGAGCTGATAGAGGGAAATAAAAACACCTCCTCTGAATTTGCTAACCATCCTATTTAACTACAACTTCCTTTTGTCTCTTGGCTTAATTTATAATGAAAATATTAATTATGGTTCAGGTAAGGTTCTTCCAGTAGAGTTTCAATTCATTAATTTCTGGACAAAAATAATAAATCAAAGTACCAATTGTTCAAAGTACTTAGAGGTTAGCTAGTCTAATCCCCTCCTTTTAAAGATGAGGAAACTGAGGTCCATTAAAGTAATGATTTTAGCTGGTGAAAGAACTTGGATGCGTAATGCCTCTGATGTCTCTTCTTTCACTAAAGAAACAAAATCAGTCAAACCATACTATGGGCACTCTTGAGTTTTTATTCATCTCATGGCTAATTATGGAGCAGATACTAACTTTTTGGTAAATAACTTCTCTGTACTTAGCTGGGATATAGTAAAGGCACTCTTTTAGAAGAGAATTTGGACCCTTCCTTCCTTCCTTCCTCTTCCTACTCTTCAAAAATAAAAAAAAGAACAAGACGAGAATTTGGAGGCACAATTCATATATAGACACATATATACATATATATGCATATATGTATACAGGATATTTTGAGCAAAGTGGGACTGAACAGGAGAGGAAATGTATAAAAGTTTATGCAAGGACATTTTGTGAAGCTTTTGTACTTAGTATAGTGGATATTGTTGGACTTGGAGTGAGGAAAACATGGGGTGAGGTGGAATCCTAAGAGCTCTAAAGCATAGGTCTAACCATGTTATTCCCTGCCCTCTCTGCACACCTCCACAGCCCCTACACTCAGTAAACTCCAAAGGCTCCCTATCACCTCTAGTAACAAATATAAAACTCTGTAATTTGCAGAGCTCTTCATAACTTTCCCCCACTCAGCTTTTCAGTCTTCTAGCGCTTATATCATACCTATATGCACATACTCTTCAATCCAACAACACCAGACTCCTTGCTGTTCCTCAAACAAGACACTCTTCTTTTTTTATTTTTAAATTCAATTAATGAATTAATTTAGAATATTTTTCCATGGTTGCATTATTAATGTTCTACCCTTCCCCTTCTTCCTCCCCCCTCCAATAGCCAATGAGTAATTCCACTGGCTTTTACATGTATCATTAATCAAGATCTATTTCCATATTATTAATATTTGCACTAGGGTGATCATTTAGACTAGAGTCTACATTCCCAATCATAACCCCATTGAACCATATGATCAAGCAGTTGTTTTTCTTTTGTGTTTCCACTCCTGCAGTTCTTCCTCTGAATGTGGCTAGTTTTCCTTCTCATAAGTCCCTCAGAATTGTCCTGGATCATTGCATTGCTGCTAGTAGAGAAGTCCATTACGTTCAATTGTACCACAGTATATCAGTCTCTGTGTACAATGTTCTTCTGGTTCTGCTCCTTTCGCTCTGCATCAATTCCTGGAGGTTGTCCATTTCACATGGAATTTCTCCAAATCATTATTCCTTTCAGCACAATAAAACATTCCATCTTCTGGTTCAGGGAGTTTTCCTGCTGTCTCTTATGTCGGAATGTCCTCTCTCCTCCTCTCTGCCCCTTGGTTTCCCTGGCTTCCTCTCCTCCCTTCCTTCCAGTTAAAATCCAGCTTTCTATAAGAAGCCTTTTATAATCTCTCTAAGTACCTTCACTCTGTTGATTACTTCTTATTTCTCCTTTATATAGCTGGCTTATACATAGTTATTATGTATGTTCCTCCCCCCTTATTCCCCATTAGACTGTGAGATATTTTAAAGTAGGAACTATCTCTTACCTTTTTAAATCCTAGGAGTTTAGCACTGTTGGCCCACTTGTTCAGTCGTTTCAGTCCTGGCTGATTTTTTGTGACCCCTTTTGACAATCTCTTGGCAAAGATACTGAAGTGGTTTGCCCTTTCTTTCTCCAGTTCATTTTACAGATAAGGAAATTAAGACAAAAAGGGTTAAGCAATATGCCTAGAGTTTCAGAGCTAGCAAGCATTCCAAGCTGGATTTGAACTCATGAAGGTGACTCTTTCTGACTCCAGGCCTGGTGCTCTATCATGTGCCACCTAGTTGCCCACTTGGCCTATAGAAGGTGCTTAATAAATAGTTTTGACTAACCAATTCTCTTGGTCTAATTTGTAAAATAAAGAGGTGGACTGTACTACTAAGATCATCTCCAGCTCCAAATCTGTGAACATATGGCCTTATTCAATTTACATGTTAGTCACTTTACTTCATCTACAACTATATTTAAATTTGAGCAATGCTTTTTGTTACAGCTGTAGGAATAAATACTACTTTTCTAAAAAATTAATTGCTAAAGAAATTGATGAAAAGAGAAATGCAAATAACATTTAATAAAAATTTAAAAGGGGTCCTCTCTTTATAAAACACTATTCTAAACACTGGTGTAAATATCTCATGGAATTAATAATTTAACAGAGACAAGACACAAACACTCAATACTACAGAAGTGCCTGAGACAGTTGCAAAGTGCTATTATTTCATATGGTTTAACCTAGTTCTGATTTACAGGGAGCCTAATGCATGTTCCAATAGAACAGAATTAGTAGTTCAAAGAAAAATGACACACAACTAAGCTAAAGAACATGTAGGTTGGTGAATTAACCTCTGAAATTCCAAACTGATTTATAAATAGCCAATAATTTACCACTTACCTGTTTTCTAGACTTGCCACCAAAAAAAATTCTTCAAGCTGCCAGACCTCTTGAGGAACTTTCAAGGAGTAGAACTTTGGGAGATGAATCTTTCAGGAAGTAAGATTTCAATGTGTTTCACACCAGCATATTTATATCTGCTTTGGCTTTGGCAGCTCCTAACAACTATGTTTCCTTGACTGATGAAGGTATTGTTGAGTCACTGAAGGGAGTAAGGGGAGAAGAGAAATACTTCAAACTTCCCTATAAATTGTAAATTTACACTCTTACTTGGCAATAAGAGAATGGGTTGCAGAGAAGGCAGGAGGCAATGTCAGCTCTAGAAGTCCTACTTAATCTACTCAACCTCTGGAGGGGAAGTTGAATTCTTCTTCATAAGAGATTGGGAAATAAATAACAATACCACCATATTCAATCTCCAGTTCCAGGTCGGACCACCTGACAAATGTGCCACCTAGGAAATGCCTACAGGAGCATCATGATGATGATGATCATCATCATTATCATAATAATAATAATAATAGTTGGGGCAGCTAGGTAGCACAGATAGAGGACCAAATATGGAGTCAGAAGGACCTGGATTCAAATCAGATACTTCCTAGCTATATGATTGTGGGCAAGTCACTTAACCATGATTGAGTACCCAGTGTTGTGAAAGTTTTTGAGTTTTCATGCCCAAACTGCAACTTCAAGATGCTTATGAGCCCCTTGCATTACCCTAGAGAGTGAAGGGAGAAAGTGCTCATTTTGGGCAGATTGATAGAGGGGTGGGACATGCAAAAAATGTCCTCAAGCACTGGGAAGATGGGGTACAGAGCAGCTCCCTTGTCCCCCACCCTACTTGTCCAGCATACATGCCAATACTTTGTTAATACTGGCCTAGCCCCTGAAGTTCTTCCGTCTTACAATTGATACTAAGGCAGAAGATAAGCATTTTAGGAAAAAAAAATAATTTTTTTAATAGTTAACTTTATATGGTGTTTACTCTTTGCCAGAGCTAAGGACTTTACAATTATAGTCTCAATGGACCTTAAAAACAATCCTGTGAGCTCAATACTATCCTTACATCCATTTTTTAAATGGGAAAACTTAGGTAAGCAGAGTTGAAGTCACACAACCAGAGATGTCTGAGGCCAGATTTGAACTCCATTCTTCCTGACTCCAGACCCAGTACTCTATTCACTGTGCCACCTAGCTGTACTAATATGACTAGTTAAATATTATTCTATTTTTAAAAAAGAACAGAGAGGTTATATATAAGCACTTTATAATAGTTTACCCATCAACAAAAATCTTTTTCTATTATACTATTCAGGTATCCTAAAATATTCTCTGGCTTTCTTTAAAAAAAAAAAAAAAAAAAAAAAAAAAAGCTTGATAGTTAATGGAATTTATTTATAGAAATTTGGTAAAATATGTAGAAATGGATATGGAATAATCATTTTTTTTAAAAAAACAGATTTTTTTTCCATCAAGTAATAAACAAAATACCATTTTTACACAGGTATTTTCTTCTCATAAATATAAACGTAAAACTATGAGAAATGATCAATTAAAGCTACTTTTTAAGTAAAAGGCTGTCTCTCCTGATATAAATTGAATATTTTGAAATTTGTGGAACAGAAATTATTTTGTTAAAGAATCTCATGTCTGCAAAACATCATTCTCCCAAATAATTTGACTCCTTTGGGGCCTGAAATAATAGTGATACATTTATTTTACAAATGTTACCCCAATGAAACCTGGAATTATGAATTCAACCCTAGGATCAATGAAGGTTGAAAAAATTTTGGAATAGAATATATTAAAGAATTTGCTAATTTTCATACTAAAAATAATTACTTATAATATATAAGTTGAGAGAAGCTTAATTTCTTATTTAATATTTTATGACAATATCACTAGCATTAAAATTTTTCACAGAACCCCTTTTTATATCATGTTATAGCAAGACTCCATCAGTCATGTAGGAAGCCCATGCCAGAATACCCTTTCCTGTGATGATGGATTAGGAGTCAGCCTAGGTGGTGTAATTCAGAAGAGAAGCCATAACCCAGATCTGATCCCAGCTTTCATTCTCATTTATTTTTTTAAATTCTGATGCCACTGTGAGGAGGCACTGAAGCATCAGGAACCACTACCTTCTTCAGACACAGATAGCCATTAATACTTCTATTTTCCATAATAAAAGGAGAGAAAGATCCAGGAGCAGAGAACTTGAATCCACAAATATTTAGTAAGTGTCTGCCATGTGCAAGGCATTGTTCTGGACACTATATGTACAAAGATTTTTTTAAATTACATGTTCCGTATCCTCAAGGAGCTTGTAATCCACTTCATGTGGGGGACAGGAACAGCATGTAGAAAGATAAGTATAATCAAAGCATATGGTGGGGACAAAAGAGAGAAAAAAATTAATAGATAAAAATCTGAGAAGGGAGAAAACATTCTTTTTTTAATGTTTTAAAATTTTATTCAGTACAATATCAGTCAAATTACCAAAGAATTTTTTTCTAGCACTCTAAAAATTATAATAAAATTTATCTGGAGGAATTTAAGGTCAAGAGTCTTAAAGGAAATAATGAAAAAACATAGGGAAAAAAGCATGAATAATGGTAATAATACTTATAGTAACTAACATTTCTATAATGTTTAAGGTTTGTATAGTGCTTTAACAACTTATCATTTGAATCTCAATAATGTCCTCTATGAGAGAAATACTTAACAATTATTTACAAATGAGGAACTTGAGGCTAAGAAGGCTTTGGATGAAAACAATGAAATCAAATTTATACTGACAAAACTATTGCCACATATCAATCACTTGGTATTTAATTGGTTGGGAGAAAATGTTCTTAACTGTCAAATTAGGCAAAAACGTCTCAGGGAGGTTGGTCTACCTATACATAGCCCAGAAGGAAGAGAAGGTTTTTCTTAGACAGTGGTGCATACTAGGGTTGGAAGATGGCCTATGCAAGAGAAAAAATCCAAGGAAGAGCTAACAGAGTTCCCTGTATAAATAGGTATAGGTTCCTTACTCAGAGCTGACTTGCAGGATGATGTCTTCAGCCTTTACAACCTTCACCACTCTCCAAGATCCCAGGTCAAATAAGGATTGCTGATTGCACTTCTGCTCCAAACCCCTCTCAAAACAGCAATGTCTGTTGCTTAGCTCTCTCCTCTCTCCCCTTGCATTCCATTCAGAATGTCCATGACTTCCAGCCAAGGCTTTCCCTAATATGCTTGCAAAAATCTGCCTTCATACTTTTAAGCCTATACCTATTGCACCTGCCACTCAGAAAAAGAGAGTGAAGTTGTCTCTCCCTTTTAAATACTTTCAGTTGGATGCTCTTCCTGCTAAGTACCAAGTTCTCTTCAACACAGCCCATCACAAATTAGTGGGATTGGATACAACTTGAAGTATCCTGGTAAATGTTTAACAACCAGCCAGCTCTTCAAAATGTTACAACCCACTTTAAAATTTCATCTGCATAAAACAACTTTGGTACCATCCCAAACCTATCAAATTGGCTAATATGCCAGAAAAGGAAAATGACAAATGTTGGGGAGGATGCGGAAAAATTGAAACACAATCACTCTTTTTGGAGTTGTGAACTGATTCAACCATTTTGGAGAGCAATTTGGAACTATATTCAAAGGGCTATAAAAAATGATGCGTACCTTTTGGCCCACCAATACCACCACTAGGTCTATATTCCAAAGAGATAAAAGAAAAAGGTAAAGATCCCTTATGTACAAAAATAGTTATAGCAGTTCTTTTTGCGACGACAAAGAACTGTTAATCTTCATCAATCCAAGAATGGCTAAACAAGTTGTGGTATATAATTGTGATGGAATATTATCCTGCTATAAGAGATGATGAGCAGAATGGCTTGAAAAAAAACCTATGAAGACTTTTATGAACTGATGTAAAAGTATAGTAAGCAGAGCTAGACAATTATTGTATACAGTAACAACAACAGTCTATGATGATCAACAATGAATGGCTTAGCTATTCTCAGCAATAAAATGATCCAAGACAGTTCTAAAGTACTTGTGATAAAGAATTCTATCCATCTCCAGAGAAAGAATTAAGAGTCTGATTGCCAATTAAAGCAAACTTTTTTTGAGCTTTATCTTTCTTGGTTGTTATTTTTTTGTTGTTTTGGGGTGGGAGGTTGTTTTTCTTTTTATCTTTGTTCTCTTTTGCAACATGGCTAATATTGAAATATGTTTTGCATGATTGCACAGGTATAATCTATATCAAAGTGCTTTTTCTTCTGGGGGGGGGGAGAAAAGGAAGGATTTTGGAACTCAAAAATTACCAAAAAATGGATGTTAAAAATTGCTTTTACATGTAATTGAGAAAAAAAGAAAAATGCTTTTTAAAAAATTAAACGAATAATAGATTTCATATGTACTATTAACTTTCTCTAACACTTTCTTAAGTCTACCCAAGAAGCAAAACAATAAACTAAGTCCTGATTTCTAGTTTGCTGATTTCAGAGGTATAAATGCTAATACTGAAAATTTAACAATTAGAGGCAGATCTGGTTCTAGCACACCTCTGGACAAGAGATCAACTAGAAACCCTTGGCTTTAAATACACATGAGCAAGAATACAGGGTATTTGTGTTATCAAAAATGATCTTGATCTTAAAACCACCAAAAACAATATAAGCTCAGGTCCATGAGAAGTGCTCCAGCCAGATTACCTGAGTAGCTAAAAGTAGCCAGGACACATATTCAACTCTGTAGGAAGAAGTCCAGATAGACTGGAGATCAGGTAATGGGTGTAGTCTTCATGTCCACCTTCCCTCCCTCCAGTTTTCTCTTTTAGATATCCATGCTTCTTTCAATGGTTCAACATCGCCTCAATGTCTTAGTCACTCTCATATGGAGACACTCTGACTTATTAATGTCTCTCCTAAAAATGTAGTTCTCAGGACTAAGCACCATAGTTCCAATGCAGTGTAACAACCTCACGATGAATTAGGAATATCCCTTTCTTTGTTATGGAAACCCTCTTTCCAGTTTGGCTTTGTCCTTGTGACCTCCCAAACCATTCAAATGCACTGCTCATCATATAGTCACATACACAATTCTTCAGTTGTTCACCATCACCTACTGCTGTGGAAGTCAAAGGATAAACCCTGCTGGTGCTAGAGATGCATTACTCTCTCAGTCTCAACTGACCTCACTCTTGACCCCACTCCACTTACTCTCACCATTCTCTCCTCACTACTGGAAGTCTATTTAATCCAAAATGTCCCCAGCCTCTTTCCACTATTTTATTCCCATAAAAATCCTCATAGAAGTGCCAGGGCAATCAGCTGCCACTAAATTCAATTGTCCACATCCTATCTATCCTCAATCCCAGAGAGGTCCTTACAGAATCTTCCATACACAGTAGCATCCTATTATTTTTATTTTAAGGACTCTGTGGAGCAATGTTTGGGGAACACTGCTGGAGAGAAATATGATATGTTTAATAGCACATTAAAAATTTAAAAACACTCATTTTAAAAGCTCACTGGCAACCCAAGGTTTTTTGTTTTGTTTTGTTTTGGGAGGGAGGGTGATACCAGAGTTGTCATTTCCTTAATATAGGGAAGTTCTAGTAAAGAAACTCCCTCTACTAATGTAGATTGTTATCTGCCCTTCAACTTACAGTATTAGAGTTTCCTGGGTCTCTAAAAAGCTTAGGGTAAGACAGCCAGTATCAGAGGTGAGACTTAACCCCATATCTTCCTGACTGTGAGGCCAGCCCCCTAGCCACTACTCCACTATGCCTCTCAACCTATTTCCCAATTAATATTAGTCAGTTATTTTAGCAGTCACATCCAATTCTTCATGACCTCATTTGAGGTTTTCTTGGCAAAGATACTGGAATGGTTTGTCATTTCCTTCTCCAGCTCATTTTATAGATGAGGAAATTGAGGCAAGCAGAGTTAAATAACTTTCTCAGTCACACAGCTAGTAAGTGCCTGAGGCTGTAGTTGTACTCAGGAAGATGTCTTCATGACTCTAGATAAACCTTTTTGGCCTACCGCCCCTTTTCCAGAAAAAAATATTACTTAGCCCCCTGGAAATTAATTTGTTTTTATTTTAATAGCAATTAATAGGAAAGATAAAATGCACCTGTGGCCATCACAGCTCCTCTGGATCACTGCAGCACCCACCAGGGGGTGATGGTGCCCACTTTGGGAATCACTGCTCTAGACCACTATCCACTGTTCTTCCTAACTGTCCAATTTATACTAATACAAATCAGTATCCTTTGTTCTCTCAAATAAATATCTGAAGAAAAAAAGCAAACATTCTATTTGGTTCTGATTTCCTTGAGTGATCTCTGGAAAATGTCTGTTTGCTTGGCCAGAGACCTCTACAAATGAGCATCAATCCAGATATAAAATAAAGAGTACTTTTAAATTACTGTGACTTCCCAAAGACTTACCTTTATTCTAAAGAAATAGACTCCTCACTGAAACCTAGCATGATTTTAAGTTATTATTTTTACATATTTTGGAAAGTTTTCCAATGAGGACTAAAAATTGTCATTTTATACTTTCTCCCAGAAATATAAACATCTATTGATTCTTCACACTCATATGAGTGAAAGCATATGTTATATGGCAAATGAATGTCCTATTTAGCATGTAGAAACATAACAGGCTTTTAAAATTCTCATTAAAATATTCAAAACTCCAAGTCCCTATCAGACCTAAAGCAAATTTTGCCCCTACAGGCTTCTGTCTTACATAAACACAGAGTAAACTGAAGTAATCTATCTGAATTGTATAACAAACCTGCCCCTTTTAAGGTAGAGTAAGTGACCCCTCCTGTAGTATGATTTAAAACTATCCAAAGTCAGAGTTAGAGTCAATAAACATCTATTTAGCTCCTTTTTGTGTGTTAAGCAAAAGGGTTACAAAGAAAGGCCTGGCAATCCCAGCCTTCAAAGAATTTGCAATCTAATGGGAGAAGATAACATAAAAAGGATAAAAAGGAGCTGGAAGGGGGACAGTGGAGGCCATGAGGAAGTGGGAAATGATCTGAGGAAGTATGAGTTACAGAGTTGATTCATCTTGGAGAATTATGAATTTCTGGAGATTGTGAAATATTGGAGCTCTGCCCTATGGCAAACGAAGAGGTGAATTCATTGGGGGCTCTCTTTAAAGACAGAAGATATGGGAAAAGCTTTTTAATGTCCTACCTTCACCCAATCCAATCAGAGAGAGCTAGTAGTGCTGAGGAGTGTGAAGCTCAGAGTTGATTTCATCTTTCTAGATCATGAAATCCAGGAGATAAGCCAGATGGGATATGTCTACTCTCCCTAAAATTTTCTCTTACTGGCCTGTTGTGGTACCTGGAATTCTCATTACTTATAGCTTAAGGCATTAAAGATTCCTTCTAGTAGGATATGGGGAATGGAAACCCTGGCACCTCTTGGCATTTTTAATCACTAAACACCTTGGGGAAAATTAGTTCATCAGATCACCTAGCGGAACAGAACAAAAAATAAGTCGATTTTGATGAGGGAAGTAAAGATATTTAAATCTTAAACAATGGTACCCTAAACAGTCAATAGGTAGTATAAGGGGTAAACCAGCAAAGATGAGAGAAGAGCTAAAAGAAGGGAGAAGGGGCCCTTTTAGGCCCTAAAAATAATTTTAAGAACAGCCCTCACTTCACACTTTGGAGCAGGATCCTTGCTATGTTCTAGAAATACATCAGAATCAGAACATTAAAAACAGATAAATACATGGCTACTGCGGGGAGGGTGGGAGCCGTGGAAACCATTTCCTTGGTTGTGCTAACAGAGTTAGCAGTTCTTGCTTTCATGTTGAAATCTAATTTATTCTTTTTTCTTTCTTCCAAACACACCTTATTGAACAAGCTGAAAAATCAGTAAATAAATGCATTCATTAATGATTTAAATGAACACAAAAAGAAAGGAAAGCTGCCAGGGCCATTCTGCCGCCCATGAGGTCTTCTACTTTGCCAAAAACGATTGCAGCTGACATCAATAGTGATTGTGGGAATCATGCTGTGGGGGCAGGGACTGTCTGCTGGGGTGGTAGCTGCTGCGGCTGGCATGGATAGAACTCACTGAGGTGGTGGTGCTCTGGCCTCGGGATTTGCACACTTGGACTAGCTGAGAAAAGGGAAATTTTAATGTATTCTTGTAGAGAGGTTTGTTTTTTGTTGTGTTTTTTTCCCCTCTCTCTCCCCCTTATTATGTACTAAGGGATGTTCTAGTTAAATTCAAGACATCAGCTTAGAATATGTTAATGCTCATAAATTAAATTGCTCACAGAAGGTGATCAATTTTTAATGTTTACACTCAAGATGTTCTTTTTAATTAACACTTAGCTACATTTGTACTCTCTGTTCAAAGCTGAAAATGTCTGAGCTTGCAGAGACCGGCAGCAAGTTGTAAGAAACCCAGTTGCAGTAATCTTGAGAGGTACACCCCTCAAGCAAAAGAATAAGACACCAGCTTGGCATGGATGGCACTGGGAAACTGGATTTTTTCATAGGAATAAGGCTTTTAACAATCAATCAATGAATCAACAAGCATTTATTAAGCCCTTATCATGTAGGGACTGTGATGAGTTCTGAAAATACAAAGAAAGGCAAAGAAAAATTATATTTTCTTAATATGTGCTCAAAAGTCTCCTGTTCTAAAGGGGAAAATAATATACATAGTAGAAAAACAGTGTAAATCAAAGGGAAGGCTCTAGTGCAGGGGTCGGCAACCTTTTTGGCCTTGAGAGCCATAAACGCCACTTTTTTTAAAATGTAATTTCATGAGAGCCGTACAGTGTTCACAGTGCGCTCCTGTAACAGCGCCTGAAAAAAAAACTGACTTTATGGCTCCTGCAGAAAGAGCCATATGTTGCCAACCCCTGCTCTAGTGGATGAGTGTGGGGGAGAGGATAAAGGGAAAAGAGGAGGTCTTCTTGCAATATTTGCAAAACTTCTTGCAACAGGTAGAATTTAAGCTGTCTTAAAGGAAAACAGGAGTCCAGGTTGAGGAAGAAAAGCATTCCAGGTTTATGAGGGGCAGCCAATAAAAAGGCATGGATAGAAGAAATGGAGTATTATTTTCTAGGAACAGCAAGAAGTCCAGGTTCACTGAATCTTAGAGGGAAAGTGTAAGACTAGAAAAGTAAGTAGGAGTCATGTATAGAGGATTTGAAAAGTCAGAAGATTTTATATTAAATCCTAGAGGTAATAACAGGAGCTATTTTCTTAGTAGGGTGATAACAAGGTAAGGACTGTGCTTTGGGAAGATCACTGGCAACAGAATGGATGGATGACAGATTGAGGCAAAGACTTGAGGCAAAAGAAAGACAAGGCAAAAAGAGCAATCAGAAGGCAATGACTGACACTAGGTAGTGATGGTGACTGTGTGAGTGGAGGCATCGAATAAAAAAAGGGACCTACACAAGAGATGTAGTGAAAGTAAAAATTACAAGACTGAGTAGCAGATTGGATATCCTGGACATCCATGGGTTGAATCTCTATTGGATATTGGAGTAAGTGCAAGAGCAATCAAGGATAATATTAAGCTTGCAAACTTGGGTGAATGGGAGAACAGAGGTGCCCTGAAGAGCTGGATGGAAAGCTTAGAGGTTGTTCAGTTCAAAGCTCTCATTTTACAGATAAAGAATCTGAGGACTAGAGAGGTCAACTAACTTGTCCAAGGTCATACAAATAGTAACAATGCTAGAATTCAAACACAGGTCCTACAACTCTAAATCCAGTGGTCTTTCCACCATACCATGGAGTGTAGGAGACTATTTTATGATGAGGATAATCTGACTCAGCTCATGCTTATAGATTGGTAAATGTTTATGAAATATGAATGTCAATGATATATACATATAAAGAGCCAAATCAAGAAAGCTTGTAAAGCATTCTGAGTCACATAAATGGACAGTAACATAATTCAAAACTATGGCAGAATCTCGTTAATTTGGATTTCTTTAATCACTAATTTGTGATAACTCAGGCAGTAGCAAGGATTTAATTTACTTTTGCCCAATAATAAGCACATTACTATATTTACTTGCCTAATTTCCCCTAATATTTTTATTATAAAAAGAGTAGGGTGGGCAGCAGTGGAAAGGGAGAAAAAGGAGGATTACAATTGGGGAAAAATATAAAAATCTGACTTTAACAAAGGCTTTTTGGGATCTGCCGGGAAGATACCTTGATTATCTTTTATGAATCCATTTCTATCCCTAACTACTAAAGGATACAACTTCTTTCCTTTCTTCCAATAAAGTACTTCTATCTAAATTACTCAGTCACTACTTGTGAAATGATCCAGGACCCTAATGATTTTTGTAGGGAAGAAATAGAACTTCCACAACTTTTAGTACCATAGTTCTTAAGTGTTGGTTGCAATACATAGTAGTACTTGCAATTCTGCTTCCTTTCAAATAGGGAAATATAGCTGATTTTCATACGATTGTCCTAGACATCTAGAATTCCTTTTGTAACCAGTAGCATCCAGGGGTTGACTCTTGGAATCTCTATTGTTTTTGGTTTTCCCATTCATGTCAGGTTTAAAAGGACTATGGTTAACAGCAGTCTTTTTAAATAAGGGAAAAAAAGAAGAAAAAGGGTCTTGGGAGGGCCAGGGAAGGTCATGGATTATTGTGTGGATTTAAAAAAATATAAATAGTCTATTACAGTACTATGTTAGTCTAAATAAGGGTGAAATGAAGATTCAAGATACATATTAATCTCCTCCTCTACTTAGCAGCAAATGTACTTTCCAAATAAGAGAATTTCATCATACCAATATCCATATCAAAGAAATTAAAGACAACCTACCTACAAGATTAATATATCTAAAGCCAAATTTGTTGGGAAAAAATTTTGCTATTGCCTGGTTTGGAGTATTGTGACAAGATGGGGTGAACACAGTTACTAATTTGGGCCCAAGACACTTGAAAATGGGGTGTGGTATTAGGCCTGTGGTATCCCTGGTTTTATATTTACTGTTGATCCCAGTGGTATAAGAAACAACAATTACATTAAGAAAGGAATAATCCCAAGGATATGAATCTTGTCCTTTATTATGAACAGAAAACTATTTCACTTCCTCAAGTAAGCAGTAAACGTGTTGATTTCTACTTCCGGTATTCATACCATGTGGTATGAATAGGATTAGAGGCCAAGTGAATTTTAATTATATAAGAATTCTTGGTCTTATATCTTTAAAGAGTCATTTTTATTTTCCCAAGGGCTCAGAATAGAAGGAGAGATTTTTCAGATAGTCAATTTAAAACAAGAGATTATAGGTTTTTTTAAACCCTTATCTGTATTGGCTCCAAGGCAGAAGAGTGGTAAGGGTAGGCAATGGGGGTCAAGTGACTTGCCCAGGGTCACACAACTGGGAAGTGTCTGAGGCTAGATTTGAACCTAGGACCTCCCGTCTCTAGGCCTGACTCTCAATCCACTGAGCTACCCAGCTGCCCCCAAGAGATTACAGTTTTGGTGAACACTAAAGGCAAGAAGAGATTATATCAGTCATAGAAATTAAGGGAATTCAAAGCAAATGATGACCAAAAGAACTACTTAGGTATATTTTTAACATAACCAGAGTATAAATATGTATATAAATATATATATAGAGAGAGAGAGATGTAAGTAAAATTACTTGAAGAGAATGCTCAATTGAAAGGGGGAAAGGGATCACAGCAGGAGACAAAATAGAAATAACAATGCAAACAACTGAGTCACATATAGGCACAGCAAAGAAAATAGAAGGGGGAACAATACTAGCAGTACCAACATTGCCAAATATTGATCACACAATTTTGCAGCCAGATTCTGGATTTCTCCATATAAAAAGACATAAGCCATTCACTGCAGCAGATCTAGACACTCTAAAACAATGAATGCCTGCCTTTTATTCAAATCCCTTCAAGGCCATAAAAGAATTTAAAAGAGCATTAAGACTTTTTGATCCTACATTTTTGGACATTGAAATTCTTCTTTCTGGATTTTTTACACCAGCAGAGAAAGCACAATTTATTGAGGAGACCCATAGGAACACAAACTTAAAATCTTGGCCACAATATTATGAAGATCTAGAATTAAATAGTCATCAAAACCTAGTATACCTAAGAAGAGCTAGGGAAGATCTTGTAGAAGCTATGAAATCCTTTGCTAAGCATCCTGATTCCTGGGGAAAATTCAAAAAGTTAAGGCAAGAGATAAATGAGCACCCCTCAACATATTTAAATAGGCTTGTTGAAGGTGGGAAAATGATTTTGGGGTTCCAAGACTTAAATGAATCCAACTTGCAGCACATAAGGAGACAGTTTATTAAGGGCAGTTCCCTACCAATTAGGACATACTTTAATTTGCATTGACCAGGATGGGAATCATTAAGTTTGAAAGACCTACATAAAACTGTTGCATATGTTCACTCAGGAAATCAGGAAGCCAAAGAATCCAAAGAATCCATTAGTGAAAAAGATGATATCATAAAAGATTTAAAGGAGCAATTAAAAGTGGCTAAATCTACCATCAAACAAAAAGAATTAGAGGAAATAAAAAACATCTCAGGCCTACATGCATATAAAGCCAGACCTCAGTACCAACAACCCAGACAAACTAGCAATAACTGTAATAAAAATATAAGGTGTTTTCTTTGTGGAAAAATAGGGCATATAGTGAAAAATTGTCACCTCAAAGCCCAACTTAATAGCAACAACAACAAAAGAAGCAATTACAATAATACACACACAATTCCAGATACAACACTCACAAGAGAGAAAACAAATGTTTTGATCACAATTGTGCATCATCTAGTCAGCATGCTCCTGACCTGCAGACTATGCAAAAATACATAGCACAGGGCAAAAAACCACATTATTCTCAAGTGCTGACAGAAAACATGATACCTTATGATTCCAGGAAATACCCTGTGAACATAAGGGAAAGCTCAAGGGGTGTGGCAAGGGGAAAAGACATAAAAACCATGATATAAGAGACTTGGGCATGGAAATACACTATGGATGTGGAAAAGCAAAGATTAAATCTAGGGATCAAATAGAAGAAAAGAATCAAATGATCAGGGATGTAATAGAAATCAAAAACAAAATTTATGGGATAAAAGACAATGATTCAAAGAGAAAGGAGGAAAATACAAATGCATTTACACCAAACTTTAAAACCAAACATAATGACTATAGCACTAACAAATGATAAGAAAATTGCAACATGCGAAGTACCAGTAACAACAAATTTAAACTTAAAATCCTTGACACTTAATGACAAGAAGGTTCCAGATATACAAGATAATAGCATAAAGATAGAACATACACAAAAAGATCAGCTAATGACAAATCAAAATGTAACAGTTCATGAGATAAACTTAAATGGGTGTTCTGAGCAGTTTCACACACAGACATTGATATGTAAGAAACTGCAAAGCAACTTACAATAGAGACCATTGAGAAGGAAAGAGAATTACCCTTAAGCACTGAAACAAGTAAACCTCCAAGACAGTTGGTACATGAAAAGGTTAACAGAGAAAAGAATTGCATTGACATATTAGGACATTAAAACTTAAACCCAACAGTAAAAGACTAAGCCAAAAAAAATCTCTAAGAAAAACCTTGATTCAAAAACTTCCAAACTTACAAGCTTCTATTACTTCAGGAATGCCTCCACCTAGAGAGAACTCTAAATGCTTAAGAGATAAACAAATAGAGGAATCACTCACACAGAACAACAAATCAATCCAGAAAATAATACAGCCAAGCCAGGGTAACAATCAAGAAAACAACATCTTAATGCCATACAGAAGCAACAATGTAGGGGAAGCAAATGCATTGCAAGATCAAAATGCTTTGCAATCTGAGGGTCCAAAGCCAAAACAAACAATGGTCACTTTACAACAGGAAAGGGACATGGGATATACAGAGATAGAGGCTCCAATGATACAAGTAAATCAAGAGAGAGAAAATAATGAACCAAAAGTAATGTTTAAAGTAGGGAATGAAATTTACCCTGCTCTTATTAACGAGGGTGCCACTAATTCTGTTCTCAAATCATCACCAAAGAACAACACCATCGTAGGTTCTGTCCAAGTGAAAGGGGCAACTGGGAAAACACAGAGAGTTCCAAAATTGAAATCAAAGATGGTAAAGCTAGGTCCTCTCACCATAGAACATACTTTTCTCTTAGTTCGTGACTGTCCCTTGAACTTTTTAGGATGAGATTTTTTTGTGCAAAATTGGGGCGACTATACAATGTGACCAATCAGGGCAAATCTTCCTACATCTACCAAAACAATCTCTTAAACATCATCCATTGCTATTCCTTGGGCAATTGGAGGATGATGAGAAAGAACTCAATGAAGGAGTTATCTTTGAAATCCCCAAAGATATTCCTGAAGAGGTTTGGGCAAAACACTCCGCAATGTAGGAGTTTTAAAGTCAGCAACCCCTGTGAGGATAGAAGTCAAAGAAGGTACCCCTCTAAGAATATCACAGAATAGATTAAGTAAAGAAGCTGTTGAGGGTATAACACCAATTATACAAAGCCTCCTTGATCAAAACATACTGGTGCCAACTATCTCAGAGTACAATACCCCTATCCTGCCCATCAAAAAAGCCAAATTAGATGCTCAGAGAAAAATTCAATGGAGATTCATCCAGGATTTGAGGGCAATAAACAACATCGTAAAGAAATGCCATGCAGTGACTCCAAGCCCCTCCGCTATAATCTCTGAAATCCCTAGCAATCACAGATGGTTTACTGTCATCAACCTCTGTAGTACCTATTTTTCCATACCCCTCAATAAGTATTGTCAAAAGATCTTTGCCTTCACCTGGAAAAACACCCACCTCATGTGGCAAAGAATGTCACAAGGATTCTGTGATACCAGGTCATTGTTCTGCCAAATCCTAAAAAGGGACCTGGAAACCATAAAATTCAAAGAAAGCAAACTGTTATACTATGTCGATCATATACTTTTTTTTTTAAGATTTTTTTTTTTATTTTAAACCCTTAACTTCTGTGTATTGACTTATAGGTGAAGAGTGGTAAGGGTAGGCAATGGGGGTCAAGTGACTTGCCCAGGGTCACACAGCTGGGAAGTGTCTGAGGCCAGATTTGAACCTAGGACCTCCTGTCTCTAGGCATGGCTCTCAATCCACTGAGCTACCCAGCTGCCCCTGATCATATACTTTTTTAAAATTTATTTTAAACCCTTAACTTCTGTGTATTGGCTCCTAGGCAAAAGAGTGGTAAGGGTAGGCAATGGGGGTCAAGTGACTTGCCTAGGGTCACACAGCTGGGAAGTGTCTGAGGCCAGATTTGAACCTAGGACATCCCGTCTCTAGGCCTGACTCTCAATCCACTGAACTACCCACCTGCCCCTCAATGATATACTTTTAATGTCCCCAAACTCAAAAGTGTGTCAAAGAGGGGGCAGCTGGATAGCTCAGTGGATTGAGAGCCAGGCCTAGAGGCGGGAGGTCCTAGGTTCAAATCTGGCCTCAGACACTTCCCAGCTGTGTGACCCTGGGCAAGTCACTTGACCCCCATTGCCTACCCTTATCACTCTTCCACCTATAAGTCAATACACAGAAGTTAAGGGTTTAAAATTTAAAAAAAAAAAAAAAGTGTGTCAAAGAGATAGTAAGATCCTTTTCCAAGAACTCTGCAAGAGAGGGTACAAGGTGTTAAAAGGCAAATTACAGTAAGTAATTTAAAGGGTAGAGTACCTTGGGTTTGTCTTGGAAACTGGCATGAGAAAAATTTCCAAGAAAAGGGTAGCAGACATTCAAAAGCTGCGTAATCCAACAACCAAAAAACAGCTACGTGCAATCTTAAGAGTGACAGAATTCTGTAGGCAATGGGTTCCTGGGTACAGTCTGATATCTAAACATCTAACAGATTTAACCAGGAAAACAGTCTCAGAGCCTCTGAAACTCATAAGAGAACATGTACATGCAATAGAAAAACTAAAAACTGCAATACTTACATCACCTGCTCTCAGAATTCCAGATTACTTTAAAGAATTTCATCTTTTTGTCCACAATGACAAAGGATTAGCTTCTGGAGTATTGGTACAAATCTTAGGACAACAATTCAGACCCATGGCTTATTATAGTATAGTTCTCAGTTAGATGTGGTGACCAGAGGAATGGCTCAGTATCTCTGAGCAAAAGCCGCAGTTGCCCTCATGATAAAAAAGTCATCTGAATTGGTGGGATGCAAGCTAATAGTTTATTCCCCACATCAAATAGAAAATATGCTAAAAAACAGCAATTTACAAGCCTTTACATCTCAACTGCTATCCCAATATGAAATTGTGTTATTAGGCAACGAGAACATAACCTTGAAACATTGCAAAGAGCTTAACCGAGCCACCCTGATCACAGATCTGCCAATGAAAGGAGAACCAGTACACAACTGCAAAGACACTTTAGAACTAGTGCAAAAGTCTAGGGAGGATTCTTTATACATATTTGAAGGGGAATGATACACAGGAGCAGCTGTTGTAACTCAAACAGATACACTATGGTATGCACAAGGGGCAGAAATCTTAAGTCTAACAAGAGCTCTTCAAATTGGGAAAGGCAAACGAATAAACATTTTCATGGATTGCAGATATGCTTTTACAGTCCTACATGCCACCAGACAAATCTGGAAACATAGGGGATACATAACATTTGGAGGGAAAAAAAATTGCATATGGGGACATCATTCTGCAACTTCTAGAAGCAGTAAAACTACCCAAAGAAGTAGGAGTCATACATTGCTGGGGTCACACTCTTGGGGAAGATAGCGCATCATTAGGGAACCATAGGGAGGACATAATAGCAAAATATGGAGCTAGATTTGACCCTATCCATGTTCTGAATTTCACCCTTGTGGAAGAGGACAATTTAAAACAAGCCTATAGCCCAAGGGAAGTTCAGGACTGGAAGAAAAATCTAAGGGGCCAAACTAGTGAACAGCATATGGTTCTCTGAGCTAGGCAAATCCATCTTGCCAAAAGCTCTATACTACCCAGTTTGCAATGCCATTCATGAAAAAGGGCATTATGGCACCCAGGCATTAATCAATTCAGTACGACATTTCTGGTTAGCACCTGAAATCTCCCCCTATGCCATACCAGTTTGCCAAAAATGCAAGATCTGTTTGCAATTCAATCAGGGAATTTGTAGAAAAAAAGATCTCGGAGGCTGACCTTTGGTGTATACTCCATTTGAATTTTTGCAAATAGATTATATATGCATGCCCTAAGATAAAGGATTCAAATATGTACTTGTCATAATTGACTGGTTGACAAGGTGGCCAAAGGTTTTCCCTGCCAAAAAGATTAGTGATAAAATCCCTACTGAAAGAAATCATTCCTAGATTTAGCATACCCAATAGTATCAGCTCAGACAGAGGGAGTCATTTTACTCATGCAATACTCCAAGAAGTCTACAAGAATCTAGGTATAAAAGGGAATTATCACGCCATTTATCACCCGGAAAGTGCTGGGCAGGTGGAAAGACTCAATAGAGCAATAAAGACACTTATTGGCAAAGCCTGTACAGAAACTCATCTAAAGTGGACAAATGCTTTGTCAATAGTGTTATGATATCTGAGAAGCAAACCTATAAATATTTTTGTACAAGTCTGTTTATCTATGATCTCTTTGGGGTACAAACTCAGCAATGGTATGGCTAGATCAAAGGGCAGGCAGTGTTTTAGAGCTCTTTGGGCATAGTTCTAAATTACCATCCAAAATGGTTGGATCAGTTCACAACTCCACCAGCAATGCATTAATGTCCCAATTTTGCCACATCCCCTCCAACATTCATTACTCTCCCCTGCTATCATTTTAGCCAATCTGCTAGGTGTAAGGTGATTTGAAGCCAGACCACCCGTTGTGAAGTTGACTGACCTCGGGGGAGGCTTGTGTGAACCCCGTCCTCATTCAGAATCGGATTGGAGTTCCCCATACCTCATCTTAAAGGGAAGCCTTGCCCCCAACTCCTGTGGGTGGCACGACCATCCAGGTCACCCAGTTTCAGGGTGATACCTCCTCAAAGTCTCAGAGTGTATATACGGTGGGAGGGGAGAGCTAGAAGAGAATCTCACCTCATAGACTCTCCCCTTTCTATCAAAACATTCATTGACTGGTTCTCCTAATTCTTATAGAGGGAGATAATTTTCAAATAATAAAACATATATGTATAAAAGAGGTATTAAAAAATCATTAGCAAACTATTTAGCAGAGAATCTAATCATCTATTAACTGCTAATAAAATATTTTTAAACCAGAGATCTTTTTTGTGTCATAGATCTATTTGTCAGTTTTGTGAGGCCTATGTACCCATTCTCATAAGTGTTTTAAATTAAATAAAATACAATACATAAAAATAAAATAGGTAGAAATAAAAATTAAACCAAAGATTAGTGAAAATAAATTTTTTTTTAATTTATCATCTATTCATGGACCCTCTATAGTCTGAACTCTAGTTTAAGAAACCTTGATCTCAGGGAGAAGAAAAACTTTATAGGCTTACTTTCCTCATAGTTTAGATTAGGCTAATTTCACAGAAAAATAAAGATTTCTTTAACTAAAACAAGAAGCAACAGATTCACCGGTTGAGGGTGAGGAGGAAATGAAGAGCTTTGTATTGCCCATTGGAAGTAGGAAAAGAAAAAAACATCTCTCAACCAAAGTAAATTTGTGTGTGGGTGTATGTATGTAGGTGTGGATGTATGTGTAGCTGGTGTCCAAAAGTCTTAGTTCAGTATAAGTTTTAATAAACTTCATATACTTTATATAATAAATATACTACATACAATGGATTTACATATATTAATCAATAGTGACCTACCTCTGCATGTGTATATACACAAATATACATATGCACAAATATATAAATAAATATGTGTGTAGATAGATACAAGTAACACCCTCACTGCATATGTACATTTAATATGTTCAGAGATATAGATACAGATGTCACATATGTAATATACAAGTTATGTCATAATTAATTAATAAAAGTTGGTATAATTCAAATATAGATATGTGTGTGTATATATATATGTACATATATATATACATATATATATATTAACAAATGTCTCTGATTCTTCCTGAGAATTTACCTGTATATTCTCAATTGAAAATAACTGCCTCCCAAGTTATTATGTATAAAAGGTCAAAGGATATCTAATAATCTTTCCCTCAGGTGACTGTTTTCATTTCTATTCTACATGTGATTATTTGAGGCAATTGAAAATTTAATATCAAAGAGAAATCTGAAGAGAGTAATATCATGGAAATTAAGGAGAAAAATATCAAGTAAAGAATTGCTAGCAATATCAACAGCTTTAAAAAGGTCAAAGAACCAAATAAAGGTTTCACCTGATCGGTGTCTGAATGTGTATGTATGTATGTGTATGTCACAGAAAGATTCTTTAAATTCTCCTCTCATAAAGAAATATAAAAAGTTAAGGATGTTGGTTGGGATGGAGAAGGATTCTAGCATTGTTAAATGTGAATGTAACCAAAACAAATTTTTGTTTTGATGAAAGGCTAGTTTTGGCAAAGCAGATGAGAACTCCATCTCTCTAAATGATCAACCTAGCCATTGGATTGGTAAAATGTTAATATGTAGAAATCTTACATTTTTTGGACATCAGTCCAGTTCAGGATACCTTCAAATATGCATTTGTAATTATGTACAATGCAATGAGAATCTGAAGCTATAAATGGCTTCTAACGTGTGCAATGTTAATCAAGTTCCACAAAGCTTTACTTTATATTTTTAAAGGAAATTTTGGTGAATGCTTGCACCTTTGTTATCATCTTTCATGGTGTGCCAAAGACCAAATAGGGCACTGAATTGATAACAGCATGTCTGGAACATATAAAACCTTGGCTATGAAGAAACTTCTGAACTTACTATATTCAACACATAATAGTTTGCAACATAATGAGCTAGACAAAGTATATTTTTGCATTACCTAAATTTATCCTTCTTGAATCTCAGCATATTTGGCAAAAAATTTGTTTTTCCAAAGGAATTACAGTATGAAGACATTTTCTAAGAACAGGCAAGATGTTGATTCATAAGTATTCATAGATTTTAGCAAAAACAAAAAACGAAAGTGACTTGTTCATTATATTGACAAAGGCTTTTAAATTCATTGAGACTATTGAGAGGAAGAAGGTATTTGTTTATCCTTATAGCTGATGGGGAACCTTAAAGGAGATCTTCAACACCATTATTTCACATAGCAGGAAACTGAGGCCCAGAGAGTTTAAGTAACTTTAGGCACAAAGTGACGAAGCCAAGATTCAAGTCCTAGTTCTCAGACTTCAAAACTAGTGCTCTTTCCATATCTATTTCATAGTTAAGCTACTTGGTTATAAATGCTGTATTGTTCAGTAGAAAAAATAAATCTTATATCGATACTTGGTTAACATGTAACCAGGGCAATTCAGCAAAGGAAGCAGTGAGCAGGTAGTACTCTTCCCAAATGATGCTGCCATATCAAATCTGGGGGGGAAAAAAACAACATACTGATGTTGATTGAGCTATACACAAAGATGATCACACAGTAGTATTTCAATCTGAAACTCCTTTATGCCTTCCATTCCATCTTTCCCCTTGCCTTACTTACTCCTTCTAAATACCTATTCTTTATCCATACAATGGTCTTTAATTTCTCCAACACTCAGTACTTGCCCAAGCCATTGCTCTTGTTCTGTCTAAACTCTACTCCCTTTCCAATTTCACCCCTATCAGTGAACCATTTCAACTCTATACTTTTATATATTCTTGAATCCCTTTACTCTTTTTCTATTGTTATTTAGACTGAAACTCTGGATTACTTCTACTATCCCTACTATCCACCTCCTCATGTGCTACTAAACAAAGCTGGAGAAAGTCATGGAGCCCTCATTAGTAGTATACTAAAAATGTCACCCTAATTTCACCTGTGCCTCACCACAAAAAAAAGCAATATTTTACTTCATCTTAATTGGTTCTCTATCCCACTCACTGTTGTGGCTATTATAAACCTTTCCTCAATCCTCACATAGCAACCTCTCTATACAATCCCTCAACTGAGGATCTTACTATATAATTTACCAAGAAATTTGGGGCCATTCTGCAAACTCTTTCTCATCTCATACTTCTCAGATACTATCTTCAACTATCTCCTCTTTTACTCCAGGCTCTGATGAAGAATTGGCCCTTCCGTTTGCCAAAGCCAACAACTCTACATAAACCCTTAAAAATCCTTCCCTTTTCATCTTCAGCAGAGTGAATCCATTATTATACTTTCATTTTCTCTGATCTTCAACCTCTATCTACTGGTACCTTCCTTGCTGCCTAAAAATATGCCCAATATGTTCCATCCTTAGCAATTTTTACTAGATCTTAATATTCTGACTAGCTCTCATACTATATCTTTCATTGCACATCAGCCATACCTCATCCTTTTTGATGTATCTTTAGCATTTGACATTGCTGACTACTATCTCTTTTTGCATATTCTCTTGGCATTTTCATAATTCTCATTGTTCTATCTTGGTTCTCCCCCTACCTGTCTGACTGATCCTTTCTCATCTCCTTTGTTGGATCACCATCCATGTCATGTCTACTAACCATGAGTGTGCCCCAAGTCTCTATCCTGGGCCTCTTCTCTTTTCTCTACACTCTTGCTTCATTACCTCATCAACTACCATAACTCAATTATCATCTCTATGCAAATCACTTCCATATCTATATATCCAGTCCTTGTCTCTCTTCAGAGCTCCATTCCTACATCATAAACTGTCTGTTGAAAATTCAGAACTGGATATCCTATTGGAATCTAAAATTCTACAATTTCAAAAAAGAATTCATTAACTTTCCCCAAAACCCATCCCTCTTCCAAACTTCCCTAATATGGCTCCATAATCCTATCACTCAGGTTTTCAGCCTGAGGGTTTACTCAACTTATTTTTATTTGCCACACATATTCAAGCTTATTATTTCTAGATCCACTATAACTCTCAATTGTCTTTTGGTCTCAGTTCATAGGACACTACCCTAGTTCAGGCCTTCATCATTTCTCACTTGATCCTAATTTTCCTCCCTGACTTATCTTTCTCCATTCCACTCATCCTCCTCATAGCTGACAAAGTGTTTTTCCTAAAGCATGTCTCACTATGTAACCTATACTCAATAAATTCCTCTCTGTGTTCTCATTTACTCTAGAATTTTTTTTTATCCTTTTGTAGTTTGGTTTGTTTGATATTATAGTCAATTCATGGAAAACTGCTGTTTATCATTTCTATCTACCTTCTTGGAAGCCAGTTATTGTAGGATATTTTATTTATACTAGACAGCCTGACTTTTTGGGTGATAAGATGACACTGTCTCTGCTCAGCTATTTTCGATTAGCAATTAGAGCTTCCTAACAATCCAAGAACCACAGAAAACTGCCTCAGGATATCCTTGACATGTCTGAGGAAGGAATCCAGTAAAGCTCTATCTAATTAAATTGAATCACTGACGTCATACTTCCTTTAACTTCTATGATTCCCCCATATTCTTTGTCCAAACAAACTTCTGTAGGAAAATACGAAGAGAAGAAAGATTACTGTCTTCTGAGTAGATCAGAAAATAAATCATAGAAGAAGTTGGAATGTGGACTGAGCCTTGGTGGAAAAGGACTTTCATAAATGAAGAAGTTCTTTCAGGCCATGGAAGATGACTTTTATGAATGCAACGAGTTAGGAGAGTGCTATATTAGATGGAGGAAAAGCCAGTTTTATCTGGAACACAGAGTGTGTGAATGAGACTAATATGAAATAAGACTGGAAAAGCAGATTTGAATAAGATTGGTAAAGTTCTTAAAAGCCAACCAAAGAAATTTGTATTTTAACCTATAGGCAATAGTGCTTCACTGAAATATTTTTGAACAGAGAAATAATATGATTAGTCCTATGCATTAGAAAGATTATTTTAGCAGCTGTGAGAAGGAGATGTTGGAAGAAAAAAAAAGGAGTAATTAGAGATATCCTTTTAGGAGGATATTTACCAAGGAGCAATGGTGATAATTAATTTAAATTTTTGTGGGAGGAAAAAAAGCAAGGAATAATGGGGAGGAGGGGAAGCTAACTGATAAATTTATGGAATGTTACAACTGGAAGGGATCTTAGAAATGATCTAGGTGGGGGCAGCTAGATGGCTTAGTTGGTTGAGAGCCGAGCCTAGCCCTTACTGCTCTTCTGCCATAGAACCAATACAAAGTATTGATTCTAAGATGGAAGGTAAGGGTTTAAAAAAAATGAAATGATCTAGTATGAACCACTCATATTTGGAGTGAAGAAAACTTGCGTCTAAATCCTGGATGTGTGTCAGGATGTGTGTCACTAGGTAGTTCACTTATCCTCAATATTGTCAGTCATAAAATGGAGATAGTAAGCAATGCAAATGTTTGATTTGCTCAAATGAGATAAGGCAAGAATGCTATATGGATCTAGACCCCTTGGCCTAGAATCAGGAGGACCTGAGTTCAAATCCATCCTCAGAAACTTTACTGAGTGACATTGTGCATGTCACTTAACCTCTATTTGCCTCAGTTTCTTTGTAAAATTGAGATAATAACATCTACTTCACAGGCTCATCATGAGGATCAAATGAGATAAAATTTATAAAGCTCTTTGCACTGTGCTTGGCACATAGTAGATATTTAATAAATATTTGTTCCCTTCCCTTTCCAAATAACTTTGCAAGCCTCGAAGCACTATGTTATGTGAACTATATTATTTTTTAAATTTTTATAGATGAGAATGAAGTCCAGAAAAAGGCAGTGACATATTCTACTGTTACCAGCAATCCTTACTCTATTTCTTTCCTTTAAGTATTTAATTATATAATTATTTATCCTGGTTTCTTTAAAAAATATTGATATAAATCATTATATCATGTAATTATATTGCATAATTATATATTATTTATGTAATATTTTCTTTTAATTTTTTCTCTACTTTTCCTATTTGTTCATATACTTAATAGCCTGTTTTTTAAATCCTCATTTTTAATTTAAATTTTGGAATTAATAATACATTTTCAGAAGATAAAGATGTGCCAAATGTAGGGAATTCATTCAGTGTTAGCAGCTAATTTTCTGAGTAAAATTCTCTTAAACTGCAAAATTTTTCTTTTTTTTTTTGTAGAACTTAAATTAGGTGAGATCTCAAAGGATCTCCTATTTCAAGATGCTTGTAACTGTAAGAGTCAAGTGATTTTTCCATAGAACACCTCTTCTGCCTTTTATTTATTAAAACTTTATCTAGGTGATTGAACAGTATATATTAAACTATATTTGTTTCTTAGGTCACTTCCCAAATCTGACATTACTTAGTATTGAAGAGAAGTAAGAATTTGGCCTATTTTACTACCAAAAATATCTGAATCAATTACCTGTAGCCTCCTTTTGCAAGATTAGTACTGAGAGCATTTTATCAATAAGGTGACTTTCAAGGTTCACTAAAAACTAGGCTTTCTACTAAGCCAGGTTTTTTTTAGAGGAGGAGAAATTTTTTCATTAGGAATATCCCCAGGGACACACTTGACTCGAGAAAAATGTATACTAAATCAATATTGACATATCTATTAGCCAAACAATTTTTAAAACATCTTATTACATTGTATTAATGCTTTCATCCTTATCATTTATCTCAACTATATATCTTCAGCATTATGTAATTTAGTCTCAAAATGAAAAAGAAAGTGTCAAGAAGGATGATCTCAAGAAAGAGAAGAAATATTTTTTGGGGACTCTATATTTACTATTTTTGTCAACAAATTAGTTTTCATTTTCTAACATACTAACTGTACTTGAAAGTCAACTTTTTTGTTAAAAGTCAATAAGTAGTGATTAGTAAAATGAATACACATTCTTTCAGATTTTTCTTTCAGAATTCTACTGTTATTTGGTGAGAGTTATCGTTCATTTGGGTTATCATTTGGGGGTGCTATCTCATCATATAGCAAAGAAATAGCTGATAGTGCACTAGATATGCTTGCAATCAAGAAGACCTCAGTTCAAATCCAGCCTTAGACATAAACTTGTGTGACCCAGGCAAGACTCTTACCCTCTATTTGCCTCCATTTCCTAGAGGATAATGTAGTGATAATAATGACACCTACCTCCCAGTGCTATTATGACAATCAAATGGAATAAAACTCTCTGTATGGTGTCTGGTACACACAAGGTACTACGTAAATGTTTATTCCCATCCTTAAATATTTAATACTTAGAAATGTCTAAATAAATGAGAAATTATTAATTTTAGTGTGCCTTTTATGACTAAACCTCTTTTTTTCCAGTTGCTATTAGTCTAAATAATTTATCAGTTCACTCACTCCCAAATAAACAATTATCAGAAGTCACACTTGTGGTGTCCCCCATCTCAATGGTTCCCCAGCTCTGATTCTATTGTTTTGTGTCATTGCTTACTTGTTTTGATGATGAATGTTTTGACATTGCAGGTGTTGGGCCTAAGCAGGTTAAACATTAGAGATTTTATTCTTCATAATGATAATTCTTAAGGTTCTACTGAGTATATTTATTGATACCTGGATGCATGGGAACTGATGCTTATCTCTTCTTCTCTTGTTCTTGACTAATGCACATATATAAGGCAATAGTAATTGTCCATAGCAGTCTCTGTATTCCCATCCAATCAGGAAGATCATGAATAAGAGTTTCGAGTCCCCCTGATGTTTCTTCTCTACCTCTATAATGTATCAGTCATCAAACATTAAGTGCCTGTTTTGTGCAAGATACTATGCAGAAAATATAAAAACTTCATCCTATTATGGAAAGAAGAATTATCTTAAAGATTCTTTACCACACAACCCATTAAGACAGCATTTAAATTGAGAAATTTCCTAACTTTATCAGACATTTTTGCTACTGAGAGTAATAGTTCTGAACTTCTTTCAAACATAGTAAATCATTTTTGAAAACAATTTGGAACCTAAGTTTCTCCAAATATTGAAAGTATTAACTTTTGGAAACTATAAGTTCAGTAATTCACATTAGTAGGCAGTTGCAATGAAATATTTCTCTATAATCATCTGACATTAAGAAATTATAGGTTCATGGTAATTTTTGTTGTTGCTGACTGCTCATTTTTTCCTACAATTTTATGGGTAGGCTTTGTTTTCTGGGAGGTAAGGGTACCCTCTTAAACTTCAGTCCTTCCTTGATGCTACCCTTAGCTTTTTTTCTGGGTTTCTGCCACTTTCAGTTCTTCCAAGATGGTATGATGGTATGAGGACTGAAAGCTCTGACAGTCCCCTGCCCCACTGATTCAATTAACCCTTGAGAAGCTGTTAGCTTAAAGACTTGCTTTGGGCTTAGGTGTAAGTTTTTGGTCTCACCATGTACTTTATCTAATTGGGCACACAGTTGATTGCCCTGTCCTGGAGCTCCACCCTGAGCTTTTCACAAAACTATCTGGACCCCCTTTGGTTCTACCAACTACCCCAAACTGGGATCTATTTCCTTATCACAGGCCCAGACTGGGACTCCTGGCTTTGCTCTGAGCCCACAAAGATCAGATCACTTCAGTACACACTGCCCTGGTCTGGGATTCCAGACTTCACCACAGGTTTAAAATTTCAAAGGATATGGGTTGGTTGGACCTCTATTTTGCCCAGGCAGAGTCTCAGGATCTGAATGTTGGTTTGGGCTTAGATTCTGAGCCTGGGACAGCAGATGTGGGGTGTGGAGGTGTGGCTTGCTCTTGGTTTGCTCATCACTCCTTGCTATAGTCTCCTGCTGACTCTGTTCCCCTCTCACCCCAGTGTCCCAGATATTCTCTACCTCCTTTTGGGTTTTTCTTTTCTTGAAAATTGTTTCACTCTGCCTCCTTGTTGGTTCTTTCACTCCTGTATTCATTTTGTGGCACTATTTTAATATTGGTTGAGAGGATTTTCATGGTGACACTGAGCTACTCTGCTTTACTCCACCATCTTGGCTCATGGTAATTTTTTAAGAGTATCAGAAGCTATAACATTTAAAGATATTAAAAATTTCCAACCCTTCTGCGGCAATCCTGAATTTTAAGAGTGAAGTTGTATAGATATGAAGTTTTGCATACTCCTTAGATGGAATGGTCTCTGACAGGAAACCTAAGTCTTAACCCCTTTCACTGCCAAATTTCAGCTTTGAGGAAATAATGAAGGAGTAGCATAATCTTTGCAGAGGTTGCATGGAAGTCTCTGCCTCCATTACCACATGTTCTGAGGTATCCACTGAAGGGTTATCTTGCAAGGATATGGTAACTCATCATTTGAATGGCCTCCTCTTCAGCCATTTCACAATTCAGGTGTTCTATGATTCCTTTTCACTTTCTCTAAATTTCAGATGTGCAGGGCTATGATGTTCAACATAAAAATGATGAACTGTCTTTGTCACTAGCGCAACATACATACAAACCTAATAAATTCAATACTAAAAAAAAAAAGGAAAAGATTCAAGCAATCTTTCTGTTTGAACTCTAAATACTATTTTTCCTAACTTTTCATGTCAGACTATTATATCAGAGCAGTGCGTAACTACTTAAACCAATTGATTTCCATGTCATTCAATATTTTAATCTAGGAAGAATATTTCATTTATACAAATGAATTGAACTTGAGAATAAGAGTATTATTAAATACAAAGTCTGGACTCTTCATTATACAGTGAAATGGTAAGAATCCATGTAAAAAACAAATTGAAAAAAGTAATTATTTTTGCTGTACTCATTATTTCCTTTCATAGAGATAACAAACACAAGAAAGGTACAGTGAAAAATTAACCTCATAGAACTATGCATATTAAAATTAATATAGAACTATAAAGGACCTTGAAGTCCAACCTCATCATTTTACAGCTTAGGAAATTGAAGTCCACAGAGGTTAGATGACTTGTCGAAGACCACAGTGAAGTAGTAAAACTTGAATCAGTTGTTTCTTTTTTCACAACAACTCAGCAAATATTTATTAAACACCTCCATGTGCAAAAATAATTGTGCTAGTCACTAAAAGAATAAGTTCACTTAAGAATATGAGATGCTGGGGATGCGAATGCAAAAATAAAACAGTCCTTGACCTAAAGAAACTTATATTCTATTGGGATATACAACATGTACATATTAATAAGCAAAATAGTCTAGTGGCATCGAAGTTGCAATCAACAGAAACTGACAATGGCCTTTAATGCCCAACTAACTATCTCTGCATGTCACCAGAAATGGCTAAATTATTGTTTACAATATATCTGGCTAGGTTCCTGAAATGTCAGGGTGGGAAATGAGGGGGGAGGAATTCTCTCTAATTATACTTTCAAAAAGCTCCTGTCTCAAAGAAAGCTAACCTACCATCTGGGTCCTTTACCTCCTCTGCAAACAGTTCACTATACTCCCAAGTGCTCCAGAACCATATTAAAATGTAATTGGGAGAAATTTAACAAAATTGATATAAATAAGATATAGATAATCTTATCTTTAAAAATTAAATCAATATACACCTCCAGGGGAGCCTTATATACATATTAATGACCATTTTTTTTTGAGTTTGACATCATTGCTTCAAACTATCTTCTAGCACCTTTTATCAATCATTTCCCATTGCCACAACTCTCTCCATTAACACTTTTCCCTCTACTTACAAAAATAATCAAGTCAGTCTCACATCCTAAAAAAATTTCTTTCACATCTGCTACTATCTAATCCCAATCATCTAGGGAAGGGATAAGGCCAGTGCATGCTGGTGATTAGGAGCCAATCAACAAAGAAAAAACTCTCCAGAAGAAAATAAGGTGTGATTAAAGTCATGATTTAGAGAGTAAACAGGATGTCTGATGGGTCAAGTCAGAATTCATGGTGTAACCATATTCAAGGTCTAAGCAGAAGAGGGAGAGAAATAAGTCTACAGAAGCAATCTAAAGACAGAATCAATCAATGAATGAACAAATGTTTATTAAACTGGGAATTCAAATATAACGAAGTCAAAAAGCATTAACTTATAAGCTCCTTCATTGGTCTGCAAGCTCTTTGAGGGTAGAGACTGTTGCCTCTTTCTTGTTTCCCCAGTGCTTAGCACAGTGCCTAACTTAACAAATGTTTATTAATTGATTATAATGTTTATTGATTAATATTAACAAAGGAGAAGTAGGTGTTAGCAAAAGACATCTGTCTCATGCCATTTCTCTACCCAAGACAGCATTCTTTTATGGCAAAAGTGTGCTAGTCACATGTACTCTTTACATCACTCTGTTGACAATGCCATGGTCTCAGTTACCATTCTTCCCCAATATGACTCACTGGAACTCATCGCAGCTTTGTTGGTTAAAACTAATAGAAGGTTTCTATTAATTTTGCATTTTTTTTGTGCCACTGCCCATGTCCTCTTCTTAGACCCATAATCTCAGTCAGTCTGGTACAAGTAACTACAAGTAACCCTATTGCCTCTATGAATAAAAGATTTTCTTGTCTATTCCTTTTCCCTTTCTGTGGCTAAAAGAAGGTAGGCAAATATTAAAAAAATATAGTTTAAGGGCAGACCACCATAAGAACTTATAGAACAGAGAATAGCTGCATAGTGATGAGTAATTTTTATCAATATACCTTTGAGCTAACCAGATGACCATGTCTACCAACTAAGAGGAAGATTTAGCTGTACTTGGGTTGAGAGAAGACATGATATAATAATCCCTTTTCCCAAGGAATACTCCAGACTGGTGATGATGGTCAATCTTCCATTATCTTGTCTGATAAAATAATAACAATAATAACAAACATAAAAAAATAAATTAATATTAAAAACAATAATAAAGTAAATTTTAAAATTTAAGGTACAATTAAGTTGTCTATAACCTGCATACATAGTGACTCTATTCTTCTGAGCCAGTCAGTTCCAGGACAAAAGCAATAGGAACTCTGATGGCCATTTATGCATCTGAGTCACTAAAATTGGCTTTATCTAAGTTGGACAGTGCCTGAACATTTATAGAATCAAAATAACTTTGGGAAGTGGAGCATATCTATCCTGTTCACTTCCTTCTTTCCTGTGTCTGTTTTTTCCAGGCATCTAGTACACTCATGATACCAACAGAAATATTCCACCCAGACTGACTGGTGGGGGTTGGGGGAAAGGGGAACCACAATTGCAATATTGTACTATTTTCCTCTTTTATGAAGGAAAAAGTCCCATCCTTTCAGTATCCTTTGGTCCATTAGCTCTCAAATTAATTCAAGTCTACAACCATTTATTAAGTGCTTACTATGTTCAGACTCTATGCTAAACATTGGAGATACAAACACAAGAAAAAAAGAAAGACAATCTCTGCTTACATTCTAATGGAAGGAGTCAACATATTAAAAAAGGAGGGGAAAAAAGGAAGTCCCCATTCAGGGACATGGAATCAAAGTCTGCAGAGTCAAAACCGTAGCATAAAGAGAATCACTGAATAAAATTACTTGTTAAAGCTTCCAGTGTGACATAGCAGGAATATCAAGTGTTGGACTTTGAGCCCAAGAGAACTAAGTTTGAATCCTGCATCTGATGCTTTTCAGCTGTTACCTTGGGCAAGTTATTGAACCTTCCTCAGATTCAGTTTCCTCTTCTGTAAAAAGGATGTAATTTAAATATTCTCACAGAATTGTTATTAGACAAAAAAAAAAAAAAGATAGCGTGTCTTTTTTCTTTAATGGTGATACAAAAACTGAGGCTTTTATACTTGGGGAAAATGTGAGGTATTCTAATTTATGGGAGGGAAGTAGCATGATGCAATAGGAAGAATTCTGGATTTGGAATCAAAGGAGAGGGACTAAATCCTGGTTCTGCCATTTATTTCATGTGACCTTGCCAAAGGACTTCATCCCTTTGGATTTCTGTTTCCTCATCTGTAAAATGTAGTGATGAGTGGACAAGATGACAGGCAAGGTTCTTTCCAAATCTAAATCTGATCTACGTTCCCATGTGAATGAGTGATAAGAGCTTAATGTTTTACCTGTCCTTTGGGGTACTTACATATTTAAAGAGCATAACATGTACTTTGAAGTGTTTATCCCAACCCTCATTCACACTGATAAACTAGATGGCCAGAATGTGGTTACTATTTCCCTTCAGGGCTCTAGGGTTACTCAAAAGGTTCAGGGATATGTTCATCAAATACTATTGGCTCAAGCTTCCATTCTTGTATATTCTCCCTGTGATTATTGGTTTAGTGTTAAGCAATTAGTCAGCCAAACTTATGTAGCTTTTAGGAAGTGGTGTTTACTGAAGTGGTATAGTAAGAAGATTTAGTATAAAACTTTCCCTCAAAAGTTTATTATGAGGCACCCAGGTAGCACAGTGCATAGAGTACTAAGCCCAGAGTTGGGAGTACCTGGGTTCAAATCTGAACTTATATCTTTCCTAGCTTCCTGACCTTAGGCAATTGCCTAGCCCTTACTGATAGAAAGTAAAGGTTAAAATTTAAAAAAGGTATCAGGGCATCATCTTACTTTGAGTGGGATAAAGTGACTTGGTTGAATAAATCAATCAATTCCACCAGTATAATAAGATATGTTAAAGCAAGGAATGAATCTCTTATGGTGGCTTTATGGGCAGTGTGACAGGTAACTAGAGTGGCTAGGGACCATTTTTTCAGAGGGCCTTTGCAACAACTCTCAAATCATACCACACAGAAGATTGTCTTCTCAAACTGAGAGTAAGGTTGGCTATGCAGGAAGAAGTTAGATACTTCTGATATGAAGATCATTCCACTGAGGGAAGTATGGGGATTAGAGCAAGAAGTGGTAGTGGGAATTAAGGCAATCACATGAACCACACTGGCTCCATCTTTTGTCTCAATTCTGGATCTAGCTCAGTTCCCTTTCTATTTAATTATGGATCTAGTCCAATTTCTATCTTGTAAGAAAATTTTATTTGAATGTGGGAACTGGGAGAAAGCCTTATTGTTTTGATTGAACCTAGTCCTGCATGACGAGGAAGCTGGACGGCCTTTCCCCGCTCTTTAGAGAACCTTAACTAAGGACCCCAGGTTATGCTGACCAGAAACTCAGTCAGACCCAAAGACTGATGCAGGGAGTTTTCTTACAATTGTACATCTCAAGCAATTCAAGGCTAACCTGAAAACTGGCTTCATATCGACCAATCAATTATTGTTTCCATGTTCCTTTGACTGTTCAACGACACTTGAAGGAAGTGGAACACATGTTTTTCAGATTTCAGGGAATTATAACTTTTCACTCTCCCCCTCACAACTTAGAAAGTCCCTAATCTTTCCTCCAATTAAAAATCAGATTATCTAATGTATTATTTCCTTTTAATTAATTGGCCTTATTTGGTTAATTGTTTTTAATGTATCAAATTCTGTCTCCTCCCTGTATTCCAGTGCTAAAGCTGAGAAAGGTCACTGGTCCCAATTTGTTAGGCATTTAGCTACACTACTTAGTAAATCAAAATGCTCTGAAACTCCAACCTTTGTTTCCTCAATCTTCTCATCTTTTGCCCATGACACCACCAAGGTACTTTTTTGTTTTTTTTAACCCTTACTTTCTGCCTTAGAATCAGTACTGTGCATTGGTTCTAAGGCAGAAGACTGGTATGGGCTAGGCAATGGGGGTAAAGTGCTTTGCCCAGGGTTACAAAGCTAGGAAGTGTCTGAGGTCAGATTTGAACCCAGGACCTCCTATCTCTGAGCCTGGCTCTCAATCCACTGAGCCATCCAGCTGTACCCCCACCGAAGGTACTTTTAAAACAACTTATATCCCAGTATCAGCTATAACATAGTCTGAGGTATTTATTAATGGTATTAGAAATACTGCCCCCAATAAAATTACAGTTTCTAAAAGATATGCATGTGGTAGAACAACATTCTAAACAGTATATATAAAGCACTGTTACATTTCTCTTCCCCAGGCTTCCCAGAAATCTTTTGCCGTTCTGGAACTACCCTCTTATGGAATTTAAAAACTCTAATTGTCAGTTAGTTGGAGCTTTTGTTTCAGCTTTTAAATTTCAATTTTCTCTAAATAATCCAAATTAGATTTTTATAATGCTCTCAATTTAGCTCATTCAGTAAAAAGTAAAAACCAAAGCCATCATAGGTATACTTTTAAAAGTTCCTTTTGACCATTAATTTTGCTTTTAAAACCAACATTTATAGCAACTCACACTGATGCCTCCAATGTTCAGTAACTAATAGCATTTTATGTTTCTTTTTATTTATAGTAATGGCATAACTTCTTATTATTGTTCATTACAAATGTCAGCAGTATAGAAGTAGCAATTGAAACATTCAGCAAATAATAAGAAAATTGCAATGTGCTATCACTGTAGTTCCCACATCAGAACCCTCTAGTTAATGCAGAATCAAAGTTAAACATTAATTCATCCCTTTAGCAAACATTTATTGAATGCCTACTATGTTCAAGGCACAACAATAGCTTCTGAGAGAGACAGAAAGGAATTAGTTATAGAACCTGCCCTCAAAAAGCTTAAAACAGGAGTGATGTCATGTCCACAAATAAGGAGAGAATATATTAGAAAGTTTTCCGTTCCACAAAAGAGATACATCCTATCAGAATTCAGTGGAAGGAGAGGAGGACTTCCAGCTGCAAAATTCAAGGAGGAGGTGAAATTTAAACTATGTCTTGAAAAATGGGTAGCTTGTTGTCAAGCATGGATAGATGAGGGCTGAGTAACAGGCATTCAAAGTGTAAAGAATCACATTAAGAAAAAAAAAAGGAGGGCAGTAGGAAAGGTATATTCAAGAGAATTTTGACTAAAAAGTCTTTGAACCATGAATGAACCATTATCTCTACCTCTGCTTAAACAATTTAAAGAATATTTACTACCTTTAGAACAGTTCAGAGTACAGTGGTACCTTGATACACGAGTACCTTAAGTCACGAACAATTTGAGATATGAGCAGTCACAATCAGAGTTTTTTTTTGCTTTAAGTCATGAGTGGATATTTGAATCAACAGCTTCCACCACCCTCCACTAGATAGCCTGCCAAAAGTTCGGTTTCACAAATTACACGAGGCTCTTTCCTTTAGTTCAGTGTTTATCTGGCATATGAGCATCTCTATTGAATTGCTTTTGCTTTCTTCTTTACTTTTGTCTTTATTATCAGTTTTTTTGGCAAATTTCTTAACTTTTAACTGTGGTTCCTGAGAATGGAGGAAATGAAGGAGTTGCAGCAGCAGCAGCAGCAACAGCAGCATACAGAGGTTTTGCAGGAAATTAGTGGAAAGGAGCCCAAAGTGGATGAGGTAATCAGTACAAGCGAGTTTAAGAAAATGTTGAGGATTTGGGGGAAATTTTAACAGTTTATTAAAAAGGCACGCCAAGAAAAAGTCGCAACAGTTCATGTGTTGGAGTATGTACTGACACTTGTTTCACACATTATCGGAACTTTCTGAAAGGGAGGAAGAAACAAACTTCCATGGAAAGGTTTTTGTTGAAATGGCCTCTAAGTGAAATCGAGGAATGTGTGGCAAAAAAACAAAATTCAATGAAGAAAATGATAATTAAGTAAAATTTAAAATATCAATTAAGTTTAGCGATAAAGTTACATATCATAAGTAATATGTTAGGTCAATTTTGCTTTAAATGTAGTTACGTGTGTAGAGAGTAACTTATGTTAAGTGATAGTCCACAAAGTGAAAACGTTCTCCCCCAGCATCTTCTCCTGACCTTGAAAGCAAATAACATTTCAAAAGCAAGTTTTTTTTTCTTTACATTCTTTCTTATTATCTATAAATATATTTATTTGTTATTTATAAAATACATTTTTCTATTTAAAAGCATATAAAACAAAATTATTGAGTGGTTTTTTAGGGGCTGGAACGGATTAATTGCATTTCTACTAATTTAAATGGGGAAATTCAATTTGACACATGAACAAATTGAGTTATATACTTGGCCATGGAACGAATTAAACTCATGTTACTAGTCCTTGCCCTCATGGAGGGCAATAAGGTAATAAAATATATTCTGGTAAATTTAGTCTAATAAGGGAATAAAACAGGTTCCTAGATAATTATTCATAAAATATAATAAATGATAATTACCTTAGGGAGGTGTAAAACAGATGCTATGTGTAATCTTAGAGGTAGTATTATTATCAGTTAAGGAGATAAGGAACCTCTTCTTAGAGAAAAGGATATTTGAATTGGGCTTTAAAGAATGTGTAGGAATTCAAATCAAGCACTGGGATGCAAAGAAAGTCAAAAAACAAGTCTCAGCCCTTAAGGAATTCACAGTCTAATACTGAGACAACATGCAAACAACTGTTTTGTTTTTGTTTTTTTTAAACCCTTACCTTCCATCTTGGAGTCATCTAGGCAGAAGGGTGGTAAGGGTAGGCAATGGGGGTCAAGTGATTTGCCCAGGGTCACACAGCTGGGAAGTGTCTGAGGTCAGATTTGAACCTAGGACCTCCCATCTCATCTCTAGGCCTGGCTCTCAATCCACTGAGCTACCCAGCTGCCCCGAACTATATGCACCGGATAAGTTGGAGATAATCAGCAGAAGAAAAGCATTTGATAAATGGGGTTGAGGACACTTTAAGCATGCAGTTTAAAATGAACAAAGGCTCAGAAAGAGGAAAGAAAAGTATGTTTCATTAAGGAAAATTGTTCAGTATGGCTGGAACAGAGTATATGAAGGGAAATAATATAAGGCTACATGTCCACTCAAGGTTTAAAGTTAGTAATGATTAAGACCACCACCAGAGGTGGGTTTGTTCTGCTTTTGATGTAAAAAGCTTTTATTTTCACCATTGTGTTGTCATTTGTCTTTATTCTGTTTGCCTTTCTTGGGTTTTCCCTACTTTAGCTAATTGTGAAATACACAATTAGAAACCCTATTCTATTCCTGACATGAACATCATGGGTGAGCTGAGTTATAGTGTTCACAATGTGAGCAATAATAAGAATCGTTAACATTTATATAGCACTTGCTATGGGCCAGGGACTATACTAAACAGTCCTCATGACAACTCTGGGAAGTAGATTCTATTATATTATATGCTTATAATAAACTATTATCCCCCAGGAAACTGAGGCAAAATAGTGGTTAAGAGACTTGCCCAGAGCACACACCTAGTATCTAAGGCTGATTTTGAATTCAGGTCTTCTTGACTCCAAGCCTGACACTCTATCCTACACAGATGTCAAATATATATTCTTTTTTTTTTTCTTTTTAAGCTCACTTTCTGTCTTAGAATCAATACTGTACATTAGTTCCAAGACAAAAGAGTGGTAAGAGCTAGGCAATGGAAGCTAAGTGGCTTGTTCAGGGTCATGCAGCTAGGAAGTGTGAAGTTAGCTTTGAATCCAGGAACTCCCATAACTAGGTGTGGCTCTCATTCCACCAAACTATCTAGCAGTCCCCCTAAAATTTATATTCTTAAAGCATACATCTGACTATTTCATTTCTTGACTCAATAAATTCCAGTTGCTCTGTATTTCCTCTAGGATTGAATACAAACTCTTCTGTTTGATATTTGAAGCCTTTCACAAGCTGGTTTCTGCCCACCTTTCTTGCCTTATGCATTATTCCTCATCTTTCATTCACTAGCTTAGACAAACTCACTTGTGTCCTTTACTTATGACATTATGCCTCCTATTTTTTCACCTATTCAATAGCTGTCCTCCATGCCTGGAATGCATTCCCCTGCTAAAGTTCAGGTCCTCCTACATATGTCTTCCATCAATTACTTAGTTACTAATACCTTCCACTGAAAATTATCTTGTGTTTATTATCTCCATATTTTGTATATACTTAAATGTGCATATGTTGTCTTTTCCTAGGGAAAAGAAGTTCCTTATTAAGGGAAGGGATTGTTTCATTTATATCTTTCTACCTGACCTGAAATACCTAACCCACAGCTTGGCACATAAAGGACATTTAATGAAAGCTTTCTGAATGATAGGCTAGCCTCACCATAGGACAAGATTTATTAACCTGGAGTCTTTGATTATAATTCTGGAGAATCTTGTGCATAATTTTTTTTTAACTTTTTTTTTAAACCCTTAACTTCTGTATATTGGCTCATAGGTGGACAAGTGGTAAGGGTGGGCAATGGGGGTCAAGTGACTTGCCCAGGGTCACACAGCTGGGAAGTGTCTGAGGCCAGATTTGAACCCAGGACTTTCTGTCTCTAGGCCTGGCTCTCAATCCACTAAGCTACCCAGCTACCCCCTTGTGCATTACTTTTTAAAAATATATTTTAACTATTGTATTTCAACATAACTGTTTTACTTTATAATCCTATATATTTTATCCTATGCATTTATAAACATTCTGAAAAAGGGTACAAAGGCTTCTAAAAATCAAGATTGCTCAAGGGGTCTATGTCAGAAAAATCAATTAAAAATCCCTATTCTATTATATTCAAAGGGCTAGAAAACAATGCATACCCTTTGATGTAGCAGCAGTACTACTAGGTCTGTGTCCCAAAGAGATGAAAAAATATGGGAAAGGACCTGCTTATACAAAAATATTTGTGGCAGCTCTTTTTATGGAGGCAAAGAATTTGGAAATTAAAAGGCTGTCCCTCAATTGGGGAATGACTGAACAAATTGTGGTATATGATGGTAATGGAATATTATTGTGCTGTAAGGGATGATGAACAGGATGCTTTCAGAAAGAGCTGGAAAGACCTAAATAAACTGATGCAAAGTGAAATAAGCAGAACCAGGAAAACACTGTACATGGTAACAGCAATATTGTGGAATGATCAACTATGATACACTTAGCTACTACAGGCAATACAATGACCCAGAACAATTCTGAGGAACTTATGACAAAGAATGCTCTCCACTTCCAGAGAAAGAACTATTGCAATCAGAATGCAGATGAAAGCATATGATTTTTCAATTGTTTATTTGGGTTTATGTTTGAGGGTTTTGGTTTTATAAGATTACTCACTTGCAAAAATGAACAATATGAGAATATGTTTTGAATGATAATACAAACATAATCCAGACTGAATTGCCTGTCAGCACCAGGAGGAGGAAGGGAGAGAGGAAGTTCAATCATATAACTTAGGACAATTGGTGTGCAAATATATTATTATATGTAATTGGCAAAAAAATAAAAATAAAAATATTTTTAAAGAAAAATCCCTATTCTAGGGCTTGGCTTTGCAGATTCTTTTGATTTTTTTAAATTAAAACCCTTATCTTTTGTCTTAGAATCAATACTAAGCATTTTTCCAAGGCTGAAGAGGTAAGGGTTAGGCAATTGGTGTTAAGTAATTTGCCCAAGGTCACGTAGCTAGAAAGTATCTGAGGGCAAATTTGAACCCAGCACCTCCTGTCTACAGTCCTGGCTCTCTATCTACTGAGTGACCTACCTGCTCCATGCAGATTCCTTTGTTTTATCTGATTTTCATTGTGACTTGGAACTAGAACAAGTCAGAAATAAGTATAGCATCAGTTGAAGGTACAAGATTCATAAAGTACTTAGTACAGTGCTTGACACATAGTAGGAGTTATGTAGTAGCTCCACTCCCTTTTCTCTTCCCTCTGTGGAGAGGAAGATCAATATTAGGTAGTTCTGTAGATTCCCAACAGAACTGTGTACAATACAACTGTTGCTGCCTCAAGAAATATGTGACCAAGATTCTGTGACACCCTTGCTGCACAGTTTGTAAATTGCCTAGTTAAGTGTGGTCTCAAACTGTGTTACCCATTTATAAACTGTGTTAAGTTTCTTAATACTTTAAAGTTGCTAGTGTGAACCATTTTACTGTGACAAAGGACTGCTTTAAAATTGGTCTTTTACTTTAAGCAAGTAATATTTCTACTTTAACAAGTCTGACAAAAGAGGGACAGGATTTATTAACTGTAAATTCAATTCCATTCAATGAATATTTATTAAGTATCTTCTATAGAGAGATAATATGAAATAGTAGGAAATGTGCTGAATTTAGAATCAGAGTACCTGAGTTCAAGGTCTGGCTCTGTGTGACTATGTGCTAGTAATCTAACCTTTCTAGGCCTCAGTTTCCTCTTATATAAAATGAGGCTGTTGGACTACATAGCTTCAAGACAATGGTGGCAAACCAATGGCATGGGTGCCAAAGATGGCAAGCAGAGCACTCTCTGTGGGCACCTGACCACCCTCCCCCCTGCCCTGAGAAAGGCAGAGAGACTAGGGCAGAGCTTCTCCCCTCCCCTTCTCCACTACTCCTAATGACTTGTTTTCACATCCCCTGCCTCTCTACTCAGCAGTCCAATGGGAATGCACAGTAGATAAGATGGGTGGCTCACAGGCAGTAGAGCTGGAGGGGAGCAGAGGGCTCAGGCCACTCCCCTCCCTCTTTCTATACTGGCTGAGGACATTTCTCACTTCACTCACTCCTCCACCCAGCAGCCCAATGGGAGCACTTCCTTCCTCCCCTGTGTGGGGTAAGGAGGTTGAAACAGGGTGTGCCTCGTACTTGGAAGTGGGGAGGGGCATGGTATATAGTCTCTGGGGGGGCAGGCACAGTGCTCATCTGAAAGTTGGGGTGGGGGCACGGCCCGGCATTCCATTTCTAAAGGTATGCCATCAATACTCTAAGATATCTTCCTTCTACAAGATCCCAAGACATTCAAGGTATTCAAGGATGGGAGGAGTAAGGGATGCAGAGATTAAAAATGGCATTTTCTGTGCCTTTCAGGGTTTTTCATGTGATATTTTTTTAAAAGGCAAAAATATTAGAAACAGTTGACAAAAAGTTTTTGAAGGATGGATATAAGAGTTTATCACCATGTGCACTCCTTCAACAGACACTTTGTTCTTTGGATAGGTCTGCATTACTCTCAACACTGCTATGCCTTAGAAGGTTGTCTTCAAAAAATGAAGAGGCAAAAACAAACAAACAAAAAACCTTACCTGGTGACCAATCTTCTGGAAATGAACCTCTTTAGATTGACTAGATTGGCTCACAGGTCTTCCTATGAAATAGATAGATAGATAGATAGATAGATAGATAGATAGATAGATAGATAGATAGATAGACAGACAGACTGACAGATATTGATAGAAGTACATTGCCAAACCTGCACTTGATGCCTTACTACATTGGTAGGACTTATTAAAATTTGTGCTCCACTGACATAGATTTATCAAAGAAGTTTCCCTCCGTATCACAGGGAAGCTTCAAAGAACATTAGCAGAAAAGATCATAAATACAAATTCAAATTTCACAGAAGTGGAGTTTGAATCTTTTGATAAGATAAAGTTAAAGAATTCAAAGTCATTTTTCCCTTTAATCTGTCTGTTTCTATATATATATTTTTCAGAGTAACAGAATCTTATTCCAAAATGGTATGCTCATCAAAATATTTGTCTATTAGATAATCAATGCTCAAAGGAGTTATTCTAAGTATTGCTAAAAGGATGTTTTTTTTTAGATTCCTTTCTTTGAGATAAGAGAGGCTCATATTTTGCAAAAGATTGTCACTATTTCCTACAGGCTTCCTTTTTTATGACATTTCACTCCTAAATACTTACTTCTAATATTCTGTTCTATTGAGAACTGGTTTCCTAATATAACATTTCTTAGCAAGGTAGTGTTGTTCAGTCATTTCAAGTCCTATTTGACTCTTCATGACCACATTTGGGGATTTCCTAGCAAAGATACTGGAGAGATTTGCTATTTCCTTCTCCAGCTCAGGTAAACAGGGCTAAATTATTTGCCCAAGATCACATAGCTAGTAAGTGTCTGAGGTCAGATTTGAACTCAGATCTTCCCTAACTCCAGGTCTAATGCTATATGCACTCCACCCCCTGGGCCTAAGGTGCTGGCTGACTTCAAAGACCCTCTAATTTGTGTGTTGTTCCTCTCAGTTTGGGAAGTGAGGAAACTAATGGGAAACCAAAACTCAAACAGGAGAGTGGAGATTCTTTACATATGAGGAGTTTGGAGGAATTAAAGGAGAGAACGAGGAGAGAAGAATGGAGAGTTGATGGTCCTCCCATGGCAACAATGTGTATATGGCAGTTGATGTCTTCCATATGTGCAATTCTGTTCTCATGATCATCAAGATCATGAGAAATGATATCTAAATGGACAAGTGGAGAGGCATATAACTGTGGTTTAGGAAAAAAAAAAAAACAGCCTCAAGGGTCTCTATTACCCATCAGCCTTACTTCTGCTTTATTGTCAGGTTTTTATAAAAATTCTATTAAAGAACACATTTACCAGATTTAATATTATTTCTCATAAATGCTAGTGGAGACCCTATTATGTGTCCTTTTGTTTACAGCAAGAGGATACAATGGGATCCACAAAGAAAATGACCTTTCCTGGTACAGGACTTGGAGTTCAACCCCCGGCTCATTGTTAAAGAGGATTGCTCTTTAACTGGGGCATAAGCACAAGCCATTTCATAACAACACGTCCAAGTGCAGAATTACTATGAACTCAGGCCAAGTTTTATAAATCTGGCTCATAGACAAGAGCTTAAGAGTAACCGGATCTTACACTGACATTGGCACCAACTTTCACATTTCATTCTTTCAAGGACTCTTGAGACTTTCAGCATCTATATTCCACTTAATTCTATTTTAAAACCTCTATCTAGTGGTTCAGTCCCAACAGACCCATCAAACTTCACGTGTCTTCACTGACAAATAGGTATTGGATTTTTCTTTTCTTTTTTTTTTCTGAGCCCTTTGTGGTGGACTCCCTGAAGGCAGCACTTTATTTCCATCAAGAAGCCACAGCTAAGTGGTTTGGGAACAGGCACTTTTGAATTTTAAGCTGAATCATGGAACTAGCATTAGGCAAATCAGCTCTCTCATGTAGAAGCTTAGAATTCTAGATTTTGGCACTCTGTTTACAAAATGCAAAAGTCATTTTATTCTTCCCATCAATATCAAACTATAATTCAGTCTAGCATATGCTAACCAACCTAGTGAGATCATATAATTTTACTTGACGTTGTATAATTTTTGAATCACCTAATCCCAGAAGTTAGGTTAGTTGGCCAAAGTAAGGCATACAACAGAGACAGTAGATTCTAGATAGTAGATTCATTAAAACAAGAGCATAAGAACTGATGAACAGCATTCAGCAGTATATGCAATGGAAATTGGAATTGGGTGAAAAATCTTAGTTTGGCCACTAATTACCTGTAAAACTTTGGGCAAGTCACTTAATCTTAACCAATCATTTCCTTTCTCCAACAACAATAACAACAGCAATAGCTGGGGCTTATATAGTGCTTCAAGATTTTTGAAAAACTTTATTTTTGTTATCTAATTTTGTCCTCACTATAACCCTGGGAGGTATTTCTATGAAGTATTATTATTACCCTTTTTTTACAGATGAGGAAACTAAGGCAGCCAGTCTTAGTGATTTGGTCAAGATCACATAGCTAAGAAATATCTGAGGCAGGATTCTTATTCAGTTCTTTCTGACTCTCCATCTGGCATTTAAAACCCCCTACCTGTAAAATCTGGGAATTAGACAAGACGACCTCTTGGCAAGAGTTTCTTCCTTTTTTTTTTTTAAACCCTTACCTTCCATCTTAGAATCAATACTGTATTCCAAGGCTAAACAGTGAACAGTGATCAGGGCTAGGCAATGGAGATTAGAAGGCTTGCCTGGGGTCACATAGCTAGGAAGTGTCTGAGGCCAAATTTGAACCTAAGACCTCCCATCTCTAGGCCTCACTCTCAATCCATTGAGCTACCCAGCTGCCCCCCAGGCAGGGGGTTTCTTCATCTAAAAGTCTGTGAATACACATATGTGTGTATGTATATACATATACATATATATACATATACATACACATATATTTCTATAACTGTATTGCAATAGGATTGACTTCCTTTGTAAATCCATGTATTTTATGCATTCAAAAACATTTTGAGAAGAGGTCCATCAGCTTCACCAAATTGCCAAAAGGATTCATGATCCAAAAAAAGGCTAAGAAACTCTGTTCTAAAGTGTCCTCCAGTACTTAATCTATGACTGTGAAATCTATTAATTTATTCTCTCCTAATCCCACTCAGTTTCCCATTCCCCCTCCCCTTACAAAATCTACTTCTTAGTGAATTAGGTGGATTTTCTACAAGAAAAGCATTGTAGTTATCAGCAAATCATTCAGTTTTTTCAGTTTTATTTTAATTTTTTATTATTTATTTTGATTCCAGTATCATGGAAGCTGTGAAAGGTGGAAAGCTACAAGGTGGTCATGAGACAATTGAACCCAGACCAAAGCAGGTACACCTACATTTAAGCAAGAACAATCCCTGCAGAGATATGGGGGAGGAAAGTACTCATAGCTTTAAACCTCTCCTTAGAGTCCCATTACCTTTGGGAAGAGGATGTTTAAAATCAGCTCCATTTCTTCATCATACTCCCACACAAAGAACAAAGTGTAAGCATTAAGGACAGACATAGAAGGCTCTCAGTAGTCTTGAACTTAAGGATTCAGATTTCATGAGTTCAGACATGCCCAGGACACTATGATTCCATATCCCCAATGTTACTCCCTTTTAGATCAGCCACACTATGTTGCCAGATAGACTGGGGATGGGCCAGCCTTAATACCTGACTCATCTGACCATCCTGACTCCAGGAGCACTTCTATAACCAGTCCTGCATTTCTGACTGGTAGACTAGACCAATGCATAGTTTCTCTTCTTATCGCTAATTGTTGCAAGAAATGTTTGGGGTATCTCTCTCATATATGTGCCTGAAAAAAAAGCAGAGAATGGCATCTGAGATGACAATGAAGTTTGGGGACTGGAAGAAGGATATTGCCATATGAGGAAGAAAAATGTAAAAAAAAAAAAAAAAATGGGTTTGTCAGGAAAGAGAAAAACTAAATAGAGATGCTAATTGATGTCTGCCAAACTTGTGAATGGTATGGATATAGTGAGTAAAGATATAGTTACCATATGCCAGAATAGTAAAATAAGGTATCATTCTAAGTATTCTGAAAGAGGGAGACTAAAGATATAAGTATTTTATTTAAATGAATAGCAAATATATGGAACTCACCAATTCTAAGAGTGAGTATAGAATAAAAAGCAGTCAGATAGAAGGGTAATGAAGTTCTTTTAAACTAGAAATTATTTAAAGATCTAGATTTTTTGAGGTCCAACTCTTGGAAGACAAACGCTCAAATCCCTTCACAAACCGCCCCTTAGTGCTTTTGTCAGAGACAAAATTCCTCAGGGGTTCAATGGTTATGGTACATCTTACAGTGTGCTTCAGCATTTCTGCATTAATTCAAGAACAAATAAGAATAAGAATGCATTTATTACCTTGTCTAGCTCCATAATGTGCTCAATATGTTTACAACTAAACAGATGATCCTTTGACATGTCAGTTTTTACAAGTAAGCATCCTGACTGGTAAATGAATTATTATGCAATTGACCTGGCTATCCATTTAAAATGTAAAATTCTCCCAGGACAAAGTTTCCCCAGTTTAAAAAATGGAAAAAAGGATGCCATTTTTTTAAAATTTTTAAACCCTTAACTTCTGTGTATTGACTTATAGGTGGAAGAGTGATAAGGGTAGGCAATGGGGGTCAAGTGACTTGCCCAGGGTCACACAGCTGGGAAGTGTCTGAGGCCAGATTTGAACCTAGGACCTCCTGTCTCTAGGCCTGACTCTCAATCCACTGAGCTACCCAGCTGCCCCCTACCATTTTTTAAGTAACCATTTTAATGGCACCTTTCCCCTATAATTTTAAAGTTTAATTTAAAATTCATTCTATCACAGATTCTAAAGTTTTTCTGGTAACTTCAATTTGAAAGCTTAAGACAGTTGGAGTTTAAAGGATGTAAAAACTAGGGAAAACTTGTTATTTCATCCCTATAGTTATGGATGTTACTAAAAATCATTGATAGAATTGATAGAATTATAGCCTCAATAAGGATAGGAGTAGAGGTCAGCAGAATGAAAGTTTGAGCTTCTTTACAAATTGCTTTCCTGATAATATAATCCTAGAGATAAAATAGAACTTGAAAAGTAATCAAGTTTATCTTAGAACTAGGCTTCCTCTCACTTCCCAGTTTGCCAGGTCTAAACCATTCTTTTTGAGGGCAGGAATTTTGTCTCAGTCTCCAGTGCTTAGTATGGTGCTTGGCACATACTGAGTGCTTTATAAATTATATATAACAGCTAGCATTTACAAAGAACTTTTACATTAACTCATTTTCTTGTCACAACAACCCTGGGAAGTAAGTGCTATTATTATTCCTATTTTATAGATATAGAAACATAAATGTATGTGTGTGTATATAGGTATGTATATGTATACACTCCCATATGAGTAGGAGAAGGCACTTAGGAAAGTTGTTTTGCAGCTAGACTTCCTCTCCTGGCTCTGATTCCCAGCAACTAGCTATACCTTGAAACAGTTGCCCCCTGTCTCTTTATCCTTTTAATCTTCTCTGCCTCAGAAGATATTACAGTATTTATTCTTTTTCAACCAACTTGCTATTGTCATCTACTGCATCTGTCATCTAGTAAGTGTTATATTCTCCTCCTCCTGTCTAAGTAAGTAAGTTTGGTAGATCTTCATTTAGGTCATGACCACCATCAGAGGGGAATTGGGGTTGGTTTCCCAAGGTTCTGTCCTGATTCTGTTCTCCCTCTGTGTACAATTTCCCTTGTTTATCTCATCAGCTCCTATAGTTTCTTTTCCTTTTTTTTTTAATCCCTTTCCTTCTTTCTTAGAATCAATACTAAGTATTGGTACCCAGGCAGAAGACTGGTAAGGGGTAGGCAATGGAGGTTAAGAGATTTTCTCAGGGTAATATAGCTAGGAAGTATCTGGGGCCAGATTTGAACCCAGGATTTCCCATCTCCAAGTCTGCCTCTTATACATTGAGAAACCTTGTTGCCCCCAATTCCTATAGTTTGTTGTTTTTTTTAACCCTTACCTTCTGTCTTGGAATCAATACTAGGAAGTGTTTGAAGGCTCCTATAATTTTAATCATCATTTCTATGTAGATAATTCTTAGACCTTCTGGTCTTTATCTTTCCCTATTTCCTATCTTCAACTACCTTTTATACTATTCCTGGGATACTTTTGAACTAGATGTCCCATAGACATATTGTAACATCCATGATCTTAAGTGGGGTGAAATTGCCTCACAGAATTCCACAGTACCCCCCAGAACTCCAGGAGAGGGAGCAGTTGGGACAGTTAAGAATGTGAATATAAGGGGGCAGCTGGGTAACTCAGTGGATTGAGAGTCTGGCCTAGAGACGGGAAGTCCTAGGTTCAAATCTGGCCTCAGACACTTCCCAGCTGTGTGACCCTGGTCAAGTCACTTGACCCCCATTGTCCACCCTTACCACTCTTTCATCTAGGAGCCAATACACAGAAGTTAAGAGTTTAAAAAAAAAAGAAAAAAAGAATGTGAATATAAAAGCCAGAACTCCCAGCTTGCAGGGACACTCTTTTTGTGGATTTCATGGGTGGCTGAGAAGGAGGGTAGGATTGCTCTTTTTGTTAGCTCATCTCTGACCTCAGGGAGCAGGGAGTTACTTTGCTGTTAACTCCATACAGACTATATCAGTCTGTGTGCACTGAGAAAATACTTCACATGCAGTATCTCAACTAATCTCTAATTTAAATTGATCTTCAATCAAGATTACCTTCACCATCTTAAACTTGATAACATTAGATTAAGAGAAAAGTTAGTTTGTGAGGGAGATAGAAGTTAAGTTAGTCAGAACACATTCTGGGGAATGTGTTTCCAACAAATTTCCTAAAGATATTAGGTAGCTTACCTCACCCTTATCCTAAATTTTACCTCCCCTTTCCCTGTTTTCCTGAAATTAATAAATCCCTTCCCTTGTTAAGTTTGAGAGCCTGTGTGAAGTTATACTTGGGTTATACCAAGCAATATCATACATTACCTAGGCAAAATCTTCATCCAGACAAGCACTGGAACAGCTGTTATCCAGAGAGCAAGTCTATTGTAATAGAAGACATCCTGAACCTTTACTATCTCAGGTTCTGGGGAATAATCTTCCAACAGTGGAAGCTGCTTATCTTAGTGGGATTGTTTCCTATCTGTCTACCAATTTAGCCTTGGATTAGCCAAGCCTAAACAGCCTCCATTTCTTGATCCAAAGGGGATTCAGTTAAAACTGTTACTCCTGCTACAACTGCCTCAGGAGGGGGAGGCGAAAGAATTCTATTGACTCTCACCCCTCCCCCTTGCTAGGATAGCCAGCTTGATCCTTTGCTCTGACTCCATTACCAATCATTACCAATCTGAATCAATCTTGCACATGTATATTCAAAACTGAATGCATTCCACCTTCAAAACATCTCTCATGCCCCTTCTCTCCTTTGACCCTGCTATCATCCTGTTCAGGCACTCATATCATGCCTGCACTATTGGTCTGGTTGTTAATCTTCTAGCTTGCAATCTCTCCACATTTCAATCCATCCTCCACACAGCTGTCACATTGACCTTCCTAAAATATAAAACTGGTCATATCACTCACCTCTTCAATAAGCTCTCTTGTCTTCCTATCACTTCCAGGATTAGATATAAAAACCTCTGTTTGGTTTTAAAAGCCTTTCATAACCTGGTCTCTTCCTACTATTCCACTTTAATTAAAAAACTTTTTCTACTTTAACTCATGCACACACATCAACATACCTTTCTCTGCTATCCAGTGATACTAATCTCTCTGCTGTTTCTCCTACATGACACTTCCTCTCCTGATTGAATGTGTTCTCTGAATATACCCCATCCCTGGAATGTTCTTCCTTATCTCTGCCTCTTAGCTTTTCTGGCTTCTTTCAGATCTCAACTATAGTCTCTATAAGAAGCCTTTCCTAGTCTTTAATCTCATTGCTTTCACTCTGAGGCTATCCCCTCCCCCAGTTTATACTGACTATATCTTACTTATAGATATAGTAGTTGTTTGTATGTTGTCTCCTTATTAGACTCTGGGCTCTTTGAAAACTGGAAGGACTTTGTCTTTTTTATTTTTTTGCCTTTGTGTCACTAGCTCTGGGCCACTAGGTGGTGCAGTGGATAGAATGCTGAGCTTGTAGTCAGGAAAGCTTATCTTCCCAAATTCAAATCTGACCTTGCACACTTACCATGTGACCCTGGGCAAGTCACCTAGACCCTTTGAAACAAATGAACAACAAAATTCCTAGCTCTCAGAACAGTTGTTCAATTATTTGTCATGTCTGACTTTTCATGACTACATTTGGGGTAATCTTGGCAAAGATATTAGAGTTGTTTCTCATCTCCTTTACCAGCTTATTTTACAGGTGAGGAAACTGAGGTATAAAGGGCTAAGTGACTTGTCCAGGTTCATGCAGCTCCTAATTATCTGAAACCAGATTTGAATTTAGGAAGATGAATCTTCCTGACTCCATCCAGGACTGGCATTCAATCCACTGTAACACTTAGCTACCAATCTAATTCTGGCTTAGAAATAGTGTGGTGGATCAGTAGAATGGATTAGATATACAATACACTGTTGTGAATGACCATATTCCTCTGGTGTTTGATAAACACAATGATCGAAGATTTTAGGACAAGAACTTATTATTTGACAAAACTTGCTGGGAAAACTGGAAAATAGGACTAGCTATTTGTTAGGTCCTTAATAAATGCAATTTGACTAGTAGACAAGTACTCAAAATGTTACAGGTCAAAATGCCTAAAAAGTAATCAACAAATCTCCACTCTTTTGTTAGTCTACATGCAGCTAATACCTGATGCCGGGAACTATTTATATACTTTGACCTTCCCTTCCCCTCCAAAAAAAAAAAAATACAATAGAAATTAGTCCTAAAAAGGTTAGAGGAAGTAAATTACTTCCAACTTTTATCCAGTCTTGGGCATCTGGGAGGCAGAGTGGATAATGCTGAGCCTAGAGTCAGAACTGAATTCATCTTCCTGAGTTCAAATCTGGTCTCAAACATTTCCTAGCTGTGTGATCCTGGGTAAATTATATAACCCTCTTTGCCTCCATTTCTTCATCTGTAAAATGAACTGGACAAGGAAATGAACTACTCTAGTCTTTGCCAGTATTAACATGAAGATAAAGGGGACTATCAAAGTAGCAACAAGGTTCTTTAATCAGGATGGAAGAACTACAGTTCAGGTCACCACACAAGACAGGAGAGTGCAGGATGATGGGGTTTAAGTAAACTTTAATATGAAAGAGTGGTCGAAAGGGGCAGCAAAGGGGAAGAATAACTAACATCATTGTATATGAGGCCAAAGGCTCTAGATGTTATTTAGTGGCAATTGGGACGAGTGATGAGATCATGAGACTCATCAGATCAAAGGCTATAGGAGTGATAAGCTTTCTTTCTTTTTTCCTTTTCTTTTTCAAAATTATATCTGTACAATTTTCAGTAACTAACATTTTGTGATCTATGTTCTTTTCCTCCTTCCTACTCCTCCCTCTTCCCCAAGATAGCAGGTAATATGATATAAGTTGTACATGTGTTATACAATATATATGTCCATGTTCATCATGCTGAGAAAGAAAACACCTATCACTTTCACTAGAGAAAAAATCATGAAGGAAATAAAGTGAAGAATGCCTTGTTTCAATATACATTCAAACTTGGCCAGTTCCTTCTATAGTACTGGTTAGGTTTTCTTGTCATGAGTAACCTTGGAGCTGTCGTGGATTCTTATATTGCTGATAGTAGTTGTCATTCACAGTTGATTATTATACAGTATTGCTTTCACTCATACAAAGTTTTCTCCTGGTTCTGATCACTTTACTTCACATCATTTCATATAAGTCTTTCCAGATTTTTTGTGTATTTGTCACTTTTTATGGCACAATAGACTACCATTACAATCAAATACGAGAACTTGTTCAGCCATTCCCCAATTGATGAATATCCCTTCCATTTCCAGCTCTTTGCTACCACAAAAACAATTACCATAAGTTGGGTTTTTTTTTTAAACCCTTAACTTCTGTGTATTGGCTCCTACGTGGAAGAGTGGTAAGAGTGGACAATGGGGGTCAAGTGACTTGACCAGGGTCACACAGCTGGGAAGTGTCTGAGGCCAGATTTGAACCTAGGACCTCCCGCCTCTAGGCTAGACTCTCAACCCACTGAGCTACCCAGCTGCCCCTTACTGTAAGTTTTTTTGCACAAGTAGGTCCTTTTACTCTATCTTTGACCTCTTTGGGAGGAGTGGTAAATTTCCAAAAATAGCACAAGCCCTGTTCCAACCATGAGGTCAGTAAGGTCAAAGTCACCACTTTTGATAAACACAACTAAAGCAACTACAACTTGTAGAAGTGTAGCCTAGTATAGAAGTGATCGTTGAAGCAATGAGACAGATAAAATCACCAAGGAAGAATGTATACAAAGAAAATAATGGCACATTCTATTTTTAAAAGACCACTAGGGAAAGAGATTCTCTCAGGAGTCTACCCTAGAATATAATAACTCTCATTTTTATAGCCAAACTGAATCCCTAAAATTGTACTGAAGCCCATTTTCCTTTCTATAAGCCTCATTGCAGATGAAAAACAGCTGGCCATCATGACCTGATAATACCACTTTCATATTTGCAAAGATTATTAAGGTATACATCTTCTAGCGCATCTCTGAAGATGCTTGCTTTCAAGAAACAATAATTAATAGGCTGCAGGGGCTCCAAAACCAGTAAAAGTGAAGCCTGCCCATTAAACTCAACTCGAGTACTTGTCTGCATCCTTGGACCGCACTCCAAAGTAAGGTGGCACTGAGAAAACAAGTGTCAGCCTCATCTGACAGAAAATATTCAACTTTTAAGGATTCAGGAGAAAGATCTAGAGATACTAAGGTGTGAGACCACAGACTCATCTTTTGGCTCAAAGGACAAGCAAAGGGCACTACCAAAAATCAAAACTCAAAGTGACTTTTAATCTTATTGAGTTCTGCTTTTCATTATTATAACATGCTTTAATTATATGCCTTTTAATTATCCCCCATGCATGTACTTCCCAAGGTCATGCTAAATAAATATTTTAGCATTTTTTCTGCCCCAAGTAAGATATTGTCAATATCCTAAAATTCAATGAAAAATGAATGGTTTAAAAAAAAAAAAACCTTTCAGGTTCATTTTCTTACAATTCAGATTTTAATGAATTTTTACATGGATTGAATATAACAAATATATATATGTAAGATCTATGGAAGCTGGGTGGCACAGAAGGACAGGAGACCTGGAGTCAGGAAGACTCATCTTCCTGAATTCAAATCTGACTTTAGACACTTTTTTAGCTGTGTAACTCTGGGCATGTCACTTAACCATGTTTGCCTCAGTTTCTTCATTTGTAAAATGAGCTGGAGAAGGAGATGGCAAACTACTCTAGTATTTTTGTCAAGAAAACCCCAAATGAGGGTCATGAAGAGTCAGACATAACTAAAATAACTCAGCAACAATAACAAAGCTCTTACTATGTGTAAGGCATTGCACTAGGGACTGGGGATTCAAGATGAAAAGGTAAATAGTTTCTGCACTCACAGAGCTTACATGATTCATTGTTCACAATAATCAAGAAGTATCTATGAGGGGCAGCTAGGTGGCTCAGTGTATAAAGAGCTAGGCTTAGAGTTGGGAGGTCCAGGGTTCAAATTTGGCCTCAGATACTTCCTAGCTGTGTGTCCCTGGGCAAGTCACTTGACCCCAATTGCCTAGTGCTTACTGCTCTTTGGCCTTGGAATCAATACTTAGAATTGATTCTAAGAGAGAAGATAAGAGGGTTTTTTTTTTAAGAACCTGTATACAAATAAGTAAAATATAAGGTAAAGAATGATGGAGGAAAATGCCACAATAAAATTTGAATGGTAGGTTACTAGACCTCCTTCTAAGACTTTAGGGCCCTGTGAATACAGACCTGGTATCTTTGCCTGCCACCAAATGTATTCTTTTCCATTTTAGATGAAGGGAGAGAAATACCCTAGCATCACAGCATCTGTGTTTTGTGACCAGTTTAGCATAAATACCCTGAAGAGCAGAGCAAAGAGTGACCATTGGGACCCTATCCAGTAGTTACTAAGACGAGGACTCTTCCTACAATTATGCTGCATCTAGACATGAACCTGGTGTGATCAATGCTATTAGGAATTTAACAAAGCAGGAAGCCACTCTTCCCAGAGACCAAGATGGGATAGGGGAGAGCTTGTTTCCCAAAGTGTTGAGAGGAAATATTTATACTTTAGTTCTAGCTACATATTGACAGTATTAAGTTAATTGATATTAATTAAATAGTGACATGGAACTCAGGGTACTAGTCACTGAAGCTTAACAGTAAAAGAGAGAAAACAGAAAAAAAAAAACATTTAGAGACTTGCAATGTGCATGTTTGTTATGCTGGACCAGACCTTTTTTGTGATGGTTCTCTTTTTTATTGTTCAGTTGTAGGTATAGGAAGAATAAGAGGTAGAGAGAAATGCTTATCTAAATTTTAAAAAAGTTTAAAAAAAAAAAAGTAAAAGCCATTTCATAAGTAAAAAATCATTGGTAACCTGGGATTACATGTAGATTGACTTTCTTTGAAAGGCTTATTGGAGGATATGGTCACAAGTCACATAGACTGGAAAGGCATATAATATGGGTTGCAATATGCATCATTGGCAGAACTCTCCACATTGATGGGGTCACAGATACATTAATGTATCAGAGCAATCTATTATTACCTGTGAATTTTTTTTGTTCATATATGAATGAGCTCTCTTTCTTTTTATATATAGGGCACATATGAAGTCAGTATTATGTAGTAAGAACATTTAATTTAGAGTCACATGTCTCTAGCACTTAGTGACAATGTGATACTGTGCCCAAAACCCAGTTTCTTTGGCTTTCATTTTCTTCATATCTATAGTGATTATCATAATATTTGATCTTTCTATCTAACAGGATGATTGTGTCTTATAAACCTTTAAGTGTTATATATGTGTGAATTATTAGTAGTTTAAAAAATAATCTCTATACTTAATTCCATTGTATGTTTTTTAAAGTGAGCAGAAAAGGTTTAGGGCTACATAGAGGAAGAAGAAATGAAACTTTTCCTCCACTGACAATTGTTTTTTTTTTTTTATTATTTTATTAAGGCCAAAAAGGGAAAGAAAAAAATAACACATTAGATCATATTATTAGTTACTATATTATTCACCTAGGAAGGAAAATCATTTTTGTCAAGGTAGTAAAGACATTCAATTGCAAATTATACAGCAGATTCTGTATGAGAGTTACATAAGAAATCTTGCCTTAAGGGAATAAAAATGAAGGAACATAGCAAAAGTGTTATTGTTAACAAGTAATATAGTCATAAATGATACAAAGGAAACAACACTATTTTATGCAACAAAAATAATAAGATTTAATACATGAACATTTTCAATAAAAAAAATCAGAATATAAGATGATCTATTACAAAAAGACAGCTGTAGCTCTTATTTGATGAAAATACAATAAAAAGAGCTATTATTAAATTATCACAAGTGAACAGTATTTCTGTACATTCTCAGATATTATATGCCTAGAGTGCAAGCTAACTATATATAACCAGATTGGTTATATTGCATTATCACTCTTAAACCACAGATGCTTGGTCCTAACAGCAAAGCCCATAATTCTGATAAACTAAAGAAAATGCCCTCTAACATATGTGGGGAACATTCCAATATTAAAATAAGAGAAATTGTCTGTAGTATTAGGGAAACTTTTCAAAAGAAAAATTTAAATAAATAATAGAAAGATATTGAGATTTCAGACAACTTTCACCAAATCCAGATGGGAGGGCTAAATGGTTCAGTGGATAGAGTTGGGAGGTCCTGGGTTCAAAAATAGCCTTAGATACTTCCTAGCAACATGACCTTAGGCAAGTCACTTAACTTCCCCTATTGCCTAGCTCTTACTGCTTTGCACTCTTTTGCCTTACAACAGATACTTAGTATCTATTCTAAAACAGAACATAAGGGCTTTTAAAAAAAAAAAAGAGCAGGTAAAGATAAATCCCTGCTAAAAGTCAATTATCCCTACCCCACACACAAACACATACATACATACTTATACCCATGGACATCGGGTATGGTTTTAATAGCATTAGCTATATGTGGATAGATATACTTGTCAATCAGTCTTAGCCAATAAAGAAACAAATAGTTATCAATAAACATTTATTGAGTTCCTATATGCCAAGAAATGTGCTGATTGCTAAGGACACAAATAAGAAAAAGAGAGTCCCTGCCCTCAAGAAGCTTACAGTCTAATGGGGGAAGAGAGCACATAAAAGAAAGCTGAAAATGGGAAAGAAGGGAAGAGGCCACCAGAGGATACCTGGCACAGGGGCAGTGTTACAGGGAGTAAAAACCAAACACAAAGCTGAAAATGGAACTATGTGGAAGGTTGTGAGTCCTCTCTAATGGAAGTTCTTGAGTTAATATAGGGGGATGGAAAAACTCAACAAAGGAATCCATTGAATAAGCCAGGGCTGAAACAAAATATTTTTCATAATTTAATAATCTCTGAGTCACTATCTAGCTTTTTTTTTTTAACTTTGAACAGTTATTTTTGTGCTGTTATATAAACAAAGTTTAAATTATAGGTAGCTTGCTATATACTGTATTGAGTGCTAGACTTGTAGTCAGGAAGATCTGAATTTATATTTGACCCCAACTACTAATGTGTGACCCAAGAAAAGTGACAATCTCACTGAGCTCAGTTTCCTTGTTGGTCAAATAAGGATGATAATAGGGCAATTGTTTATTCATTCATTAAACAAACATCTATTAGGTTCCAGGCACTGTGCTAAATGATGAGAATTCAAGAAAGAAAAAAAAAAAGCCACCCCCCATCCAGTTTCTTCCCTCCAGGACCTCATTCTAATAAGAAAGAAAACATGCAAACACATACATGTACAATATCAGTGGGAGGTCATCTCAGAAGGAAATTATTGGGAGAGGGAGATAATCAGGGAAATCCTTCTGTAGATGAGTTTTGAATATAATAATGCTTAATAAAAGCTTGTTGACTGACTAATTTCAGGAGGGAGGTGTTCCTTTAGAGGGATCAAGAAAGGTTTCATTTCAAGGTAGCACTTGAGCTGAACCTTGTTGTGAGGATCAAATGAAATAATGTACCTGTAATCCCTCCCTCAAGGTCGTTGCCATGGAACCTTTGAAAGGACAGCAATACTAATGCTCAAATATTACCCAGAGTTCTCTGAATTTCCAGGGTTTTTGTTTGTTCATTTATTAGAATGACTTCTATCTGGGAAAGATTCCATGCAATTCAGACATAGAGAGGAAGGGTCTGAATCACACTGGTTCTTCATACTTCTCTCTATGGTAGAGCAGAGAATTCATGTAGCAAGAGGTAAAAACCAATAGAATGGGGAAAGAAGATGAACTGAAAAGGAAAGCAAACTAGTGAAACTACCAGAATCCCATCCATAGTATCAGTTTTTTTCTGTTTCTCTGGAACACTGCCCAGGAAGCCACACTACATTTACCTGTATAACCACTTTCTAAATATGTCATTCCTCACTCTGACCAGTGGGGAGGAAAGAGGTTTGGGAGAAGAGATTCAAATATCTCCATTCTCTTAGCTTTCGTCTCATTGCCTAGATTCTAAATTGATGCTTCTTCCCTTAATTCTCCCTTATCAAGATATATATATATATATATATATACCTTGATCCTGACTTGTCCATATAGTTCTAACTACCAACATTCATTTACTATCTTTCTATTTTGTTTGCTTGGTGCTAGATTCCCTGATTTGTCTTAATGATGTGGAGGGAATTCCTCAATCCAAAGATCTTAAGAACCTTCTGAAGTAATTCCTCCCATCTTGGTCATTTGACTTGAGGTCAATAAATGAAAAAGCAAGATAATTAGTATTAGCTGTTGGGCAATTGCTAAGTGGCTAGAAACTGGGGTGGGGAGTGGCTGGGGAAGGGGAAATACACTGATATCAGTATAGTTTAGAATTTTACATAGCCTTAGGACAGATGGCAAAATGACCCTATCAAGTGAATCTGCTCAGTCATTTTCTATTATTTGGGATGTTGAGTAATAGGAGCAAGAGGTCAGATGATTTAGAGGAAAGAATGTATTAACCTTATTTTAACTTGATTACCTTGCTGCCTAAAATCAGGTTTATTCTGACTGGGATGTTTCTCTTTAGGTGATCACTTCAGACCATCTGGGACTGAGGCCTCTAGTTAATCTCATCAGAAAATCTAGGTGGGGCAGGTCTCTGAGATAGTGGAGGCCTCAGAGCTAGAACTGAAATAGAATACAGACTGATAGTCTTGGTTCCATTTACAGAGTCCAGTAGATTCCATTTCTTTGTTCTTATACCCACCACACAAAAGTTTAATCCATTTCTTCCACTTATCCATTTGCAGACGGTGATGGCAAACTTAAGACACACATGTCAGCCCTGACACACATAGCCATTTTCAATGACATGCCACCGAATACAGAGAAGTATGGGGCCACACGCCAAGGATGAAACATTTTCTATAGTGTAGTAGACACTCTGTGCACTATAGATGACAATTCTACATATATTAATTTACCTATTTTGGTTTATTAGTTATATATTACAATTATACATTTTTGTTATTTAAACTATAAATATCATGAAATTATGGGGTTTTTTTTTTCCTCAAAGTGACACACCACCTGAGTTATGCTTGTTTTGGGGGCAAATTTTGACACACCAAGCTCAAAAGTTCGCCCATCTATGTCTGCAGACCTAATCAAATACTTAGCTTGTTGCCTCTTAGATTTCTGGTATTAATATTTGTATTTCTTCAATTCTGCTCCCTGTAATTAGAAAAGAAGTAAAACTAATATAATGTAATGGGTTTGAATTAATTTGTTGGGGTTCTTCTAGAAAACTTTGTAGTCTTAAAATGAAAAAGTCACCAATATGCTCCAAAATATTTATAGCAATTCTCTTTGTGGTGGCAAAAAATTGGAAATTGAAGGGATGCCCATCAGATGAGAAATAGCTAAACAAATTGTGGTATATGATTATGATAAGATTATACTGTACCATAAGAAAGTATGAGCAGGCTAATTTTTTTTAAGTTGGAAAGAACTACATGGAATAAGGAACAGCAAAATGAGTAGAACCAAGAGATTATATACAACTACAGGTTTAATATTTGAAGAATAAGTTATGAATATCACCTCCAGAGAATGAATTGAAAAATAGAAACATGAAAGCCATAATCTTTATATGTGATCTGTTTGCCAGATTTCACCTTCTGTGATACAGAGAGGGTGGGGAGGTACTGAGTTACTTGTAAATAAATTCTATTAAATAAACAATAAGTGAAAAGGCTTTATTTATTTCCATAGTGTTCCCTATTTGAAAATGTAAAAGGGGATCAAACCCCTCTCATCCTGAATTGTGGTGAAGCCAGAGGTGCATGGTGATATAAAGCAGGACCAGTCCTTCACCAGCATTTGCAAAGTCATTAACTAGTAAAATTCCCTCATAGATTTCAGAGCATGCCAAGAGGATCCTCTTCAATGTCATAGCAAGTAGCATGTATACAATCAAAAAGCTTTAGTTGACTTTGTCCCTTCTTTGATTTACTTAAGTCCCAACTAAAACTCCACCTTGTACAGGAATCTTCCCCAACTTCTCTTTGTTAATATTTTTCTATTTATCCTGTATATAGCAAGGTTTGTGTATATATTTGTTTAAATATTGTCATTGTCATTAGACTTTGAGCTCCTTGAGGGCAGGGACTATCTTTTGCCCTTTTTCTGTTTGTTTCTCTAGTGCTTAGCACATTGCCTGATTAAACAGTAGGCATTTAATGTTTATTGGCTGATCCATTCCAGTCTGATAATATTCTAGTAAGAGATAATGCTATAAAGGAAGAGGATGTTTTCTTTTCGCTTTCTGAAGCCTACATGTGACTTGTGAATAAGAACTTTGGTTCTTTGCTTTCTGGTTGGTGTTGGAAAGACCTGAAGTCTTTCCCCATTCCAATTTATCTTCTTTTCGACTGACAAAATGACCTTGCTAGTGTGAAGATCTGATTATGTCACCTCTCTACTCAATAAATATGAGGGGCTACTCCTTATTATCGCCAGGATCAAATACAAACATTTCTGTTTGGCTTTTAAAGCTATTCATAATCTGGCTCCAACCTATTCTACACTATTGTTCACTTGGAATTGTCCATGCCTTTTCATCTTCTCCTCTTCAAACTCTTGGTGCCCTTAATGGCTCAGCTTGTGTCACCCTCTACACAAAATCTTTCCTGATTTCAGTAGTTAATAATACTCTACCTCTTTCCCCAAATTTCTTTGTATTTTTTTTGTATTAATTTTGTACTTGCGTAACTGTGTGTATATTATTCTCTCCATTTTATTCCCTGTAAAATGCAAACTCCTAGAGGTCTGGAACTGTATTAACCATTTTTATGTTCCTAGACCTTACCACAGTGCTTAGTATAAATAGCAGTAGATACTTAATACATGCCTGTTGAATTGCATTGAATTTAATGAAACTGAAACATTAATTTTGTTTCTGGTATTGTTAATTTAATTGTTAATATAATATCATTATATTGTAATATAATGAATATTTTTCATTGAATAGAGTAGTCTACCAATACTGATTCAATATATTTTACTGACATCCAGGTTGAGCTATCAGGGCTTAACCTAGCCATGGGCAGAGACAGGAAGTCATTTCTGAATAAGATTAGGTTTTATTTAGACCAAAGGAGTGCAAAGCATGTAAATCTTGTCTTCTGGATAAAACCATCCTAATTTCTTGGATCCCACTTGTAGCTGTGGTTTAATCCCTACTTTTTTCCCAAAATAGATAATCCAGTGTAATTGACTTCCTCATTAAACAGTAAACTCCCTGAGGGTAGAGACTCTCTTTCTTATTTGTATCCAGAACTCTTTGTACAGTGATGATATGCACATAGTAGATACTTGGTGTTTCCTGAATTGAACAGCCTTGGTGTGAGCTAGCTTCCATCAAAACACTACTAGTGCTCAAATTGTCAGCATCACCTATATATGACTTATCTCTGTGGCAAAATCTAATTCTTGTCTCCTTCCTCCAAGTCTCAGCCAGCAACAAACTGATTCTGTTTTTTTCAAATTGAACTTCTTTAAGTATATCTAGTTTTATCCCCATTACACATATGTCACAATATTTATTGAGAATATTGCAGTCAGTCAGTTACCTAACAAATATATACTAAACACCTACTATGTTCCAGGCACAGTATTAAACCTCGGGGATTAAAAGAGGCAAAAGATAGGTTCTGCCCTTAAAGAGCTCACAACCTCATGAAATAATTAGCAATATATACAAACAAGCTATATAAAGGATAAAATTAGAAATAAGCATAAAAGAGAAGAGACCACAATTAAGATGGGTCTGAGAAAGGCTTCTTGTAGAACAGAGGTATCAATGCCTCCACTTGCAAAACTCTAGCAAGATTAAAATTAGGAAATTTTTAGTAAAATAAGTACAATATGCTACAACATAGAGAATATTAATTTGTGTTTTACTAAATCAATAAGTCAGGCACCATGTTAAAAAAGATGAAATTTTAGTTAGACCTTAAATCTTATTCCTTGACAAAATATGCATAGTTAACTAAGCTAACTGTTCACTTTCTAAAATGTCTTAATTTAAATACCTAACTTAATATCTTATGAAATGGACTCCTTCCTTCCCTGATTCCACCATTTCAATATCATATACCATGGTCTAGAAAACTAAATCTTGTTCTCTGACATAATTACATAATAAATTGTTCACTTTCTAAAATGTCCTAATATTTCCAAAATCCACAAACTTCAATTGGTAGAAGAGTTACAAATAACACTTTGGGGGGGAAGTTAGATGGCTCAGTGGATTGACAGCCAGGCATAGAGATGGGAGATCCTGGGTTTAGATCTGGCCTCAGATACTTCCTAGCTGTGTAACCCTAGACAAGTCACTTAACACCATTGCCTAGCCCTTACCACTCTTCTGCCTTAGAACCAATACACAGTATTGATTCTAAGATGGAAGGTAAGGGTTATTAAATTTAAAAATCCACAGGAGCTAATGAGATCACTAAATGAGTTGGTATAGAGAAGAAAAGAGGGGTTAGAACAGATCTCAGTGGGATACCTGTGGTCAGAAGGCATGATCTGGATGTAGATATAGCAAAGAAGCTTGAGAAGGAAGAATCTGAAAGATAGAGGGAGAAACAGGAGTAGTGTTTAAAAACTTTAGAGAAGAGAATTTCAAGGAGGCACGAGTGGTCAGCAGTGTCAAAGGCTGCTGAGGGGTTAAGGAAAAGGAAGATTGAGAAGAGACCACTGAATTTAGCAAATAAGAGATTAGAGAGATTCATTTCTGTCAGAGGGGCAGCAAGATGGTGCAATGCATAGAGTGGTGGGTGTGGAGTTAAGAAGTCTCATCTTCCTGAGTTCAAGTCTGGCCTCAGTCTGGCTTTGTGACCCTGGGCAAGTCACTTAATCCTGTTTACCTCAATTTCCTCTCCTATAAAATGATCTGGAGAAAGAAATGGCAAACTGCTCCAGTATCTTTGCCATGAAAACTCTAAGTGGGGTCAGGAAGAGTCAGACATAGCTGAAAATGATTGAACAACAATAAAAGTTTCTGTCAGAAGCCAGTTCATAGAGTTAAGAAGAGAATGAAAGGAGAGCAAGTGGAGGCATCTATTGTAGATGATCTTTTCAAGGAGTCTAGCCAAAAGGGCAAAAGAGAGGAAACAATATACAATAATATACTAAAACTTTTACCTTGTTTATAAGAAGCGGCATGAAAGATATTATTGAGGAAATGTATGATGACAAAGGAGGTTTGCTGGTGATAGAGAGTACAAGAAACCACAGATACTCAGCTCAATGACTTTACTTGTACACCTAGTGTTGAAAGACAGAAAAACCTCTAAGGCATTGACTGTACCCCCTATTGAAGATTTTGGGGATGACATGAAAAATAGTTACGCAAGATAAGAAGTTGCAGATTGGTAGCTATCTGAATTGTCAGAGTGTCCATAATGAAAAGACCATGAAATATTATATACTTCATCCTGTTGTAATTATAATAAATATAGATGGAGATTATAAGAAGAAATAATATTTTAATTAAGGTCATGTTGGTAAAATATAAAATGACCACATGCCTGCTAAGATCTAGTTCAAAGAGCCTGCCATACCTTCTCCCCATAGACCACATGCCTGGCTCCTTCCGTACCAAAGAGACCTTCCCAACCAAGTCCTTTCTATTTAAGCCATGCTTACGTTGGCTCATGTCATCACGTCCAAATGGAAACCCATCGAATCATGGGAAATGTAGTTTCAAAGTCCCCTAAACATCCCCAGCAAGTTTGTCATATATCTAAATATTTAAAACTCAAATGAACACCCAAAATTCCAAATAACACAATCCCAAGGTATAATTTTCTGTGAAGTATTAGTTCAATTATCCCTAACTTAAGACTCTATTTCAATTAATATTGAATCTACAATGAATGTCAGAGATACTATCTTTTTTTTCAAACTCTTACCTTCCACCTTAGAATAAATACTAAATATTGATTCCAAGACAGAAGAGTGGTACGCAATTGAAGTTAAGTTACTTACCCAGAGTCACACATCTAGGAGGTATCTGAGGCCATATTTAAACTCAGAATCTCCTGGTTTCTAGGCCTGACTTTCTATCCATTGAGCCACTCAGTTGCCCCTTGACAGTGTCTTTTTCTTGATATTTATATTTATGTTTTATGCAGAATATAGCACAGTGTCTAGCACATAATAGGCACTTAATAAATGTCTCTTGACTGATTGAGTTATAGCTAGTCTAAATATTGGTAAAGAAGAGATTTTTAAATATTCTAGTTAGAAGTTTTCTGTTAACTGATTTGGTCTAATAGTAGATAAGGAGACTAAGCTGATACTACATTTAGCTGAGTAGTAGATTCAAGCAAACTAGTGCTAATTGTTTATTCCTGAACAGAGCCTGGCAGATAAGGAAATGACTGATTGACCAATTAAAACGCATTTATTAAGTGCCTTCTATGTGCCAAGCATTGTGCTAAATCCTATAGATGTGAGGTATAGTCTACTTGGGAAGACAACATTCAACACTGAACAACAAACAAATATGTATAAAGCAAGCTAAGTATAGGATAAAGAAGGCATAATTAACAGAGGGAAGGCACTGGACTTAAGAAGGGCTGGAAAAGGCTTTCTGTGAAATGTGGGATATTAGTTGGGTCTTAGAGATAAATAGGAGTAGATCAGTTGGTTTAAAGGTGTCATTATCAGTGCCCCTGTGTGGCAAAGGAAATTGTCAAGGGGGAACCATAAAGAACTATTGTCCCACATAGGATCTTGGGGGACAGTAAAATCCAGGAAACTCACAAGCTTGCAGCAATTTATTACGTTTGTCTTACTGCCTGAGGTACTCACCAACGGTGTGTGTGGATTAAATATGTGTCTTTCTCTGACTGAGAAGGTAAAAGGTCTTAAAGGATGCCTCTATTTTCTGGCTAATGACAGCGGATGAAGATTTGCAAGAGAGGATAGAAGAAATAATCTTGGAAGGAATCCAAGAGAAAGATGATTGGGAAGAAGCAATGAAACTGAAAGCAACATCAAAAGGTTTATACGGAGAATGTAACAAAGAGGGTGACGAACAGAGAAGAAGCTGTGCACTGGAGCCATGTGACAAGCATGAGCCTATTTTCATAGAGGCTGAAACCCAACCTTCTAAAGAAACAGTATCTCATGCTCCCAAGAACAATAAGAACAACTCAGGTGTAAATAAAGCTGTTAATTAGCCCTAAGAGGAATAAATGCATCTCCAATGGTTGATAACACCCTTCTGAGGATTACAGAAGCAGCTATATATGACAAATCAACACAGAGATGTGCTACTTTCCTGTAGCAGGCATCTGAGATAGGATGGAGAGCCTGCAAAGACCTATCAAATCCAATGACTCATACACACTTTTTCTGATTCATGCGAGCATGAATGATACCACAAAAAAAAGTATTTGTCCTGACAGAGTAAAAAACTAAACCAAACTAGAAACCGTAAGCTAAGCTATGATTTATAACCAAGGAGCAGAGCAGAACATTGTACACAGAGACTGATATACTATGGTAAAATCGAATGTAATGGATGTCTATACTAGCAGCAATGCAATGACACAGGACAATTCTGAGGGATTTATGGTAAAGATGCTACCTACATTCAGAGGAAGGACTGCAGGAGAGGAAACATATAAGAAAAACTAATGCATGAACGCATGGGCTGAGGAGGACATGATTGGGGATGTAGACTCGAAACTACCACACCAATGCAACTATCAACCATTTGGAAATAGGTCTTGATCAAGGACTCCTGGGCCAAGGACGGTCCCTAGCCCAGATGAAAAAAAAAAAAAAAAAAAAAAAGGAGGAGGGTTGGGCATGGGGCTAGCAACCCCACCCTGTAAAAACTACATCTGCTAAAGAAACTGCAACCTAAAGTAGGGGCAGCTGGGCTAGCTCAGTGGATTGAAAGCCAGCCCTAGAGACGAAAGGTCCTAGGTTCAAGTCCGGGCTCAGACACTTCCCAGCTGGGTGACCCTGAGCGACTGTGTGACCCATTGCCTACTGGTTGTGGCCCTATGCTCCTAGAATGGAGTCCCAGGATTAAAAAAAAAAAAAAAAAAAGGACACATGTTAAAACCAATGGAAATGAGCATTGGCTATGGTTAGGGGAGGTCAGGGGGTGAAGGGAAAAGTAAGAGCATGAATCATGTAACCAGGTTAACTTTTCTAAAAAATATAAAAATTATTAAAATAAAAAAAAAAAGAATACAAGGGTTCCTCCATGCCATGTGTAGGGCTTGAGGGGTGAATTGGTCCTTCAGAAATTAGTTTAGATGTAGAACTGTGATTTAGGGAAAGAAAGCTAACATCACACAGATAGTAATGCTCCTCGTTGAGTCTAGCCTTAGCTTTAGAATCCTCAACTTTTAAAGTTGGATTTTTCTACAAATGAAGTGGTCCACTGGTAGACTGACTACCATTTTAAAAAACAAACTCTTATCCTTCATCTTAGAATCAATATCATTTCCAAGGCAGAAGAACATTAAGGACTAGGCGATAAGGATTAAGTGACTTGCCCAGGGTCACACAGCTAGAAGTTTCTGAGGTCAAATTTGACCCCAGGATCTACTGTCTCCAAGCCTGACTCTCTATCCTCTGAGTCAATTACATGACACATAACTACCATTTTTATGTCTAATCCCAGGAAGGTATCCAGTTCTTTTAGTCAATCATGAGGTATTTCCAAATGACACTCTACTTTCATCCACTGGCCAAAACCCTAAAATTCTCTTGAATTAATGACATACCCTATCTAGGAAAATTCCTTAACATATAGTTTGTACTATTGATTGATTCATTTGAAATATCTGGACCTTTTTTGATTACATGAATTGAAATTGGGGTAGAACTCACACCCTTGAGGATTATAGGTCTTTCAGAAAATATCAAGAAAAAGAAACTGTGGACCAATAATTCAGGGAAATCATATACAATTATTATGTTCTTTTCTAAAAAATGCCATTTCTTTCCCAGAAATATGGAAAGTAGGTGGCCAACAAGAGATTGGGAAAATAGAGAAGACTACAGCAGAAAGAAACAACAAATTTAACTCACCAAGAAACATTTTAGACAAAGTTAAGAATGAGAGCTAAGTCCCAATTAGCATAAATAATGATTCCTAGTCACATGCATTCTTTTTTAAAAACCCTTACCTTCCATCTTAGAATCAATACTGTGTATTTGTTCCAAGGCAGAAAAGCAGTAATGGCTAGGCAATGGGGGGTAAGTGACTTGCTCAGGGTCACATAGCCAGGAAGTGTCTGAGGCCAGATTTGAATCCAGGATCTCCATCTCTTGGGCTGGCTCTCAATCCACTGAGTCAACCAGCTGCCCCAGTCATATGCATTCTAATTCATACTATTCAAATTTATAATTGTGTAAAATATTAGTTTTAGAATTCAAATAATGTGATGATTTCATTGGATTCTTACTTTGCACTAATCAATCCTAGCTATACAATATCAAGCCAAAAATTCTGTGGGTAGGAAAAAAAAATCTTTTACATTCCAAAGATAATCATTTGAAAATAATGAGTTTTTAAATATAGGTATTTTTATAGGAAATCAATGGAAAATCATAAAGTACCTTGCAAATATAGGCAAAATTCAGAAAAAATAGCTAGATTTTTAGCAAAATTGAATAATTCATGATACTCCTCCAAAGTATCAAAAACAGAAGTGAGCAGGGCATTCAACAAACAAACTAATGAAATAGAAGAAAATTAAATAATTTGAGAAAGCAATTAAATGTTTGCTTTCACATAGGTCTAGACAATACCACAAATTTAGGCTAGGGAGGGAATGCTTTTGTTTCTTTAGAAGAAGAATTTGGACCTTGTCTGGGAGATGTCAAGACGGGAAAGATACAATAATGGGCTAAAGAATATAAGGAGAAAAAGATGTAGAGAGAAAATCAAAAAGAGAAAAGGAGAAAGAAGTGAATTATTGCTTTAGTGATAAAATATGCCATTCCTTCATTAGTAAATCAATAATTTTTGGTGATATGATTATACGTACAAATTCTTTTCAGACATGCAGAGCATGTCTGAACATGATGATGAGAACATGATGTCCAGGAAAAGACTTCTCATGACTCAAAAGGAGAATTTGATAAAAATCACTTGATTCTCTCCTTGCCACCACCTTAAAAATAGTGAGAGTGTAAGGTAGAATACTTGGGAAGAAATCACAAAGGGAAAATTGGGATTTGGGTCCTGCCCAAAGAAAATGAACACTCTGGAATACCATAAAATGAGCCCACAGAGGAAGGAATCTGAGAGAGACAGATCTAATAAACTACTTGTGATGGAGGTAGTCACTGAGGTTTTATGCTTCAAGAGAACAGATTTTTCCAAGCCAGGATTATGCTTCTTTGTACCATAATCAGGGGGGGAAATGGTTGGGACCCAGGAGAGAAAATTCTTGACTCAGAAAAGATATATTATGAAAAAGAATAAGCAGGAGAGGAAAAAAGAAAGAAAGAATAGGCTCAAACCCAAAGTATGTGAGATAGTGTACTTCTCATTGTGCCCAGCTATTTCTATTAAGAGAAAAGAATAAGAAAGAATTTGGAATAAAAACTATTTTTTGGAAAGTAGTGCTACAAATTAATGTTATTGAAATTAAGAGTAAATTGAGAAGGGAAAGACCATACTACATTCTTCTCTGAGCTTGGAAAAGAAAAGATAAAACAACCAAAAAGTATCACAGTGGATAGAGTGCTAGGCCTGGAATTGAGAGGACCTGGGTTCAAAAATGTCCTCATACACTTCCTAGATATATGACCTTGGGCAAGTCACTTTACCTAGGACAGAAAGCAAGGTTTACTTTTTTTTTTTTAAAGTAAACTCAAGGAATTTGGGCTTGGGCAAATAACAGAAGGAATGGAGAACTAAGTGGAGGAGATAGGGATCAGATAAATGTAAGTAAAAAATTCCACAGAAACAGAATGCTGACTTAAGAGAAGAGAAAAAATACAAGCAAAAAATTACCATGGAAGAAAACACAAACCTAATTATAACATGAGCAGATTAAATTCCTCAATAAAAAGAAAGAGAATAGAATTACTAGTTTTTCAGCTAAATAATTTACTACATAAAGTGACACATTTAAATCATACAGATACATACAGAGTGAAATTGAAGGAACAGTATAAAATCTATGAACTAGAAACAAAGTAGAAGCCCATCATTTGGGGCATAGCTAAACTAATTAGTGACTTGGTACATAAATGAAATGTAATATTCCTGTGATATAAGAAACAATGAATATGATAATTACAAAGAAGCATGGAAAGATTTACATGAACTGATGCAAAATGTTGAGATAAGAAAACAGTAGACATAATGACAGCAAAGTAAATTGAAAGACACAAAACAATTATAAATGAGTATAGAAAAAAATTACAAAAAAATAAGTTGGACCCCAAAGAAAAGAGATGAGAAGACAACTTTCCTAACTCTTTTGCAGACGTCAGAGGTGGGGGAGAGTTACATGGCTGTGGATTGCACATGTTGTCAGATTACTTTTTCAGTATATTGATTGATTTTGCTAATTTTTCCTCTTTTTTCTTTTAAAAAAAATCCTTTACAAACTGGAATGGAAGAATAAACTATGACTATTGCCTCCAGAAACTGAACAGAAAAGTGAAATATGAAAGACTTAATTTATATGTACATGTTGTCTGCTTTGAAAATATCTTTTGTGATATAGGGAGGATGTGGGAAGGGCTGGGACACTTGTGGATTGGACTTACTACATAGTTTTGAAGAAAAGTAAGCTAAACATATAGAGATTGTGATTTCATTTTGTGCTATCTTCTTTTTCTTTGTATATGGGAATGCTTGTTTCATTGTTGTTTTTTTAATTTGGAATTAAATTTTTATTTTAAAAAGAAAAACCCCTACAATGTGCCACCCTAAATGTATTGGTATGAATTACATGCAGAGTGAAATTTGGATACCTAAAAAATCTATTAAAGTTATAGCTAATTCTAGGAGAAACCAGGTGTTATGCTTTGAGATAAGGCAACAATAAAAACTGATGGTCAAAAGAAACAAATAGAAAAAATATATTATGTTAAAAGTCACGAGAGTTCAGGGTTAAGATGGCGGCAGAGTAAGAAGCAGCTCTTAACCTCTCCTGACCGAAACACACAAAACTCCTCAAGGGGACATAAAAACAAGTCCAGACGAACGGAGGAACCCCACAACAGGGCACGGCATGGAAGGTACGTGGAATCGAGGCATTTCCATGCTATAAAGGGGTGAAACAGCTCTCACTAAATCGCGGGCTAAGCAACCACCCCACGCCCACCCCCTCCACACACAACACCTATAGCGCCGAAGCCAGCTAAAAAGAAATAGAGCAAGTTTGGGGCACCCATCGAGTCATTGGCAGCTTCGGGACCTGTTCCTGAGAGCAGCAAGATTTAGGACCCCAAAAAGCTAACGAACGCACACAAAATCTGAGCGTAGGAGCAGGACGCCCAGAGCAGATGCAGGGCACAGAGCACGGGCTCAGAGCGCAGGCACGGGTGGAGGCGTGGGTGGAGGCAGACACAGCCACAAGCTAAAGCTCTGAAACCCTGAGTGGGGAACCAGTGCAGATGGGTATACGCCTGTGGAAGCAGCGCTCTGAGACTTGTAAAGAAACCTCCGGCAGACGATCAAGCAAGGGGGTCCACCAGGGGGCTTGACCGTGGACAGACCCTGAGCGCAAGGATAAACCTGAGAAGCTGCTGGGCTAAAGATGGCTACCCAGTCTCAGGAAGTTCAGAAGAGAAAGATTAACAACAAGAAAAAGAAGTCTTTAACACTCAACAACTTTTACACAGAGAAAATCCAGACAACCGAGCAAACAGAGGAGGAGAACAAACAATCATCCGGACCCTCCTCAAATAAGGAAAACTCCTCACAAGCTATGGAAGAGTTCAAAACTGAGATTTTGAGGAAAATGGAAGAGATCTGGCAAGAAAATAACTTTTTAAAAGGTAGGATCTTGCAAATGGAAAGTGAAGCTCAGAAACCAAATGAACTGATAAGCAAATTGAACACCAGAAATGTCCAGATTGAAAAGGAATACCAGAAGATTATGGCCGAAAACCAGAAGATCATAGCCGAAAACCAAAAGATTATAGCCGAAAACCAGAAGATTATAGCCGAAAATCAAAAGATCATAGCCGAAAACTGAAAGATTATAGCCGAAAACCAATCACTAAAGACTAGAACTGAGCAATTAGAAGCTAATGATCTCTCAAGACAATAAGAACAAATAAAACAAAGTCAAAAGACTGAAAAAATAGAAGGAAACATGAAATATCTCAATGAGAGAGTGACAGACCAAGAAAACCGGTCTAGAAGAGACAATTTGAGAATAATTGGTCTTCCAGAAAAACCAGAAATTAATAGAAACCTGGACTCCATACTAACAGATATAATCCAGCAAAATTGCCCTGAAGTCCTACAACAAGAGGGCAATATAGACATTGAAAGGATTCATAGAACACCTGCGACATTCGATCCAGAAAAGAAAACACCCAGAAATATAATTGCCAAATTCAAGAGTTTCCAAGGAAAAGAAAAAATCTTACAAGAAGCCAGAAAGAAACAATTCAAATATCAAGGAGCACGATTCAGGATCACACAGGATCTGGCAGCCTTCACGCTAAAAGATCGCAAGTCTTGGAATACGATATTCAGGAAGGCAAGAGAGCTGGGTCTGCAACCACGGATCAACTACCCATCAAAATTAACTATATATTTCCAGGGGAAAGTATGGGCATTCAACAAAATTGAAGAATTCCAGGTATTTGCACAGAAAAGACCAGGGCTAAATGGAAAGTTTGATATCCAACCACAAAAATCGAGAGAAACATGAAAAGGTAAATAAGATACAGAGGGGAAAGAAAGAAAACTTATAATTTTTAAATTTGCCTTTTTAAGGACCTCAGTGAGATCTAATTATCTGTATTCCTATGTAGAGAAATGTTATGTATAATTCTCTGTAGTGAACTCTATTCACTATTATAATATTCACTATTATAGTAATAAGAAGAATAATTCACAGGGTGAGGGTAGAACACTAAATAATCTAAGATGGCATGGGGGATGGGAAAGAGGGGGTGAATAGCAGGGGAAACCAAGAGAAACTTGAGTGAATAAGAAAATAGGATATTCTATTACACACAAAGAGGGCATGGGAGGGAGAGGGGACAAATACTATTATAAGAAGGAGAGGAAGAGAGCATAAAGAGGTAATAATCAAACCTTACTCTCAGTGTAATCAACCCGGAGAGGGAAGAGTAGCTATACTATCCATTGGGACATAAAACACCATTTAAAATCACCCTAGACAATATAAAATACTTAGGAATCTACCTACCAAAACAAACACAGCAATTATATGAAAACAACTACAAAACACTTTCCAAACAAATAAAACTGGATCTAAACAATTGGAAAGCCATTGATTGCTCATGGGTAGGATGAGCTAACATAATAAAAATGACAATTCTACCCAAATTAATTTACCTATTTAGCGCCATACCTATCAAGCTACCAAAAAACTTCTTTACTGAATTAGAAAAAACTATAACAAATTTCATTTGGAATAACAAAAGATCAAGAATATCAAGGGAAATAATGAAAAAAAATGTGAAGGAA
>NC_058132.1:131125404-131182411 GCF_016433145.1 Gracilinanus agilis | reverse complement strand
GGTGATGGAATACTATTGTGCTCAAAGGAATAATAAACTGGAGGAGTTCCAGGCGAACTGGAGAGACCTCCGGGAACAGATGCAGAGCAAAAGGAGCAGAGCCAGAAGAACTTTGTACACAGAGACTGATATACTGTGGTAAAATTGAATGTAATGGACCTCTGTACCAGCAGCAATACAATGACCCAGGACAATTCTGAGGGATTTATGGTAAAGAATGTTACCCACATTCAGAGGAAGGACTGCAGGAGAGGAAACATATAAGAAAAACAACTGCTTGAACGCATGGGTCGGGGTGGACATGATTGAGGGTGTGGACTCAAAACTACCACACCAATGCAACTACCAACAATTTGGAAATTGGTCTTCATCAAGGACACATGACAAAACTAGTGGAAATGTGCATCGGCCATGGGTGGGGGGAGTGCGGGGGGAGAAGGGGAAAGGAGGAGCATGAATCATGTAACCATGTTAAAAATGAATATTAATAAATGTTTGAAAAAAAAAGTCACCATACATAAATACTTTAAAATAGCATTCTGAAATTGTTAAAGCAATTCTCCCTCTTTATAGCTTTTTTTTTAAATCCTTCCTTCTTTCTTTGAATCAATATGTTCATTCTAAGGCAGAAGAGCAATAAAAACTGAGGTTAAGTGATTTGCCCAAAGTAACACAGTTAGGAAATATCTTGAGGTCAGCTTTGAATCCAGGTCTTCCAATTTCAGGCCTGGTGTTCTATACACTATGCTACTTACCTGCCCCTCTTTATATCTTTCCTATAAGTTTTACTGGGCTTCTCATTTGTCCCCTGCCCCTCATTCTAGAATAATAGTAGTTTATTCCAAAGCCATTCTCAGTATACATATGAGAACTGGCACTGCCAGGCTGCTCACCCTGAAATAATAACTGTCTCTCAAAGTTATTGAATATGTCATAATTAGGCTAATTAAACAAAACTGCCTAATACTGGCCTGCCATACAGAAAAGAATAGCCTGTGTGTCAAGCAACTGGGGGTATTTAATGTGTACTAACATTAAGATGCCCAAAAGATCAATCATGAGTTCAGAAAAAGACTAGCTATAAGGTCAGTGAACTCTGACCAATCAGTGCTCCCCAAACCTTCAAAGCCTTCAAATAGGCAAAAATTTACTGACAAATGATGTGAGACGTTTTCCATCAAGAAGCAAGAACTATTTAACTTCAAAATCACATTTCTGCTCCCCCCACTTTACTGAAGCAATTCTTTCTCACATCACCTGTGACTTCCTAAATGCCAAATCAAATGGCCTTTTTTCAGCATTTATCCTCTTTGATTACAGCCTTTGACATGATTCACCAATCCTTCCATCTTGATACTTTCTCTATTTTATTGTTATTCAGTTGTTTTTTTAGCCATGTCTGACTCTGTGATTCCCTCGGGGGTTTACTTGGCAAAAATACTAGAATGATTTGCTATTTCCTGTCCAACTCATTTTATAGATGAGGAAATTGAAGCAAATGGGATTAAGTGATTTGACTAGGGTCACATAGCTAGTAAATATCTTAGACCAGATTTGAATTCAGAAAGGTGAGACTTCCTGACTCCAGGCCTGGCACTCTATCCACTGTGCCAACCAGTTTTAGAAATACCATATTTTAGCTTCAAAGATATCATACTCTCTTTGCTCTCCTCCTACTTCTCTAAATATTTATTCCTATATTCATCAGTACTTTCTCAGCTTCCATATTACGCAACTTGAGGCAAACACAAAGGTCTATTTGACTATTGTGTCTTCTGTCTCTACTTAATAGCCTTTCCTTTGGAAGTCTCATTGACTCTCATTGCTTCAAATTTCACCTCTATGCACAGAATTCCTAAATCTCTTTTTCCATCACTTATCTCTCTTCTGAGTACCAAATCTACCTTTCCAACTTCCTACAATACTTACTCATCTGGACATCCCATCCTCAACTAAATTCAAAGCATTCCAAATTAAGCTTATTATTTTTTCCTCTAAAACTGTACATCTTCTTTCCTGAATATTTAAATTTATACTGACAGTCTTTTGAATTACTGAATCTAGTAACCTTATTTTAAAAATAAAATGAAATAAGGTTCAAATAGTCTTCAAATAAAATACTGGATACATAGTATATCTCAGTTTCTACATGGCATCTGACAAAGTCTCTCATAATATCCTTATAGATTAGGTGAAGAAATGTCAGCTAGATGATAGTTCATTAATAGCTGGTTGAGAGACTGAGTGTGAATAAGTGGATTAATGAGTTGTCAGAGTATTATACTTAGCCCTTATGAGGTTTTTTTTTAACTTTTTTTTAATCAGTGATTTGCTTAAAAACCCAGGTATGCTTATCAAATTTGGGGATGATATAAAGTTTAATACAATTAATATTCCAATAGTAGATGCTCGATTTGAAGTTAGATGCAATAAGGTAGTGATGGTAGTAGCAGCAGCTTCAGAGCTCATGGATCCCTTGCCACTGAGTTGGGGAATACTGAAGAGATCTAGCCAAGATGGCAAAGTAAGAAAAACTTGAAGCACACCCACCACCACCCTTCAAAAACCACAGAAAATCAAAAAGGCCTCAAAATGAAAACTGGAGTGAAAAACCATCAGAGGAAGGGCAGAAACAGTGTTCTGGCACAGAACAATATGGAGAGAGAATAAGAAGGACTTATTTCATTGGCTAAAAGGAGAGAATGCTGACCAAGCCTCAGCAGAACTCAGACAAAATTCAGTGCAAAGAGCTGGAGAAAGAGCACAGTTGTCTCAGTCCAACCTCAGCAAAGAGTGGAAACTAACCCAATATCATATAAGCAATGGTGGAAGGAAAGTGGCCCTGTGTAATCCAACTGAAACAGAGGCCAGATGCTACCCTGCATAGAAAGCAGTGGGAGGAACTCAGCTAACAAGGTCCAGCCTTGGATGGACCTTGACTGAACCCAACTTGAACCAGCTGAACTGAATAGCTGCAAACCTCCACATAGCAGGCCTCCTTTGCAGAGTGCTCGATCTGACTGAAAAAGTTGATTCCAGTCATAGAACAACATTGAAGAGTACTCCGCTCCTCCCAGGAATGGAGCTGAGCTTCAGTATGTAGACAAAATCACAGGAAAAAAATAATTCCAAAATGAGCAAAAGAATGAGGAAAAGCTTGATGTTAGAATAATATCACAACAAGAAAGATGACCAAAATATAAGCTCAAAAGAAGAAAAATTAGAAAATAAGATGGTAGGAAAAAATCAACAACTTAGAACAAAAGCTTACTGATCAAAATAGTGTTGTAAAAAGAAATTATGATGCCTCAAATAGGAAAATAATTCCCTAAGAAAGGAAGTATAAAGTTTCAAAGAAAAAAATGGCTCCCTAAAAATTAGAATTGGACAAATGGAAGCTAATAACTTCATGAAATAGCAGGAAACAACAAAACAAATTCAAAAAAAAGAAGAAAAGAAGGACATTTGAAATCTCTCATTGGAAAAACAACTGAGCTGGAAAATAATTCTAGAAGAGATAATCTAAGAACCACTGGATTGCTTGAAAGATATGATCAGAAAAAGAACTTGTAGGGGACAGATGGGTGGCTCAGTAGATTGAGAGCCAGGTCTTGAGATGGGAGGTCCTGGGTTCCAATCTGATTTTAGACACTTCCTAGCTGTGTGACCCTGGGCAAGTCAATTAACTCCCATTGCCTAGCCCTTATCACTTCTCTGCCTTGGAACTAATACTCAATATTGCTTCTAAGATGGAAGATAAGGGTTTAAAAAAGAAAAAGAGCCTGGACATCGTATTGAAAAAAATTATTAGAGAAAACTTCCTTGATCTTCTTGAACAACAGGGGAAAATAGAAATTGAAAGAATCCACCAATCATCTCCTGAAGGAAATTCAAAATTTAAAAACCCCAGGACTATTATCACTAAATTATACAATGCCTAAGCCAAACAAAAAATATTACAACTAGCTAGAAAAAAAATTCAAATATTGTGCAACCATAATCAGGAATACACAGGACCTAGTAGCTTCTATATTAAAGGCTTAGAAGGCATGGAATATAATATTCCAAAAGAAAAAGAATTTAGGCCTGCATCCAAAAATCATCTACCTGGCAAAATTGAGCATAATACTCCAAGAAAACAAAAATGGATACTTAATTAAATAGAGGAATTCCAGGCATTCCTGACAAAAACAGCTAAAAAAAACCCCAAAGATTGAATTTGACACAAAAATAGCATAAAAAGATAACTCAAGAGAATTGGTGGGGTTAAAGTAATCACATCCCTGCATGAGAAAATGGTAACCAGAATCCTTAAGATTTCTATAGTATAAGAGATACTTAAAGTATTTTATATACTTAGAGTAATCAAGGGAAATAGTGGGGTTTAACTGATTTCTTTCCTTGCATGAGGAGGGGATAACTAGAATATTTTAGTTACTTATAGTAAGGAGGCCTCTAGGGGGCTTGGTGGAATGAGAGTCAGGCTTAGAGACCTAAAGATCCTGAGTTCAAATCTGGCCTTGGATACTTCATAACTGTGTGACCCTGGACAAGTCACTTAACCCTCATTACCTAGCCCTGACCTCTCTTCTACCTTGTAATCAATACACAATATTGACTCTAAGAGAGAAGGTAAGGATTTTTTAAAAATATATTTATGATAGAAGAGATATTTAAGATACTAAAGTAATGGAGGGAAACAATGGGGTTAAACTGATTACATTACTACTAGGAGGGTGATAACTAAGGTTCTTAAGATATCTATAATACTAAAAGAATCAAAGATATCTAAAGTACATGGGATACTTAAGGTAATTAAGATATTTAACTTCATCACCATTAGGGCAAGGAATAGGAGCATATATAGGCAGAGAACGGGAAATCAGTTGAAAATGATTAGATATTTCTAAAAATCAAGGCATAAGAAAGAGGATGAGGAACCAGGTATGAATCAATACAGTGGAAGGCAAGATGGGGAGGATAGTGGGCAATACTTAAAGCCTACTCTCATCAGAATTGGTACAAAGTGGGAGTAACATCCACACTCAAATACAGAATTCTATCTTGAAAGAAACTGGAAAAAAAAAACCTTTATAGCAAGTCTCTCTAACAAAGGTTTCATTTCTCAGATATAGAGAGAACCAAGTTAAATTTATAAGGTTACAAAGCATTTCCAAATCAACAAATGGTCAAAGGATATGAACAGGCAATTCTCAGATCAAGAAACTAAAACTATCTTTAGTCAAATAAAAAATGCTTCAAATCACTCTTGATTAGAGAAATGCAAATTAAACCAGCTCTTAAATACCACCTCACAATCCTCAGACTGGCTAACATGACGAAAAAGGAATTCACTGCTGGTGGAGCTTCAAACTAATATGAACATTCTGGAGAGCAATCTGGAACCATACCCAAAGAACCATAATACTATGCCTAATAGGTCTGTATCCTGAAGAGATTAAACATGGAGGAAAAGAATTTACCTTCATGAAAATATTTAAAACGGTTCTTTTTGTGGCAGCAAAGAACTAAAAACTTTCCATCAATTAGGGAATGGCTCAACAAATTGTGGTATATTCTTGTAATGGAATACTATTGTGACATAAGAAATGACAAAAAAAGATTATCACAAAAAAAACCACTCAAAAAACTAATATGAAGCGAAGCAAAGTGAGATAAGAAGAACCATGAAAACCATTGTACATAGTAACAAAAAATAATATATGATCAACTATGAATGACCTAATTATAAATAAGACAAGGATCCAGAACAAGTACAAGAGACTCGTGAGAAAAAAAAAATGCACCACCATAGAAAGAAGAGATGGAGTTGAATGAAACTGAAACATAATATTCTTTATTTTATTTCCTCCATGAACTTTTCTCTATTTTAGGTGATGTGTGTCTTCTTTCCCAACATAATGAGTATAATAATATGCATTGTATGATAATATGTGTACAACCTTTATCATATTATCTGCTTCTTGGGCAATGGGGAGAGATGGGAGGGAGAGAGCATGGATTGCATAGTGCTAGAAAGCAAATATTTAAAAAATTATGTTGATATATAATCTGGAAAAAACTTAAATTAATTATAAAAAATTCCAAAAGCAGAAGTGATAAAGTTCTTTAAAGACTAGAACAATTATTTTAATTTAATAAAATGAAACTTGATAGAGAGAAAATACTTCAACATAACACAATGGATAAAGAATTGGTCTTGTAACCAGGAAAATCTAAGCTCAAGTCTCACCCTTGACATACTAATTATGTGATCTTGTTCCAAAGCCAACTTTCTATCCATTGTGCCATGAAGTTACTGGCCTGAATTCAAAGAGTAATTTTCTTAACTGAGAGTTCCTCGGACTTTATCACTGTCCCATCACAGAGTCTTTAAGCAGTTTTTAATATGATGAGATATATGCCTTAGAACAACTATTTCGTCAGCTATTCGAGGATGGATTAGAGAAAAGGAGGCCAGAAGTAGAAGGACCAATAAAAAATAATATAATAGCATTTCTTGCAAGAGATGTTGTATCTGTAGCAATTGTGTGGATGAAGAGAAAGACCTCATCTTGGAATCCCTTTCTCCAGATATTGCCTGAATAGAGTTCCTATTACTACAATGAAATCATGGGAGAACTATCCAACTCCTTATTATACTAGCTGATAAACTTAAATCCATCACATATGTACTAATCTATCTTTTTGCCCACTTATGTCTCCATGAAATTTCTTACACCCTTCTACCTCATTAATTACCCCAATGATAATAGAAAATAATATTTATTTTATAGTCTCACTGTCCTAATTTCCTGACAATTAGTGTGATACAAAAATACTCAATTTATATTTCTTATTTCCCAAATATCTTGTTAGTAATAAATGTTATGGAAACCTTTTGAGACACCTAAGAAACAAATAGGAGTGTAATGGTTCATGTTATCAATTATACATTTCCATATTTAATTTCGTATACAAAAGAATCACTTCAAACAAGTGAACAAAATGAAATTGTTTAATAGGGCAAAAAGTTGCACCAAATTCCAGAGTTCATTAAAATACTGAGATTGCTCAATGTTTCCAGACATGAATGATGATGGAGCTAAGGATAAAAATGGAAAAAAAATCTATTGCAGAGGAAAGAAAAGAAAAAAAAGATTAATACCTTAAAATTCTGTCTCCTTTAAAAAAATGACCAAAGAAGTAACCTTACTTAATATCTAATTTGAGGGTAGTCACTATTTTAAAGAATCTTAGAGTTGAAAGGAACCTTAGAAGTTATCTTATGCAGTCCTTTATATTGCATGCAAAGAAAAAAGTCATTAGAGGTGGCAAGCAAGGAATGAAAATAAGCAGGTGCTTTTCTTACCCGGCCTGCTATTATACTAGAAGAGGATAGGGAAAGTAGTCTGCTGTTATCCATCAGATAAATTTTGGCAAATAGTATTAGTGTTTTGGATTTGTTAGTTGTTTTTTGTTTGTTTGCTTGCTTGTTTTTGCCCTTAAATTAATTTTTAAAATGTTTTTAAAGATGACAAATTAAACTAGTAGATATGACCTGCCACTTTTCCAATAATATAGCACTTCAAGGTTTGCAAAGTTGTTCTAACTTCAAGGCCTGCACTCAAGGGAATTCATCACCTAACTGCTTCTGTTTTTATCTAAATTATCCAATTAAACTGTTTTGCGTAAAATTCTGAAAACCAAAGGGGCATAGGTTCACAATCTGAGTGTCATTCTTGGTTCCTCTCTCAATGTGCTCCACATATCCAATCTGTTTCAAAGTTTTGTAGTTTCTATCTTCACTGCATCTTCAGTATCCATCCCCTTCTCTCACACAACTACCACTTTGGTGTAGGCTTCCATCACCTAGACTTTAAGTGCCTTTGTTTGATCTCCTTACCTTATCTTTTTCTATTCCAAATTTTGTTCAGAACCTATTCTTCTCCCTTCCAAGTCTCCTGTGCTATCTTCTCCCTATCCTTGGTGCTGAGATCCTATTTCTTTCTCTACAACTTTTCTTACAAAAGTACTTCTTTTCTGCAGTCGTACACCTTAGCTCAAGTCTTTAACACTTCTTGTTCAGACTATAGTAATAGCTTCATATTAGGACTCTATGTTTCAAATTCTTCCTCCCCACTCCAATCTGTTTTCTATTCAATTGTCAGTGGTTTTCCTAAAATTGTAGGGCTAACCATTGTTAACTTCCTTACTTTACAAACTACAGAGGTTTCCTATTATATCTACAATAAAATATAAAGTCCTCTATTTGGTATTTTTAACCCCTTATAACCTGGTCTTTTTCTATCTTTCCTTTCTTCTTATATATTTCACCTTTCCACAAACTCATTGGTCTAGTTATACTGACCTACTTGCTGTTCCTCATATATATAATTCTTCTCACATCTATGAATTTACCCAAGTGGTAACCCATACCTGGAATGTGCCTTTTCCTCACCTCTTCCTCTTAGAATCCCTGCCTTCTTTTGAGAGTCAGCTTCAATACTACCTTCTATAGTAGATTTTTCTACAGTTCCTATTGCCTTCTTCTTTAAGGCTACATCATGCACCTGGGAACTGGCCAATAAGTCTAGTTCTTTTTTTTTTAAACATTTATTAATATTCATTTTTAACATGGTTACATGATTCATGCTCCTACTTTCCCCTTCGCCCCCCGCACTCCCCCCACCCATGGCCGATGCACATTTCCACTAGTTTTGTCATGTCAATAAGTCTAGTTCTTATGAATGTGTATATTAGCTGATATAGTCTCCATGTAGATTGTTGAGCATGTGGAGATACTCTATAAATTGTTCTGTTCTTCTAGCCATATAATGAAGAGGAGTTTTTTTGTTTTTTGTTTTTCGTTTTTTTAAAACCCTTACCTTCTGCCTTGGAGTCATGTGTATTGGCTCCAAGGCAGAAGACTGGTAAGTTTAGGCAATGGGGGTCAAGTGACTTGCCCAGGGTCACACAGCTGGGAAGTGTCTGAGGCCAGATTTGACCCTAGGACCTCCCATCTCTAGCCTGGCTCTCAAACCACTGAGCTACCCAGCTGCCCCCTTTTTGTTTTTTTTTGACTGGCTGTGTAGCTAAAACTGAGGTGCATTCAAAAGTCACTAGTCACTCAAAGCCCCTTCTCATTGAACTGTCTTCTTCCTTCCTGGTGGCATTCCAGTGAAAAAAGAGTAGCAAAACCCTAATGGAAGAGGTCTTAGACTTTCCCCATCTGAGGTAAAACATGTAACTTGTGAATACCAGCCTTGTTTCTTTGCCTTAATATTTTTTTTTTTGTTGTTGTTGTTGTTTGTTTGTTTTAGGAAAAAGAGTTAAGAGTTGGAGATTGGAGACTGTGAACTCTGAGAGTTCAAGACCTCAGCCACCTAAAGTCTAGGAGGGAATCTATATGAATTCTATAGCCAGTCCACAACTGAGCCTTTGAGGCAAGGAACAACCTTTGGGATCTAGTCTATGGATAGTCAAGACAGAAGACTCATCCAGCCATTTGAAAATGAATTTGGTTGGTTCCGGGCTGTGTAGAAAGTACATTAGGTGTGAACACATTCTCCTTAGGGGCTGAGGTTTTGGAAGTGGTGGTATTGGGACTGAGAAAGGAAATATCTCTTCATAAAAAATAATCAATGTTAACTGGTTAAATACGGCTGAGGTGTTACTCACTGGTAGTTGACAATGGGGGGGGGAATACATGAGAATGGGAAATGATCTAATAGCACAAGGTACCCCTAATTCCTCAGGGGTACTCCTAGAACCCTTAGAGGGGAGATGTAGGCAGCTTTGCTTTGTGAAAGGGAAGTCACAGCAAAGTGGTACATTTGAACATATTCTGTATGTATCCTATACAGAACTATTTACATACATGCCAATTAGAACGTAAGATCCTTGAAGAAATGGACTGTCTTTGCTTTTTGTTTTGTTTTTGTGCTCTCAATATTTAGCACAGTGTCTGGGACATAGTAAACACTTAATTAATGATTATTGATTGACAATACATTAAGGCTTTTATCTGAGAGCTATTTTATTGAATAATGATCATTTGATTAGAATGCTAAATTTAAGTCCTGAGCTCTAAAACTTGATCCCTATAAGATATAGGGCAAGTTGCTTAAACCCTGAAGCTTGGTTTCCACATCTGTAAAATGGAGATGTTGATGATTTGTACTATCTAACTCATAGGTTTATTGTATCAAAATTGAGACAATCTATATGTAAACTGCTCTGAAAACTCTAAAACACTACATAAGGGCAAAGGAAAAGAACATGCACTTATGTAGTTTCTATAATTTGCCACCATGTTAAGTATTTTATACTTAATGTTATATCATTTGATCCTCACAACAACCCTGGGAAGTAGGTGCTATTTTAATCCCCATTATCAGATGAGGAAACAGAGACAAAAAATGGTTAAATAACTTCCCCATGGTCACCAACTAGGAAGTGCCTGAGGTCAAATTTGAACTCAGATCTTCCTGACTCTAGGCTCATGGCTCTATTATTGTGCTACCAGCTGCTGCTATATAAATTCACGTTATTAATATTGAACATATTATTTAACATTGTAATTATTCATCTTTTTTATGAGAGGTAGTGATATAGAGGATTAAAGGCCAACCAGGAAGACTCAGGTTCAAATCTTGCCTCTACCACATATTAGCCATGGTATCATGGACAAATTACTTAGCTTCTCAGTGCTCCCAGGTAGGTCTCTAAAATTACAAATTTGGAGAATTGGGGATCTGTGTTGGCAAAGAAAATTTCCATAGTTGGAGTCCTATTTCCTGATTAAACCATAGCTAGACCCATATATAACAATAACAGCAACAACAATAGATAGCTAATGCTGATATAGAGCTTACTTTGTGTCAGGCACTGTGTTAAGCTCTTTACAAATATTATCTCATTTATTCCTTACAACAATTCTGGGAGGTAAGTGCTATTAATACCATTTACAGATGAGGAAACTAAGGCAACTAGAGGTTAAATGACTCACCCAGGGTCAGTCACAAATAAGGGTCTGAAGTGGGATCTGAATTTAGATCTTCCTGACTCTAGGTCCAACATCTATCTATTGTGCCATATTTCTTTCTTGTTCTTTCCTTATTCCTCTTTCTTTCCTTCCTCCTTCATGTTCTCCCCCCTCCTTCCTTCATTTCTCTGTCTCTCTGTCTCTCTGTCTCCTTCTCCCTCTCCCCCTTCTCTCCTCCCCCATCCCCCATCCAGCTACAGATCTGTGAGAGAGACAGAGACAGAGATCTTTTAATATAACTTTTAAAAACACTATCCATTTTTTTGTTTTTGTTTTCACTGAAAAAATTGGTCAGATTATATCATAGATTTAGAGTTGGAAAGGACTTCAAAGATTCTCTAGTTCAATTACCTCATGGATAGAGAAACTGAGGCCCAGAGGGGTTAAATGACTTGTTCACAGCTATCCATTCACTTCAGGGGCTGGTGCAAAGGCAGACAGCATATCAAAGTGGGGAAATGATAGTGAGATGATGATGAAAGCCATTCTCTTAAGTGTAGTTTTATAAGAGAACTACTGTATTTTTTGAAAAGAACACTAGAGATATATGACATTATGAAAGCAAGCCATGTGACTACCATTTTCATAAATCCTAATCAATAGATGCAGAAACTAGTTTTAACCTTAATTATCTTGATGATACTGAAGCAGAGACTAGAAATTAAGTTGTGTCCAACAATATATACTATGTGTACATTATCATAGGATGTACTTGTCAATTGAATATCAAAGAGAAATAATTTTTAAAATGTGTTCATCTACCAGACACAGAAGAACTGAATACTGAAAAGAGGATGTACAAGATGGCCCCTTGAGAACTGACTTAGCTCTCTGCTTTCCTGCTATCTATGTGCTAAGATTAATTCTCACAGTAATAATACAATTCTATCTTTTTGTAGTTACTTGTACATATGTACAGGGTAGGATCAAAGGCATCTGTGTTGTTATAGGTTACACTTTCTCATTCCCTTTTCCCTCTATCTTTTCCCTCTGAAAGTACATCTCTACTTGTTAGATATTCTCCTGGAGACCAAGAGAGGCAAGTGCAGAGTTTTGAGAGTGGCCCCATATGCCACCTTTCATTTGATACACCAGGATGACAGGTGAAGCCAGAGAAAACTATTAGTTTATCAGCTGGGTTGATGGCACACAACAATAGCCTCAGCCTAGCCAACACCTCATGAACAACTGAGAAGCTATAATGCCTAATTACTCTATTTTTTTTCTCCTTTCCTGACAGCCAAATTACAATCCCATGCTTCTTCTTGCAGCCATCCCTTCAAGAGGGGGAAATCTTCCTGAAAAAGTAGTCCATCAGCTTCATCAGTCTTCTCTTCTTAGGTCCAGAGCATTGCAAACTCATCATACTAAGGGTTTTCCAAATGTCCCTTATTGCATATGACCCTGGGCCTACAGCAACAAAGCCATTAACTTTATCGAGTCTCTTCAACAAGATCCAAACCAACTCAAAAGTTAATGGTTTAACTAACATCTATACCAGAAAAACTAAGTGAATTTTAAAACATGTACTCTTCTGTAGATGAATTGGGTCCAGAATTGAGCATGAAGATTGAGTTGTATTATATTTGGGATTGTATACTTTTCAGTGATCCAAAGGGATAGCTGCCACAAGATATTTTGTCTTTTATCACCAATATTTTGAGAGTAGTGCTGTAGGTCCTTGAACAACAGAACACTATAAATTCAAAAGGAAAACAATTATATGTGATTACAGATGTTTTTTTTTTGTGTTTAGTAGTTTGTAGCATATTACTAGTGACGTGTGGGACCCATATTGCTGAAAGGTGTTCAAGCTGTAGCACAGATTTCCATAGTGCCCCCCAGAACTCTAAGAGAAGGGGCAGTTAAAGGCAGTTGGAATCCTGGTATAAAAAGGCAGGTAACCCTGCTTGGGGGGGGGGGGGAGGTCCTGGGTCCTGGTCCTGATCCGGCTGTCTTTCTTTGCTCTTGGATCTGAGCAGAGGGGCAATCTGTGTGGCTCTGAGCTGAGCCATTCAGTCTCTGACAGCCAAAGCTGTCTTACTTTTGTTAGACCTTCAAGCAATTCCTCAGTTTACCTTAGTTTAGCTATCCAGGTTTAGAAAGAAGAGTATTTACAGGCATAGATAAGAATTTAGCCATTCAAGATACTTTTCCCCCTTTTGGGGGAGGGGCTGCTTATTTGACATAGCTGTATTAGGTAGCTTTCTCCTTACCTATCAATCCTAAGCCATTTCCCCTTTCCCATTCCCTGTTATCATTAAACCCTTATCAACTAGGAACAGTGTCTGGATACAGATATTTTGGGGATACACTCACAACCTCCATAAGCCAAGTTCCTCCTACTTGTGGCTCTGAAATTGATCCTAACCGCTGAGCCAGGGAATTGCTTTTAAGACTTCAAGCTTCACCTATTCTATCCTGTGGGGAAATAATTCAGAGAAAGATATCATCATAAGGAGTTTAGCCTTTCCCCACTTACCATCTTAGCCCAGAAGTTATCAAGCCAGATTGTCCACCATTACCAAACTGTTAACTGACTTCCAACTACTTAGTGGGAGGTGGGGAGGTAAAGGAGCATTTCCACAAGCTCCAGCCCCTCCTATTCAGTCAAGCCTGCCTGTGTGTGTGTGTTTCTCCAAAGACCAAAGATTAGGGAGACTTGATTGTCACAGACCCCTGCCATCTTACAGTTTCCCTAATCCTACAGATAGTATATGGAAATTGGTATAAAATATAGCATAAAGATTATGAATGATTAAAAATAAGGTAAATTGTTATGTATCAAGAATGAGGGGTCATAAATGAACATCTCAAGCATCCTACTGTTAATAAAGGAACCAGAGGAAGACATTTAACATATTGAGCAGAAGTAAAGAGAATTTACAGAAAGACCTGGGTAAGCTTTCCATATCATGAAAAGCAGGGATTGTGATACAAACTAGCATTAGAAGTAACCTTACTGATGAGATCAAAACTCCATTGAATTCCTCAAAGTATTTTCAGTATAATTACATAAAAATTAAAAGCATCATGGCATAGTGGAGAGAGAACTGGCCTCAAAAGTAGAAAATCCTAGGTTCAACCCCAACTTTTGACTGGTTCTTTAACCCAGGGCTCCATTTTCTGGGCTACTGGCTAAGTCTAAAAGTCCTTTGCAGTGGTTCATAATATAGATTAATGTGATGAGACCACAATATTAAATGTGGTTTAATTTAATGAATATAATTTAAAATAATATTTGCAGTTCACATTTTTGTGAAATGCACTTCCTATGCCAGATGATTCTTGGAAATTATAACTGATGGAGTTTCCTAATAATAACAATATTTGAAATTCATATAGCACTTTAAGGTTTACAAAGTGTATCACATTCATTATTTCATTTCATCTGCACAATAACTGTCATATAGGTACTACAGTTCCTATGATTCCTATTTTATAGAACAATCAATCAACAAACATTTATTAAGTGCCTGCTGTGTGCCAGGTACTGTGCTAAATGGAAATTGAGACTCAGAAAAATTAAATAACAACCTTCTTCAAGTACCTTATAAATAGTAAAAGAAAGACTTGAACTGGATTTCTTATATATTCCAAATCCAGAGATCTTTTCCCACTGCTACAGGTTGATCTATATTAAGATACACCACAGACTGAAATCTATATAATACCAACTATACCAATATAGAATAGTAAACCTGTAAATATGTGTCTAAAACTCACTTGAAGGATAGCTTCATCAAACAATACCAAATGTAAGAATATATTTCATTGTTGCAAATTGCCTTTATTCTTATGAGTAACTTTTATCTTCTGGATTTGATCATCTTAGCCATTTCATACATACATACATATATACATATAGACACCTATATCAGATTGGCTGAAGTATAAGGTTGATGGGTATTACTGGAAAGTAATATTACAAAGGTAATATTATTATGAAGATGAGCTTATTGCAAAAATTGTGTAGGGAGAATATCAGGCTATGGAATTTGGACTTTTCTCAAAGGCAATTGGGAGTCATTGAAGATTTTAGAATAGGATAATGATATAGCCATAGTGATAGTTTATGGAAATTAAACTCATATCAGTTTATGGGATGAACTTAAGATGGGTCAAAATGGGAGATGAAGAGTCTAGCTATAGTGTCACATTAGTCTACACATAAGAAAATAAAGCAATGGGAATACCAAGTGATTGATATCAGAGATATATCAAAAGAGCCAGGTAAACTAAAATGGGGGACTTAATTAGATTGGAGGAAAGGGTATAGGAATAAAACCACAGTGCCTGGAACATAGTAAAAAGCTAATAAATGTCCTCCTACCCATATAAAGGTGATGTTCAAAGATGATTCTGTGGTTTTAAGCCTAGGTAACTGGATAATGATGGCACCATTAATTGAAATAAAGAAATGAGGAGTAGAAGTCATTTTTGAGAGAAGCTAAGTATTATTATTTTAAGTATGTTGAACTTAGGGTACTGATACTGATTCAGGTGGAATATATGACAGGGCATTGAAATATACCATCTACTCTACTGACCCTATTCAAAATCTATCCTTAAGTCCTCTATAAAGGCTAACCTAGTAGGTAAAAGAGCATTTGCTCTGGAATCAGAAGAATTGGCTTCAGATCTCAACTCTGATATTAGCTACCTGTGTGACCTTGGGCAAATCACCTAATCTCCTTGATTCTCTGTTTCCTTATCTGTAAAATGCAGGGGTTAGACCAGATGGCCTATGGATTATAACCCTATGAGCACTTCAAATTATTATATTTATTTAAATTTTTATAGAATTTATTGCTTATATAACTCCTTTAACACTTTTAATATTAAAAAAATTTAATCTTTACCTTCTTTTCTAGTATTAATTCCAAGACAGAAGAGTGGCAAGGACTAAGCAATTGGGGTTAAGTGACTTGTTGAAGGGCACATAGCTAGGAATTATCTGAGGCCAGATTTGAACCTAGGACCTCCTGACTCCATGCCAGGCATTCTATTTACTTTGCTACCTAGCCGCCCTAACATTTTTTTATGTTATCTAGTGTCATAGCTAACATTGCTTCAGTCAAGAAAAAATTATCAAACACTATACCAGACACTGCTAAATCCTGGAGATACAAAGAAAAAACAAACAAAAAAAAAACAGAGAAAAACAAAACAAAACAAAAAGACAAAAAAACCCAAATAACAGACAAAAACTCAGGCCCTCCACTCAAAAATCTTACACTGTAATGGGAGAAACAACATCTACATATATTTGAGATACATACAAGGTAACTAGAGGAGAAGGTACTAGTAGTTGTGAGACTGGGAAAAGATTCTTGAAAAAGAAAACACTAGAGGAGAATCTTGAAGAAAGCCAGGGATTCTAAGATGCTATGGGAAAAGAAGAAAAACATTTAAGAGATGAGGAACAATCAATACAAAGGCACTGAGATAAGAGATAGATTGTTGTGTTTAAGGATAGGGATAAGGTTGGAAAGAACTTTAAATGCTAAATAAATGATTCTATATTTGATCCTAGAAGAAGAATGGATTCAATGGAGTTTACTGAGTAGGCGAATGGGTATGATACTGTCAAGTCTATGTTTTAGGAAAATCATTTTGGCAGCTGAGTTCAGGTCCGGATGGTAGAGTAGGAAGAGATTTGAGGCAGGAAGAATTTGTGGGAAATTACTACAAGAGCTTCGGAGAAAGGTAATAGGGGCTAGAACTAGATGGTGATTATATAAGTAGATAGAAGAGGATGAATAGAAATGTATATAATCATATATGATATGTATGTATGAAATGGCTAAGATGATCAAATTCAGCAGATAAAAGTTACTGATGGGCAATTTATAACAATGAAATATATATTTATATATTTATCCACTTAAGTAGTAAATATATATAATTTTCTGATACTCAGGAGGGCTGCCATCAGTTTATTTAGTTTTTATCTATTTAAATTTTTTTATATTTCTATATTTTAATTTTCAGCTTCAAATTCTTTCCCATCTTCCTGTCACTACCCATTTTGCAAAAAAAGGAAATGAAAAAAAATTATTTTTCAAGCTACACTCAGAGTTCATTAGTTCTCTCTTTGGAAGTGGATGGCATTTTTAATCATGAGTCCTTCAGAATTGTTACATATCATTGTATTAATCAGAGTAGCTAAGTTTTTCCACAGTACATTATTGTTACAATATTGCTCTTATTGTGTATAATGTTCTGGTTCTGCCCACTTCCCTTTGTATCAATTCATATGTCTTTCCAAGTTTTTCTGAAACTATTTCATTTTAGTGATGTGTAGAGATAGAAATGACAAGAATTGGCTATTGACTGTATGTATAGGGTAAGGGAGAAAGTGGAATTGAGGATAGCATTAATGTTTTAAAGTTAAATGATTTGAAGGAAGGGAGTGTCATAGACAATAATAGCAAAATACAGAAGTATTTTTGCGGGGAGAGGGGAAGGATATAGTGAGCTTTGTTTTGGATATGTTGAGTTTAAAATGACTATAGAAAATCCAGTTTGAAATGCTCATTAAGAAGTTGTGACTGAAGCTCAGGAGAGAGATGGGTTGGATACAGAGATCTGGGATTCATTTGCATATCTTTCCAACTTGACTACAAACTTTAAGGGAAGGAACTATGAATTACAGCTTTCGTATTGCCACAACTATCATATTGCCTGGGTTATATGGTAGAAGCTCAGATATTTAGTGATTGATTAGCACTCATGCCATAGCAATTTAATTTTTAAAAATTAGACAATATGTAATTTAGAATACATGAGACATATACAGATTATAATTTTATTTTTTTAAACCCATTATCTTCTGTCTTAGAATATATATATATATATATATATTGTCTATATTCCAAGGCAATGGGGGTTAAGTGACTTGCCCAGGGTCACACAGCTAGGAAGTGTCTGAAGTCAAATTTGATTCCAGGTCCATCAAATACCAGGCCTGGCAATCTATCCACCAAACTATCTAGCTGCCCCTCAGGTTATACTTTAAGATAATTGTCTTAAACTCTGAATGTATAGGTTTATTGATTGATTGAAGGTGTGGTTAATTGTTGATGAAATTGTTTTCAAGTGAACTATGAAAAATTTTTATGTCACAAGTATCTTCTGTAACTGAAAATACAAGAAATCATCCCCTCAAAATGACAGAGTTCTCTTTTAACGGTTGTTTTAACTTTCCAATGTAATTCAGACATTTATACCAAATAAAATATTCAAAATATATTCATCTTACTAATTTCTATTAATGGCAGGGAAAAGAGGTATAGATAATCTTGTATAAATTACTCATAATTCATAAATTGTCTCTACTTGGTTTTGGAATGTGTTTTGGCACTTATGTTTTTAATATGAGTGTATTTAATTTGCTGGGAATCCACTTCAGAGAAAATAATGAAACCACACAATAAAGTCCTTACTCAGGAAGGGTTGGGAAGCTCTATAGCTTCCTATTTTGACCCCAGTTCAATTTTCACCCAGTGCTTAGTCTCTCTTGGTATCAAAGCATCAAAAAAAATGCAAACTTTTCTTAGAACTTTCTCAAAATGGAACCAATGGTTAAATATATATGTACTTATATATGTATATATCACATATGTATTTAAATCAAAGTAAATAGAAGTTGTTGTCAACTAAAAAGTGATTGTGCTGATTATGCGCTATATCACTCCTTGGCTTGAAAGAAGATAACTACATATCAAATTCTTATTAGGAGTTAAATATAAACTTGAATATAGATAGAAACTCATTTATGGATGATTAAGAGTGGACTATAGCTTCAAATGATTTTTCAAATGACTTTTTCTACTTTAATGGATATTTTAAAATTTATTGTGTTAAAAGTTCACAATTCATACTTTGCATAAATTTGGTATGATAATTGTTAGTAGTCATTAACATTAAAATTCTTAATGTTTGTTAGGTATTGCATAAAAACACAATATTTAGACTATCCAGGAATAGTCCTTTGCTTCCAAATTAAGATTAGCCAATTCTAGAGATTATTAAAATGATCATTTCAGTGATCTCTATTAATATACTTAAATAGTTCCAACTATTCTCACTGTATTGACACAAAATTTATTAAAGTCCCTTTTAATGTCTTAAACAACTTACCAAGGCAGACTTTTAATGGAAATGCTTAAACTAGGTACATCCCTCATTAGTATTTTTTACTACTTTGGGGTCATGAACCTGATACCTATCCACCCCCCCCCAATTTAAAACATATTGAAAAAAGCCAAGAAATTTACTTCTGACTAATGTGTAGCCCACATAGACATTAACTATTTTTCATATTTTTGTGGTGTGTGTAGGGTATTGATAACATATAAACAGAGTGAAGATTTCAATACAATTATAAATAATCTATCATGATTCTATTGAGATCACAGCAACCATCCCCTTCAATAGGGGGCTCACTTAAATGGCTCTGGGATTAAAAGAAGTACAGAAAACACCTGAATCTTGAAGACCTGACATTTTCATTTCATTCCTGTCTGAAAAATATAATGAAAAGACTAAGAGGAAAAGCAAAACTGTTTCAGGATTGTTAAATTATATATACACAGGTAATATAGAATGTTGGCTTTCATTCTCTAACTATCTTGTGAAAATTAGGGGGCAAGTAGTGTCTAAAACAAGCAAGTGTTATCCTTTCTGACATATATGGACAAGAGGGTGAATTGAAGATTATCTTTCAGTTTATATTTACTTGCTTTAAAATATATCATTTTCAATTTCTGATTAGAAATAGAGTATCTGAAAATAAAATTACCAGCAAATAAATTGAGACAAGATGTTATGGATCTATGTAAATTTGACAGGATTTTTAAATACAATAGGTTTCAGTTCTCATATTTTGTTATCTTAGATTTTATAGTTTCCCCCTCTTTTCATGTTTAATTTTCAACCATATTAGCACTTTATAATTATATTTGGTGTTTCTCTTAAAATGACAGGCATGTGAATATTTCTTTCAGAAGACTCTTTAAATATTTATATGAGTCAATAAATCAATTTACCTAAATAAAATACTTCCTTAAAACAAGACAATAGCAAACCCAGTACAGTGGAATTCCCTTATAACTGTGGTTTGGAAAACAGTACAAAGAGTCCTTCACATTTGTAAAATATCTCACACATAGTAAGTACTTAATAAGTACTTTTGTTGAATTAGAATAACTGTGGTATGTGATGCTCTTTTTTTGTTAAATGTATTAATGTTCTGTGAGATATAATTTGATCTAATAGGACCATATTGGATTAATTTAATAGGATCAAAAGAGATATTTGCAAAGTGTTTAACACAGTGCCTAAAATATAATAGGTGCTTAATAAATGCTTATTTCCTTTTCATTATCCCTTGACACAACTAAAGACAACATATACCTTACCACTTCATAATAAGTAACATTACTAATATCTTTTAAAATATATTTATTGAAGGGGACTCAAAGAGCAAAAATGTTAGTAAAGAATCATTTTTTTTTTGTTCCACTATTACTTCATTTTGATTGGAAAATCTGCTGTAATACTTGGTCAGCCTTAATTACAGATTTGCAACAAAAATTATATTTCAAGTTTATTGTTAAAATAGATGACTTTTGATTTTGCTTATGTTTGCTTTTTTTTCCCCCAGAAGCATAACTTTATTCCAACCCTAGGGCTAGAGTGAGGATCAATTATATTTTCATGTCTTTTCAAAGTCTCTGTACTATGTACATTATCTGCAGTGCACAGAGAGAAGTTAAGGAAATATTTTAAAGCAAAGCTTTATTCCCATCAAAATACTCTGGGGTGTTATGTGGCTACATCCTCACCGGTTGGAGGACAACCGCAAGAACTATTTGTTGTTCAAAATTCTATACAGAATGGATTAGCGTGTGACAAGTTCTATTTTAAGTTGCTCTTGTGTGTGCAGGTGTCAACCTCTTTTATAGCCATAGAAAAGACCTATTAGACTCCATCTATATTATTCCTCTTGACAATGCAGGATTGTTCCCTACGGTATGTCTGTTTCTGCTTTGCCCAGCCAGTTTTTCCTCTTGGGAAGTTGCAGTGCGGGTGGGCGAGGAAGGGATGGTGAAGAGGAGCATAAAGAGGGCGCTTGCCACTCCCTAGTCTTCCTGGGCACCCAGAAACGACAGAAGCAGCAGGAGATGCAACTCTGATGCTGGTGCATCCTCGTCCTACTAGCTAGAGATGTTAAAAGAATGAAGCTACAGAGAAGACCAGCTACAAGCTGTGTCTTTCCCTGGAGGTAAAATTTACCCTCAAGAGAATACTAAATAGAAGCCAATAACTGCTCCTCCCCTTCCAGCTAGTCCTAGTCACTGGCTGCAGTCCCCATGCACCTGCTCACCTGCCTATCCGTTTTGTGTGGTTAGGGGAGGGATGAAGGGTGCCGGGATGGTGCTGGGGTGGTGGTGGTAAGGAGCGGAGGGCAGGACCGGGGAGGGGGCTGCACCTAGGGCTCCGCCCCCTGGTGGCTCTGCGCAGGCGTAGCGACTGCTACCGCAGGCAGGGGGCGGCAACATGGCGGAGTGAGCGGCGGCGTCGGGGCTTCACAACAACAGCAGCGGCAGCAGCTGCAGCGGCGGTATTGCCGGCGGTAGCGTCCGGAACGGCGGACACAGCTTCATCACCAGCTGGCGTCCGGTGCTACGACTCCTGTCCCGCTCCTCCACCACCCTTTCTGGCGCCGGCTCCTTTGGAGCCACAGCAGCATCTCCGCGGGGGGCGGGCCGGGTCGAGCTGGACCGAGAGAGAGGCGGGCACCGTTGCTAGCGGGGCAGCCGCGGCCGCCGCGGCGGCGGAGAATCACCCCGGGATTAGCTTTCCGCCGCCGCCCGCGCACGCTCCCAGGCTCGGGCACCTCAGCTGCCTGGGCTGCCGTGGCCGGCACCGCGGCGCGGCGCTGGTGGATGCTGAGGCTCGGCGGCCGGGGGCGGGGGGGGCGGGGGCTGATCCAGGTATAACGGTACCAGCGGTGGTGGTGGCAGCGCCTCCTCCCTTCTTTTCGTCCTCCTCCTCTTCGTCCTCCTCCTCCGTGGGAGCGGGATAAATGGCGAGCGAGAAGTCCGGGCCGGGGCCCGGGCCGGGGCCCGAGCCTCAGCCTGCTGGGCTTATCGCCGTCGGGTCCGGAACTGGAGCTGGAGGTGGCCCTGGAGGCAGCGGCGGTGGTGGCGGGGTTAGTGGTTTAGGGGAGCTGAGAGGGGCGTCCGGCTCCGGCTCCATGGTGCTCCCCGCCGGAATGATTAACCCATCGGTTCCGATCCGCAACATCCGGATGAAATTCGCAGTGTTGATTGGACTCATACAGGTCGGGGAGGTCAGCAACAGGGACATCGTGGAGACGGTGCTCAACCTGGTAAGAGAAATGGGCATGTGTCTCTGGGAATGTCTCTCCACTAACTCCCTCCACACCCACCCCATCTTCCACTCCTCCGCCCCCTTCCCTCCCCCCCCCCCCAGTATAACACACGCATCACGTCTCCTGGAGCTCAGATCGTCCAGTCTGTATCACCCAGTGGGTGATCCATATGTACACTGAGCTGCACCCTATCGTCCCTCCTTGTCCCCTCCTGTGATTCGAGTACAGTGTCCAACTCTACTGTTTGGTACCACTCATCTTGGTTACGAGTGGCTATGAGAAATATTGATCATTGTAGGGTTCTTTTGGGCCCAAGAGTTTGGTTACTGGGTGAAAGGGTGCGTTGTCTTTGGGATTCTTTCCCTGGCTTCTTTAAATTGTATATAGTATTGCTCCCTGAAAATGAAGGTTTATCTCTAGAAACTGGAATTCCCTGGTCTTGGAGGAATGTGCTTTAAGCTTTAGTTGGGTGTGATGTTTTCCAGTGAAGGGGGGGGTGTGTGTGTGGGAAAGATGCGGGTTTGCATCTATCTTTAATGTCTCATCATTATATTAATATATAATGGAGCCTGTTAGGATTTTTTCTCCTCTTTTCTCACACTCCCCCCCCCCCCAACTCCCCGAGTTTATTTCCTGCCTAATAATTTGTATATATGATGGTTTTGAAATTGAAGTATCAGGGATATTGAAATCGTACAGGTTTGTTTAAATGGCCATTGTGTTTAGAGACCTTGGCATGTTTGTAAAGACTAAGGTAAAAATATTAAAATATAGTCGTTCTGGGTTTTTTTTCTTGGTAAGAAGGAGTTACTGCAGGACTGTGTATGACTTAATGTTTTGCGCTAACCACGAGAGGTTGAGAAATGTACGAGATGTCATAGGAAATAAGAAAAATGGATTCATAAATGAACATCTACAATTTTTGTTTCTTGTGAATGCAATTTTTACTGCAGCATAGCCTTTGAAGCAATTCAATCTGCAACAGTCAGTCTTTTGCATGTAATATAGGGTGAGAAAGCATGGCTTAAAACTCACTGGTAATCAGTTGTCTATTGTATTTAGTGTGGAGTCATGGGAATTTTACAATATGCTTTTAAGAATACTTTAAAACTTCATTATTATGCACATTTTATTTTATTTTTTTAAAGAAACGAAAGTAAGAAGATTGAGTTAGAGTTCTCTTTGATGTTTGAATGTAATGTGCTTTTCTAATATTAATTAGCTGTTTACATTGGACCTACTGGAAAGCCAAAAGAACTGCAGCTATAGCAATGTAATATTGAGAGCATGTATTATATTTTACTGTTTATTTCTCAAATATACAGAAATGCTAAAACTGATTATTAGTTTGGTGAATGTGTTAAGTCCACAGATAAGAAGAGAACTCTGCTCAGGAGTTTTCCTTTTCATTATATTCTGTTACTGTTTCTAAGTTATGTATTTTCATAAAGCTATGTACACAAAATAATCCTTCAATTAAATTTCTTCACAAAGTCATTCTAAGTTGGAGGGAAGCTTACCATTTTGTGATATATGTCCCTATTCTGTCCAAAAAGTAACAGAAATACTGTTTAATCCTTATTTTGACCAGCCACCAAGTAGGGGTTTAGTGGTTATTTTCCTGTTTTCTCCTAAATTGAAAAAAAAAAAAAGATTTAAGTCTTAAAATGTTTTACTATATTAGCATTTCTCTATCTACAAATTGGAATCAATATAACATATCTTTCCTTACTTTTTTTTTAATCAAACCAACAACCTTTTTAAAAAAAACACAAACCTTTTATACTTTCAGGGTATGTCTTATTAAGTGATTTTCAGTTTTGTGAATTTATGCACTTATATTAGTAGACTGGTATCAGATAAAAGCAAGAAAGCTTACAAACTGGAAAATCTTCTAAATCTGGAAACCAGTTTGGGAAGCTGTTGCAGTAGAAATGTATGCTAGATAAGTCATTGCCTAACAGATGGGCTTCATAGATATACAATGGCTTAAGAACGAGAATGAAATAATTATTTGATTTAAAAAGATAATTTAACCCTCAGTGCATCGAAAATCTTATGGGAAGTCTCAACATGTAAACATATTTAAAAGTTTGCATTATCCAAACCACTTATACTTAAAAATGAAATTAGAAACAAGGAGATAAAAACTAAAATGATCCATTCTTAAATCAACTGAAGGCTTTGTTTCTGCATTATTGATTTTTGGAATAAAAACTTAGGTAGATATTTTTTCTACTGAAGAATGATGATTTTTTGAGAGTAACACTGAGGAAAATAATAATTGATATTTATCATTTGTAATTTTAGTTAATGGCATATGAATTGATCTTTGGAAATGTTACATTATTTTAACTTTAGAGTAAACCCTTTAATGTAAACTAAGTATTTGGAACTGCCACATAAGGCAGTGAATGTTCATGATAATTATGTAATCTTTAATTCTAGTAATTCTGTGAGTTATGATGAAGCACATTTAAGGATCTTATTTCTATGGCTCAGATTTTTTAGCCAAGTAAAAATATTTTAAACGATTCCTTCAATTTACAGTTTAATTTCTTAAGACTACTCATTATATGAGAAAGGATATTAAAAGATCTTAGAAATATTTAAATAATAGTCTGTAAAAGATTGTATGGTAATGAATGTCAAAGTTACTATGTTTGAGATAGTAAGGAAAACAGACTTTTTTCTTTTTTAAATTTGAGACACATTTAAAGTAACTTTTCTAATACTCATCTTTGATAGTCATAGCCTCTGTCTTATTTTACCATTTGTAAAATGGCTAGTCATAGAATGTCAGGGTTGGAAAGGACTGAGTGATCCAATGACCTCATTTTTATAGGTCTTGGAGGAGTCAAGTGACTTTACTTTCCTCACCTGACTTTGGCAGAGCTTGGACTTGAACTCAGCTCTCTTTATTTGTAGTGCTCTTTCTGCTAGGCCTAATATACTTTGCTTTTAAGGTTACTTCTTTTATGCTTTTTCTAAAGAAATATAAAACTTTATAAACAAAAGAAAATAAAAGAATGTCTTTTGTCATGTTTATGGTTGAAGTTGGCAATTGTTAGGCATGATAGGGATAAGATACATTCTTTTGCAGAGATAGGAAGAGGAATTGATGGAGAACCATCACCAAGATGATAGACCTTACCAATGAATTATGTTAATTAAACATTCTTCAAGGATCTTTAATATTACTGATATATGGGAACTCTGTTCACCATCTCAGATTTCAGCACTTCCATAATCTTTTTTATTTTTAACCCATACCTTCTTAGAATTGGTTCCAAGACAGAAGAGTGATAAGGGTTAAGCAGTGGAGGTTAAGTGACTTACCCAAGTCATACAGCTAGGCAGTGTCTGTGGCCAGTTTTGAATCCAGAACCTCTTATCTCTGTTCCTGGTTCCCAATCCACTGAGCCACCTACTTGATCCCTACTTTCATGACTTAATGCTTAATAGTTTTTCAGTATTACTAAAACTAAAAAAATTAGTCTCCTGGCCATTATTAGTCTCTCCATATTTAAGCTGGTCCTTAGCAGGCCTTTACTCAAAGCCTTTCTTGGATAGAACCTTCATATAATATAATAACTTATGACTTGCTGGCATAGCCTTGAAAAGCCCACAGGTAAGCTCCATGCCATAAGGAATAGGACTTTAGTGGAGTCTTGCACATGTATATACATTTTTGTTTATATTATTTGCCTAAATAATCTAATTTAAAAAATGTTAATGTTAGAAGGTTAATTAATTGTTAGTAAAAATTGCAGTGGAAAAATGCAGTGTCTTGCTTAGAATTTGTGATCTTATAGATTGGATACAGATAGTAACTCATTAATCATGATTGTTTGACTCTTCACTTTCTTCCATCCCCTTCATAAATTTGCCACAGGGTGTCTGCCTTATGGTCAGGAAACTCCTTGCTTACTCCTGACGTTTGAAGAATACCAGAAGTATACTCCATTGATCTTTGGCTTGTAAGGGTGAAATTTTTAGATTGAATTATAAGAATTCCTCCTGAAAAAAAATAATTTTATCTTAGTATTTGGGATTAGAGAAGAGCAGAGGCCACTGTCTTGAAAAAAGTTTTGTAGAATGTTCATGCATTCACATTGTAATGCTGTGCTTCAGTTGTTCTTAATTCTATTCAATTCCAGAGGCATTTCTTAAGCACTTAATATGTTATGTATCAGGCATTGTGCAAGGTGATTAGTATACAAAGATGACAGTGAAACTTCCCCTTACCTCAGTGGGTTCATACTCTACTGGTAGGAAACATATATAAAGATAAGTAAATACTGACCATATATTTTCATTGGCTGTCTTTACCTTTACCCATATGCCTGGAATGTGTTCCCTCCTTATCTCTGCCTTTTGGCTTCCCTGAAGGAAAGGGAAACTTAGCTTAATTTCAGTTACACTGGGAGGACTTCCAGACCTCCCTACTGTATCTTCCTTCTGCAGTTACCTCCTGGCTACACTGAATATATGTAGTATGTACATAATTGTAAGTTGTCTCCATTAGTATGTGGGCTCTTTAAAGGCAGGAGTTGTGTGTTTTTACTTTTCTTTGTTGTTCCTAGTACATAGCACTGTAAGTATTTAATAAAGTCTTGTTGATTCAATAGTAATTTCTGAGCAATAGGGAGATCATTAATAACCTCGAGGAACTGGACTTTCAGGAGAGCTAGAGTTGAGGAAAGGAGAACATTTCATGTCTCTGATGTTATTTGGACATACCCCCCAGGATCCTGGACCCTCTTCTCTCTCTATTCTCTTTTGGTGATCTTATCAACTTCCAAAGGTTTAATTATCTTTAAATAGATGACTAAGTTTATTTAGTCACTTTATTGTGCTACAATTCCATATTATTAAATTAAGCTACATATTAAAAACTTTTATTTGGATGCCCTGTAGACACATTGAATTCAACATGTCCAAAACTGAATTAATTCTCTTTTACCCACTTCTCTCCCTTCAGTCCACTCCTCTTCTGAACTTCCCTATTTCTGTCAAAGGCTTGATCCTTCCTGTTTACTTAGGTTTGTAGTCTTGTCATTCTTCATCCCTTACTTTTCCATCACTTGCTGAATTTGTAATTTCAGCCTCTATGTTGTTTGATCATTTTTCAGTTGCATCTTTGTGACTTCATTTGGAGTTTTCTAGCTAGACATACTGGAATGGTTCATCATTTCCTTCTCCAGCTCATTTTATAAATGAGGAAACTGAGGTAAAAGAGTGAAATGACTTCCCCATAGTCACATGGCTAGTAAGTATATGAAGCCATATTCGAATTCAGGAAGAGGAGTTCTGACTCCCAGTAGTCTGTCCAGTTTATTACCTGCCTCCCCCTATATCTTCTCTACCTTCTATATCTTCTCTCATATAAATTCCTTTTTTTCTTCTTCCTGAATTTAAGTGCTCATTACCTCTCACCTGGGCTATTGTGAGTTTTTTGGGTTTGATCTTCCTGCCTCATGTATCTTTTTACTCCAGTCCTTTCTCCACATAGCTGCGAAGTGATTTTCCCAAAGCACAACTCTGACTATATTACTTAGTAAACTCTGGTATTCCTTATTACATTGGAATCAAATATTTACTTTTCTGATATATATATATATATAAAGACCTTCACAACCAGGTTTCCACCTCCTTTTCCATCCTTCTTACATATTACTCCCTTTCCTTCATTTTACAGTTCAGTCCTGCCATACTGGAGTATTACTTATACATATTACTCCATCTTCTTTATCTGTCTTTTACTTGTTAATTCCCATGCAATGTACTTTGTTCTTACCTCTGTCTCTTTAAAATTCCTAGAGTCCTTCAAGGCTCAGCTTCTTATATGAAGGCTTTCTTCATCTCCAGGTGCATGCTGTGCACACACACACACACACACACACACACACACACACACTCACTAACACACTCTTGCTTTGCATCTATTTTATATATATATCCATACTTAAGAGTGAACATACACCTCATCCCAAGATTATATAGAAGACCCAAACTACTCATTTAAATCCATCAGGCAAAGAATGAAAGGTCTAAACAAGACTTTAATCAGTTTGGGAATAGTGAAATATTTTGATCATTAGATGAAATAAAATGAATACACATAAGAAATATATTGGGATTTATTTAAAAAAAACTCAGAAACCTCTTTGGACCTTTGTATATTATAGCAAATCATTTCTGGATGAAAATTCTAGGAGCAGTGAGTTAAAGGAATTGTCTTGGGGAGGGAAGGTGCAACAAGGATTAATTTTTCTCCCCATCTCCCCATCCCACCATAGACTGAATGATAAATTTGTGAACTTAGGTTGAAGATCTGCAATTCTCATTGGCAAAAATAGTAATGACCACTGGAAAGAGTGGCTGATGGCAATGTCTTATCTGGAGTTGAGAAACACTATAAGGACAAACTTGCATATCCAGAAAGCTTCTGAACTCTACAAGAACACAGCCTAGTAAAGTGCTATTCCTAAAGGAAACTTTCTTCACAAAGGGAGAAAACTTCAAATATTCAGAAATTGTGAATTTACCCTTTGGACCCAAAGAGATCCAAGTGTGAGACCACCGCCTCTATGGAATCTTGTATGTCTGCATGTTTATTTTTTTAAAAAGCAAATTGGAAGGCATTTTTAAAAGTACATTTATATTTGGAAGAAAACTTTAAATTTTTCTCTTATATTTGAATAACTAAAGCAATTTTTTCCAGATATTTAGAATTTTGTGGAATAAATATGAAATTTGAGTTTGAATTAAGACAACTTTTAATAAGAGTAGATACTGTTGTATTCTGGATGGAAGTATAGAAGCATTTGTCTTAAAACTATTTAAATTGAAACATAAATGGCTTCATGGTTTACATAAGTATTTTTGTGGTATAGTTTGCTAGTGGTGGATTTGACAGTATTACCAAGGGATGCTTATGAGAGGGCCTAGGAGTTTTCTGTTATTTTAGCCTTAGAAAAACTCTTCAAAAACCAAAAACTGGAATTAGGCTAATAATGCTAGAAGAAGTTTAACATGGGCAAGTGTTAGGAATGAAGGACATGGGAAGTTGGGGGAGTGGGATTAATTCCTATGTTTTAAATCCCAACTTTCCTTTAATAAAACATTATGAATCAACATTAATAATAATAACAAATAATAATAAAACATTATGAACCCTATACTTATACTTCATGACTTTTAAAATATTTTGATTATTGCCCCCTCCAATCCCACCAGCTTTTCTCTTAAGATACTAAAGTGTTCATTTTTTTAGTTCTTCTAGGGAAACCACTCTATAGCTATTCTTCACTTCTTTTATGGGTTTATTGAGTTGCAGCTATGAGGTACTTGAAATATTTATTATATTTGCCATGATTTTGTGTAAGAGTAATATTATAGTTTAGAGCTGGAAGGGACTTCATACCTAATTTTATTCAGTTCCCACTTTTTACAGACAAAGAAGATGAATCCTAGAGAACTTAAATGACTTTCCCCAAAATTTGATGATAATTATCCTTTGTGATGATGACTTGGATGTTTTTGTAGTGTCACACTTTTCAGTCGGAGGGAAGAGGGGAGCCTTTTAAGCACTCTTGGGGCTCCTTCTTGGATTATAATTCACAACTCAGAGTAATCTAATTTTTAAGAATAGTTTAGAATGATTCTTCATATTCATTACCAATACTTGCCCATTGGATGACATTTTCTGGTTTTTAGACTAATTCTAGTTTTTTAGACTTATGATGTCTTCATATTATTTACTTATAATTCACTATCTAGAATGACTTGTCATCAGAAAAAGTAAAATTTCAGTTAGATTTCTTTCTTCTTTATCATTCATGAGAATACTAAGTGATTTCCATTAATGATATTTTTTGAGACTTTAGTGTTAATGTTTTCTTATTCAGAGAAGTTCCTGTTTATCTTTACCTTTTGTTTGAAAATGCTAAGCAGACTGTGGAAATATTAGAAGAAAACACAGAAACACAGAACTATTGCAGTGTAGCTTGAAGTTCATGTATTTTTTTTTTAATTTTAAACCCTTAACTTCTGTGTATTGATTTATAGGTGGAAGATTGGTAACGGTAGGCAATGGGGGTCAAGTGACTTGCCCAGGGTCACACAGCTGGGAAGTGTCTGAGGCCGGATTTGAACCTAGGACCTCCTGTCTCTAGGCCTGGCTCTCAATCCAATGAGCTACCCAGCTGCCCCCAAGTTCATGTATTCTTAATTATTCAGCATTTATTAAGTGCCTACTATGTACTAAGAATTGTGCGTGGGTCTGGTGTACCAAAATACAAAATGAAACTATTTCAGAGTGAAAATAATTTATATTATATGAGGAGTAGACAACACATATATAAATAAGTTATCTATCCAGAGACAAAATAAAGGAATTTTTTTTTTTTGGAAGGGAAGGTGCTAGCAATTGGAAGTGTCTGAAAAAGGCTTCAAGTAGGACATGAGAACAAAGCTTTGAAGGAAATATATTTTGAGAGGTGAAAATGAAGTGAGAATGCATTTGAGGTGAGGGGCAGGGCACAGCCAATGAAAAGGTAAAGAGATGGTAGATAGTATTGTGTATGAAAAACATGTTGTCTGTCTATACATATTGATCAATAGAATGTAAATTCTTCAAGGTCAGGGAATGTTTAATTTTTTTTCCTTCTGTATCCCTAGCACCAAAATGGTAATTGGTACAAAGTAAGGTCTTAAATAAAGTTTATTGATTATCTCTTTCTTTTTTTTCTTAAATCCTTACATTCATACTAAGTATCAGTTCCAAGGCAGCAGAGGTGATAAAGGTTAGGCTACATAACTAAAAAGTGTTTGAACACAACTAAAAAGTCAGATTTGAACCAAGGATCTAGGCTCTAGGTTTGGCTCTCTATCCATTGAGCCACTCAGCTTGTCTTTGATTATTTTTTTCAAATCAATATTGCTCAGTGAGTTCTTTGTGCTTCCACATTAGTCTCTTTAGACAACTTCTGTTTTTTTCTTCAGAAATGATTTCCTTTTTTGTTTTCAGAACTTCATTGCTAAGTTTCCCATCCTTGCCTGACTTACTTCCATGTAGAATTTTAATCATGACATCCTACTTGTCCCTTTAACTGTCTGAAATTTGTTCTCCCAAAATGTAGAAGTGAAGGAATGAGAAGAGGTAGAATTGTATATTAAAGAAGTTACATTCATGTAAGGAAATACAGAAGCATGAAAGAGAATGGGTGAAGATAACAGAACATGAAACATTAGTGCTGCCATAACTGGAATATACTACATACCATATTCTTCACCAAATCATAGGAAAGAGTGTCCAAGATTCCCATAATTTTCACCCGATTTACCTTATGTAATTACTTACTTATGTAATTACTTCACCTTTTAAAGGATGAAGTTATCATTAAGACAACTCAAAAAATTATTAATTGTTGAATTTGGCAGGAAAAAAATCCAGTAATGTTTGTGTACTTGAAGTCTCCTCATTGAGATTATTACTCAACTAACATTTTGAGTTTTCTGAATAGATGACTTTTCTTTTTCAATAGTAGTGTACTAGGTATATAGAAAATAGTATGTGGCAGTGATGATGAACTTTTTAGAGACGAAGTGCTGGGCCCTGCCCATACCCCAGACCAAGTGTCAGGCACATCCTTCCCCCTACCCCTTCATCCCACACAGGGGAGGGAGAAAGTGCTCCCATTGGACTGCTGGATGGGTGAAGTGAGGAATGTCCTCAGCAAGTGTAGAGAGGGGTAGGGGAGTGGTCTGAGCGCTCTGCTCCCTTCCAGCTCTGTGGTCTGTGAGTTGCTCACCTTACCCTCTGTGTGCTCCCATTGGGTTATTGGGCAGAGGGGCAGGGGAATGTGAAAAAAGTGTCAGTAGACAGGGTGGAGAGGGGGAGGGGAGAAGCTCTGCCCAAGTTCCTCTGCCTTTTTAGTAACTAACTCTGGGGGTCGGGAGCAGCCATATGTCCACAGAAAGCACTCTGTGAACCATCTTTGTCACCTGTGCCATAGGTTTGCCATCACTGGTATATAGCATACATCATTCATAGCAATTATAGCAGCAGTAATGCTTTATCTTTATTGATTTTCATTCCTGTGCCTTTCTATCATGCTTCCTTCCTCTAGTTCTAGATTTCTTCACATGAATGTCTTAATATTCAATGCTTTTTCTTCTCCCTCCCGCTTGTTTTAATTTGCTCACATTCTTTTAAATAGGGTATATCAATTAAAAACCATTTTCAGACATATGTCCCAGTAATTTTATTTTTCTTGTTACCTAAACTTTGCAATTAGACATTTGAGGCATTGAGCTTTGGTCTTAGATTTTCCTATGAACTACTGTGATCCCAGATGTCATCAATATACATATTGAAGTGGCTAGGCGACACATTGGGTAGAATGTTGGACCTGGAGTTAATAAGTCCTGAGTTTGAATTGAGCATGAGACACTTCCTATCTGTGTGACCCTAGATAAGTCACAGAATCTTTATCTGCCTTAATTTCTCTTCTGTAAAATGAGGATAATAATGACAAGGCATATAACCTTTGTTTACTCATTTAAAGTACTTCTTAAACCATAAAGTGTTATAAAAATGCTAGCTATTATGATTTTCTTCCTTTTCCATCCTTTTAAACTTTTAGGCCTTTTGTTTATTATTTTAGGAAAATATGTTCTCATTTATATACTGTATACTACTGACCAGGAGACTGTATTTCTGTTGTAAGCCATTGGCTCAGAAATCCAAATCTAAACCTCAGATATTATCTTGGTTATTTAAATTTTAATAGGCAAAAACCAAGTGAGAAGAATTTTAAGATTTGCAATAAAATATTAATATATAATTAGATATGAAAACATTCATTATAATATTTGACTTAAAATTTAGCTTGGGAGGAAAATTTTAATCTAAAAAATTGTTAAAATACTTCTGTCCATTCTGTACTGTATTTATTAGCACATTTCTAACATGTAAAGAAACTTAGATGAGAAATTTTACTTTATAACTTCATTTCCTTTTTTCCTGCTTTTTTTTTTTTTTTTTTTTTTTTTTTTTACTGTGTACTGGTTCTAAGGCAGAAGAGTGGTAAGGGTGGGCAATGGGGGTTAAGTGACTTGTCCAGGGTCATACAGCTAGGAAGTGTCTGAGGCCAGATTTGAACCTATGACCTCCCATCTCTGGGCCTGGCTCTCAATCCACCCAGCCACCCAGCTGCCCCCATTTTCTGCTTTAAATAGCAAATATTAAGTAGACTGGTCCTTGTCAGCTCAAAGGACTAAATAAAAGTTACAATCATATGAAATGTAGCAATAGATAAGAAAAACTGAAATTAAGGGAATAGATGCTGATGAAGAGTAGGTAAAATCATCTCTATTTTCAGGCTATAATAATTTACTTAGAAAACCCTAGAGAATCCAGGAATAAATTAAACCCATTTAAAGGAGCAGCTAGATATAAAATCCATAAAAATATCATCATTCCTGTATATAATTGAGAAGAACAAGGAAGAGAGAAAATTCAGTTTTAAATAGTAATAAAATGTGCAGATCATCTGGGAATTTACCTATTAACCCATACAGGACTTAAGTAAACAAAATTAATAAATGCTAGTTAATAGAAATAAAGAACTGAATACTGGAAGGGTATACTGAGAGTTTAAGTATCTCAGAGCCAACTGTTTTGAGGGTAGGCCAATCCAATATAACAACAATGTCATTATTACTTTAATTAATTTATAGATTATACTATGCCAATAATATTGTCATGGAGATACTAAAGTAGATATGATCTCATTGATATTTCTTCTAATAATGCTGGATCAGAGCCCAGCTGTGTGACTCTTGGCCTAAGTTCACCACAAGGTGTCACTCAAACTACTAAGTGGCCCTCACCTTTTTGGGAAGTTTTTGAAAGGATAACCAGTGGCTCACAATAGCTGCCCATCTATTATCTTTCGTTCTTGCTACAGGACTGGCCCATTTTTTTTTTTAATCATACATTTCGTTGGTGATATTCTTTACTTTGATTCTTCATAATTATTTGTCTTAATGTATTACAGCCTATTTGTATTTATCATGTATTTATCCATTTTCCTGATACTTGTTTTTAGTTCTTTAAAGATTGTGGTAGAAAGTAGTCTATGGCTTGAAGTGATAGAAAAAAAACTTTTAAACTTTCTAGAATAAAAAAATAATGAAATTTACTTAAAGGAGAGTAAGGGAAGTAAAGGAGGGAAAGTGGGAATAAAGAAATCCTAGCAGCAAATAGAGTACTAATAGTTCAAAAACAAACATTATCAAAAGTGTTTTCTTGGGGGCAGCTGGGTAGCTCAGTGGAGTGAGAGTCAGGCCTAGAGACAGGAGGTCCTAGGTTCAAACCTGGCCTCAGCCACTTCCCAGCTGTGTGACCCTGGGCAAGTCACTTGACCCCCATTGCCCACCCTTACCAATCTTCCACCTATGAGACAATACACCGAAGTACAAGGGTTTAAAAAAAAAAAAAAGTGTTTTCTTTTTGTTAAGCAGAAAAGTATTTCACTGGAATTGATTAGAAAGACAAGACCTAGAAGCAGATATGTACAGCAGCCTAGTTTTAGTTTAGTAAGCTCAAAACCACAAACTATTTGTGGAGACTACTTAACAAAACTGCGTAGACAATGGGAAAGAACTTGGGAGCAATTAGATTTCAATTATTGTCTTATACCATAGGAAGAGATTTGAGAAAAATATTCCAAATTGATGAGAGACAAATATAAACATTTTACCATTAAAAACAACTCTAGAGAACAACTTTTGCAGTCATGAATAAAGAATTATATATAACCAGACATGAGATGAAGAGGATTATAAAAGAAAAACAAGTACAGTTTTATAAGTTTTATAGCGTTAGTTTTAGAGGTGAAAAGGATTGTTGAGGTAATCAAATCTAACTCTCATTTTTCTGATGATACTTGAAGCTAAGAGAGATTAAGTGACTTGCATATAATATAATACAGGAAAAAAGTGGAGGAATTGGATTTTTGAAACCATGTCCCTGGACTCCAAATCCAAAACACTTTTGCATAAACAAAAGCAATATAATCAGAATAAGAAAAGATATGAATAGGAGGAAAAGAGAGTACATTGAAAATCTTCGATAAAATCTGATAAAAAATTGATGCAAATCTATTAAGGCTAAAAGATACTTCTAACAGACAGGTGTTTGGTGGAGACTAGCAGTTTTCCCAAAGTATATGAGCTATCATTAACCATAAGAAAAAATTCTCAAAATCATCAATAAGAGAAATAATAAGTGAAAACAACTTTGAGCTATCCCTGTCATTTATCATATTGTCAAAGAAGGTGAAAAATGGAATGAAATTTAGTTCATTTCTGAGTGCCACACCATAGGAAAGATAATTGATAATATGGAGAGTGTCCAGTGCACTATGCCATTCAAGGATTGGTTGAAGGAGCTGGGTATTGTTAGCCTGGAGAAGAGGAGACTGGAGGACAGGATGAGGACTGGGACACTAGCTGTCTATAAACATGTGAAGGGCTGGCATTTAGAAGTTGGAGGGACTAGACTTATGTTTGGATTCATGGTAGAATGAGGAGCAATTTGCAAGAGTTGAAAAGAGACAAATTTAAATGTGTCATCAGGAAAAATCTAACAGAATTATTCAGATATGAAAAGGATGCTTTGGTGAAAAGTTGGATTTCCTTTCTGAAAGTCTTTAAGTAGGGACTGGACAATATTTGTCAATTATATTATAGAAGGAAGTCTTTTTTGGGAATGTGTTAAACTAAATGACTACTGAAGTACCTTCCAACTCTGGATTCACTTATGTTCTTGGCAGTACAGCAACCATGAGATCTGATTCTGAAGAACTTTTGGAATTCCTTGTAATCAATTTTTAAAAAATATTTAATTTTTCAAAAATCTGGTGAGACATCATGATGTGAGTCAACTGTGGATATTTCTTCCATTGGAACAAGTTGTTATTTATCAAATAATACTAACTTAACAAATAATCATGATTCCTGTCTCTTTGGGAGTTTGTTCTAAAATAGAAAATATTGATTCAGACTTAAATATAAGAAAAGCATATGGGGACATAAACAGTGTTATTTCAGTTAGTTTTCTGGCTGGTGAATTTCGGTAAAATAGACTGTCCAGGTTAAATGAGGATTTTGAAATAAAACTGCTTAGAGACAAAAAACAAACAAACAAAAAGTGCCCCCCCCCCTTCCATTGTTCTCCTTTTGGCAGTTGGATTGGTTGGGTTCTTATTTGTATGTTTTTTAGAGATGCCACATTTTATTAACCATTAATCTTTTGTCTAGTAACCAGACAGCTTCATTGTTAATGCTTAGTTGTAAGGAACCTCATAGAGGTTAGAAATTAAAGTTGCTTCTGAGTTCAGCTAAGCAGAATAAAACAATAGAGAAACAAAGCAAACAATTTTCCTCAAACTTAACATAATCAGAATTTTAAAGTGGTGAGAAATTAAAAAAAAAACAAATTTTCTTAGAAAAATAAAGAACTTTTAGTAATTCTGAAAAAAGATATTTTTTAATTATTTATTAATATTCCTTTTTTAGAAAAGTTAACATGGTTACATGATTCATGCTCCTACTTTCCCCTTCACCCCTCGCCCTCCCCCCAGCCCTGGCTGATGTGCATTTCCTCTGGTTTTAACATGTGTCCTTGATCAAGACCTATTTCCAAATTGTTGATCATTGCATTGGTGTGGTAGTTTCGAATCAAAATCCCCAATCATGTCTGCCTCAACCCCTGTGTTCAAGCAGCTGCTTTTCTTCTGTTTCCACTCCTGCAGTTCTTCCTCTGAATGTGGGTAGCATTCTTTACCATAAATCCCTCAGAATTGTCCTGGGTCATTGCATTGCTGCCAGTACAGAAGTCCATTACATTCGATTTTACCACAGTGTATTGGTCTCTGTGTACAATGTTCTTTTGGCTCTGCTCATTTCGCTCTGCATCAATTCCTGGAGGTCTTTCCAGTTCACATGGAATTCCTCCAGTTTATTATTCCTTTTAGCACAATAGTATTCCATCACCAGCATATACCACAATTTGTTCAGCCATTCCCCAATTGAAGGACATACCCTCCTTTTCCAGTTCTGAAAAATAATTTTAAGAAAAATACTTGCTAAAGTATTTGACATTAAAGAGTAAAGTGATTTAAAAAATGTGAATCATACTTGGAATTCAGGTAGCACAGTAATTTTGATAAAAGGATGAATCAAGTTTATTCCAGATAAGAATTGTAATTTCTGTTTCTTGAAAGTTCAGGAAGAAACAACTTCAGAAACTGGTGGGAAATGACAGGTTAATGAGTTATTTATAATTCTCATTCAGCCTTACCTTGTAGGCCTGAGTTAATATTCTTTGCTGCTTTAGTATAACTGTATCCCTAACACTGTTATTTGACCATTGATGAAAACTTGGAATTTGTAAAGTCTTTCAGTGTCTTATAAAGCTTATTTTCTTTCTGTTTTTCTTGAAGGAGCCAGGCTGGTAGCTATTTAATGTTTTTATTACTATATATTTTTAACACTTATTGGCTTTTATAATTTGAACCTTTTCTAATTTACTTGGTATGTAGGTATATGGGCTCAATTTTTAAAAAAAATTGTTTTGTCGTACATATCTTATATGAGATATATGTCTAGAAACAAGATCATTAAAATTCATACTAGGAAGGTACCTCAGAAATTACCTTTTATGTTATAGAAGATTTAGACTCAAAGGTGAAATAGATTGTTCAAGGGCACATAGGCACTTAGAGAATGGTTACAGTATTACTTGGCTTCTACTAGAGATTGAAGAATGAAGTAGGTTTTCAGGATCATTCATAAGACTAAAGTTATTGAACTATTAGGTATGAATCTTGGTCCATCTAGCCTAATTGGACCATGCTGTTGACAGCAGAGGCCTCTATGTAAATTACACTTCTGAAAGTCAGCTGTAAAGATAAGGTAGTTATGTCACTTTAAATAAGTGAGGGAAGCATGCTTTTTTCCTAGGTAGAAAAATAATGTATTTCTAATTTGTTTTAGATGATTCTACTCTTTATTTTTGACTTGTGCATTTTAACTAGTATGATGAAATTGACCAGGACACAATTTTCTGTTCCTTTAGGTCCTTCCTTACATTTGGGGATGTTCCATTTTCAATCTCCCCATTTTTCAGTACAGTGACCCTGGCAGGTCTTAGTGTACTCGTACTATTAGTAAGTATGTAATCTTGGGAAAGTCATTTAACCTCTGTGCCTGGCACATATAGTAGACACTTAGATAAATACTTATTACTTTTCCTTTCTTTCCCTCTTACTACCCAACTTAGGTAGGTCCAAGAATTATTATCTATTGTCATTCATGGTTATTATGAGGAAAACACTATGTAAATATGAGCTGTTTTTAATGCTTAAATGATGCACAATTAAGTCAGTACATGTGTTCTTCTTCCATGGAAACAGATATTAACTCCTTTATGTTATAGATAGATGGCTTCCAAATTCTTTTATATTGACATTTTTATTGGGGAAAAATTCCCTCTTCTTCATAAAACAATCTACATATATAATTTTATTAGATAATTTTGTTAAAGTTAGATAAAATATTATTTTAGGAGCACATTTATTATGCATAAAATAACCGAAGGTATACAGGTATTATTTATTTGCAACATAAAATACTAACTAAAATAAGGTGAGGGTTAGACTTTTTTTAGCACAGTTTCTCAAACTGTTACTGTTATTGATATTTTTTCTCAATTTTTAGCCACTATTTGGGATGAATATTTTGTCTTTATAACAGCTTTTTAAAAATAACTTTGTTGTATACATATAGGATGTAATGAATGGTAGTAAAATTTATATTACTTTGATAAACCAGAGAGATCACCCATGCCCAAACTCTTAATACTTTCAACAATTTTAAATCATATGTAGTAACACAAAATATAAGCAAGTTAATATCTAGAAATATCTAGGCAAATCAATGTATATAAATATCAAGGTCTTTAAAATAAGAATTCCTTCTGTAGTCCATTCAAGTGATTAATAGTCTGATCTTTATTCTGTTTCATTTTCAGGACAAGTATTATTAAAATTGAGAAATATGTAAAATATTTTATTAATTTATTATTCTGCTTTTTTCCATAAGCACAATATTATATGTTTTTGGCTAACAGTATGAATTTGAGTATCTTGCTTTGGTTCATTTAGTGCAAATGCCCACCAAATATGCAGATTTCAGGAGAAAAATTTTATTCAATTTGTTTTATCTTTTGTTGCTAACAAAAATGACAGTTTTTTCTTTTAGCTCAAAAATTGTTAGAAGTTATTTTGACATGAAAAAACCAGTGTGTTTTCCAAACTATAGACCTGTCCTAAACTCTGTCCTAGTTTTATCATACATTTTCAATAAAAAACAGGCATTGGTAGGATTTCTCTTTTCCAGGGAATCTTTTTACACTTGGCAATCCTGTAAATAGCTTTTATGATGGAAGCAATCATTTTGAAGTTACTCTTATGTTTTTGGAAAATGTCTGATTTTATTTATTTAAAACCATCTAGTCTCTTGAATAATTCCCTTTCTGTAGCAATTTACTTTGCAAAAAATTTGGGGAGTGGCAGCTAAGTGGCTCATGTAGGCCTGGAATGGAGGTCCTGGGTTCAAATATAGCCTCAGATACTTAGCTGTCTGATTCTTAGCAAGTCATTTAACCCTAATTGCCTAGCTCTTATTGCTCTTCTGCCTTAGAACTGATACTTAGTATTTATTCTTAGAAAAAAATTACTTAATGTATATAAAGATGTTGCTTTGTTTATTAGGTTTTATACTATATGGCAAAATCATTTGTATGAAGCAAACACCATGACTTTCTTTACTACTAATAATTAGTACTTTTGAATCCCAGTTGTTAGTTTTTTCTATATGAAGGCTTTTTACCTTATTTTACATTTCTATTGCTTAAATTGTGTGATTTTTGCTTTTGTTAGTTTCAGCTACTCCAATGGGTTTTCTCTTCAGACATGTTATATATTTGCCTTTTACAAAGTAATGTTATTTGGCTTTAAGAAAATTTTGAGGCATAAAAAGTAAGACAAGTTAATTTAAAGTTGGTTATTGGAAATTTCATATGTCCCTGTCAATTATTTCAGTTTTTTTAAGAAAAAAAATTTGTAAACCAGCTGATTATACTGTACTTATCAAAATGATATTGAGAAATATAATAGGTATTAGACTTGAAAAGTTTGAGTTTACTTACTTTATATTGAAATCAAGCAAGTAGTATGACAACATAATTCATCAATGTCACGACTGTAGAACCAGTTGATGGTTATGGTGGCAGATTTTGATCATGTTAATATTGGACATGAGCCAATTTGAATTTGATTTCATTTATACACATGATATTTAATAATTGATGTGCTTCATTCTCTGTCACTTGGATTGAATTAATGTTAGTCTTCTTGTTTTACTTTGTTTTGAACTTTTTTATTTTCAAAGTTCATTTACTTATGCAGAAGTTGAAGTAGAAAATACCCCAAATTTTGGCCATCATAATTGTGTGCCTCATCACAAGTGGACATCACTAACTGTGTGCCTCACAATTTGGGAAACTACCTTAGTTAAATAATGAGGAGTAGGGTTTGGTGGGATAAAAGGAGAATCACATTAGTCAATTCCCTAGTGATTAATCTTATCATTATTTGCTAGGTTGGGCTTGTTTGGAAGGTTGTTATCACTTATTTGCTCAAAATCAATTTAGCCCTTCAAGAGTTAGCAATTTGTTTTCCAAGTTCTTCAAGAACTTAGAATCACCTCTGGGCCAATAGGAGGAATAATAGTAGAACATTAGAGGTCAAGTCAGTTTGAAATATTGAACTAAAATTAATCTTTTGCTTTTTTATTGTGACTTGGCAAATTATATTCTCTGAAGAATGGTGTTTTATAAAAAAACTATTTCTGATAAAGGCAGAAGGGATGGAGTGAGAGAATGAGATAAGGGATAAAAGAAAAGACTGACATAATGAAATCATTAAATTGTAAATGTAAATTTTGAGATAAGATTTATATTTGCACATTATGTATCATAGATTTTAAAGCAACAGACCTTAGAATTCTTTTATTGTACCTTCCAAATTTGGTTTTATTTTGTTTACCAGGTGTAATTGAAAGTTAATATTTATGAAGTCACTGGGCAGTAGCTGACTCTTTTCTATTGCAACAGGATCATAACTAGCTGAGCAATGTATTTGCTATACTACATAAGAATGACTACAATTATTGCTAAAAACAGATAGAAGTACTTTGGTGGATTGATAAAAATTATGACATGATAAAATCAACATGAGAACCTCATTTAAAAGATTACAACAAAAGACTCCACAAAAGTTATAAATGGGTAAAGAAAAATGAACTTTCCTATTTTTTCAAATCCATTCTGATTCCTTAATTTTAAATAGTGAGAAGGAAGAAAATAGTTCTATAACTGGCCTAGGAGCTATTTTTTTTAAGTGCTGTCACTTTAATAGGAAAATAGTAGATAGCTTAGTGGATAGAATGCTAGACCTGGGGTCAAGAAGAACTGAGTTCCAATCGTGCCTCAGACATTTACAAGTTGTGTGACCTTGGGCAAGTCACTTAATCTCTCTTTGCCTCGATCCATTAGAGAAGGAAATGGCCAACTACTTCAGTATTTTTACCAAGAAAGCCCCATGAACAGGGTCATGAAAAGTCAGATGTGACTGAACAATATCATGTCACTTTAATAGAAAATACATAATGGTGTAGTATAAATTTTCTGTTAAGTAGTTGTCAGGAACTTGCCTTGGTTTTTCTCATGGGTTATTTGACTTCTTTATTGATGCCTTTTATTCATCGAGTTCATTTTTTAAAAAAAATATTTTATTTTCCCTATTTCATGTAATAACAAATTTCAGTACATTTTATGAACTTGTAAGATCCAAATTGTCTCTCTATTCCTTAATTACCCCTCTCATGTATTATCATGCAAAACATACTTCCATATTGGTCATTGTTGTCAGATAGTACTAATATGAAACCAAAACTCTAAAATGAAAACACAAATAAATTAAAGGGAAAAATAATAACCTTTGAACTGCATTTAGACTCCAAAGGTTCTTTCTCTGGAGGTGAATAGCATTCTTTGTCAAAAGTCCTTCAGAATTGTCCTGGATCATAGTATTGCTGAAAGAAGCTAATTGTTTTGCAGTTGATCATTGTATAATATTGCTGTTACTGAGTACAGTGTTTTCCTAGTTCTGCTGATTTCATGAAGGTCTTTCCTGCTTTTTCCAAAATCATATTGCATTATCAAGTTTATTTCTGAGTAGGTCCTAACCTTGATCCTGTACCCAGCAAGAGAGGTAAAGCATTCAGTAAAAAAAAAAATAATAATCATCTGGCACCTTATGTAGTTTTCCACAATCCTATAAATGAAGTAGGGGAGATATGTTTTCTTTTTTTTTCCCGATTAAAGTCACACCTATGATTTTATCAGCTCCTTGTGAGAAACTGCCCTTCTTAATGTAGACTGGCCCTTATTCTGCAATTTAAAGTTTTAGAGAGTTGCTGAGGGCATCAAGAGGTTATTTAACTTACCTAGACTCTTATAACAAATATGTTTTTAACCTAAGTCTAACTGACCAAGGGCAGCTTTGTATCTGCTAGTCCAGGCTGACTCTGTAGCACATTTTCCCAGCTCTTTTCTGATGCTGAAGCCTGACCAATATAATTATACAACATGCTATATTGTTTCATTGTTTTCATTTACAATTTTGTTATTTGCCTCATTCTATTTAGTTCACTCTGAATCAGTTAATTTAAAACCTTCCCAGGGTTTTCAGAATTCTTCAGTTGTTTCTTATGGCACAGCTATGTTCCATTACAGTACCTTCATGCACCACAATTTTTCTCTCATATGTTTTTAATAGCATTTGTCTTTAGTGTGCTGAAATAACTGACTTTTTCAGATTAAATCAAATTTAGCTTCTCAATACTAATTTCTCAATTTTGGCTATATGTCATACAAAATGTAGCAGAATTACATAGCTAAAGTTACCAACTAATTTAATAAACATTTATTAATTATTTACAGTGTCACAGGTCCTATACTTGACCCCAAAGAGCTTATTATGTTGAGTGTTTTGGGGAGAAACAGTATGTTTTTGGGTAAGTTAAACATAAAGTACAAATAAAATATTGAATAATTTTTTAAAGTGAAGTTTAGCATACTTGTAAAACTGCAGAGTTCTGGACAGGCCCTATGATAGAAAGTAACCCCTGGGTTGAACTCAGAAAACTCTGGATTCTATGAGGAGGAAATGAGGTGAGGGAAGAAATTCCAGACATGTTGAATAATAAAGACATGAAGATAGGAAATGGTGTTACTCTCTTTGGGATGCTCCAGGGTGAGGCCTGAAAAAGATTAAAATATAATTGAGAAGTACTCAGCAAGTTAAATAAAAATACAATGAAGTATAGGTGATGTTATTTTGTAGATTCTTTAAAGTCTATATGTGGCCAACAATGATCCATCTCTATTTGAGATTCAGAGTACTGCTGTAGAGAATAGTAAGTAGCTTGCTTACCTGGACTGTAGTATGTATGAAGGGGAATACAAATATCTTTTACACATTGGCTGGGTTAGGGGCACAGTACCTCTACCCCAAATCTGGAAAAATGGAGTAAAAACTGTTGGCCCTCCCTTGTATCAGAGAGGTCAGATTTTTTTTTTCCTTTTCCTTTTACGGGGTGTTTACAATACCTTGTTGAAAAATTTGGGTTAAGTATTTTATCATAAGATGCACATAGGTCAATGTTAACATTTCTAGCCTTTGTGTGTTGTCTGAAGCATCTTCAAAACTACCCTCCAAATTTTCCTTTAAGTTTTTCATACTGATTTATGATTTATTGAAACCACATTGAGGAAAGTCCCTTTGTGGAAAGGATACCTTTACTGTGACTTAATCACTTAGTCAACAAACTTTAAATGCCTACTGTATCCCAGGCACAGTACTGTGTGCTGAGAAAAGGAAAAAAAAACAGGGATTCTGAGAGGTGGGAATAAGGAGGGAGTGCATTTCTTGCATGGTGGATAGCAGTGCAAAGGGCAGAGACAGGAAATGGAATGGTTTTGTAAGAGACATCCAGAAAGTAGATTGGTTGGATGATAGATTCAGGGGGAGAATAATGAATAATTAGGTTCAGCCCAGTTTATGGAAAAAAAAAGCCTCTTGAAGAAAGAAATCAATATTTATTTGATCCTATAAGAATTAGCCATTGGAATTTGTTGAACAAAAGAATTGTTTTCAAACCTGTGCTTTAGGAAAATTACTGTGTTATCTGTTTGGCAGATAGATTGAAGAGAAGAGAAACTCACACGTACAAATTTTAATAGTGCCAGGAAAGTGGTTATGAGGGCCTGATGTTTTTGTGCCTGCAAAGAAGGGGATGAATACAAGAGATATTGTGGAAATAGGACCAAGAGTGGGAGAAAGAAAAGAGTTGAGGATGACTCTGAAATTTCAAATATTACTTAGTGATTGGAAAGAGAGTGATACCCAGCACCAGTACTATGGAAGTTAGGAAGAGAGAAGACTTTTTTTCTTCTTAATAGTTAATTTTATTTTTTTAATTAACAAGTATTTATTTTTTATATAATGGAGCCGATTACTTCTCTATCAGGATGTGGGTACCATGCTTCATAACTAGTCCTTTGGAATTATGGTTGGTCTTTCAGAGTTGTTCATTTATACAATATTATTGTTACTGCATAAATTATTATCTGGATTCTTGCTCACTTCAGTTTCCATCAGTAAGTAAATAAATATCTTCCCAGGTTTCTCTGATATTATCAATTTGGTCACTTTTTATAGCATAATAGTATAGCATTACACTCATATACCATACATAATTTGTTCAGCCATTCCAGAATTTGTGAGCCTTCCTTATCTTCTAGTTCTTTGCCACCACGAATAAAGATGCTATAAATGTTTTGTACGTATAGGTCCTATTTCTTTGATATTTTTGGAAGATAGGCCTAGTTTTCAAACATAGGACTAATAGTTATATGTGATTCAAGATGTATATTTAACATATTTAATGCTTGACCTTTGTATTTTTAACCAGCTCCAAAAATTATTTTGATGACTACTATGCAATATGGTATATTTTTACATTGTTGATTTCAGGGGTGAGGGATAGAAGGAATAAATTTGTAAAGAATCTATTAGGAATGATCTTTGAAGTGTTTTTCTAGCAATGTTGATGGGGTTTTTTTTTCTGATTATACTCTAAAAGATTTGCCGTATTTCCTTTACTAACTCATATGTGAGAGATTTCTGACCAGATTTCTGTGGGCATTAATAGAACTGGGATACTAGAATCTATTATGCTAGTTCTCAGTAGCACCTTACTGTGACCAGTTAAACTAATTAACCATAAACAAATATACCCTCACAACAGAAATTGTTAGGGATTTTTGTTGAACAGTATACAACACAGTACATAGGATCAACCAAATACATTTTTAGAATGGTTATATGAAATTAAGTGTACTATTTGTGACTGTGACAAAGCATTTTTCTCTGGGCAAAGCTTATTTAAGTTTATATGAAGTATAATGAGTAAATGAAATTTGGTTAAAATGCTGAATGTTTTCATTAATTATACTAAATAGTTTTTGAATTCTAGAAATCATGTTTATTTAGTTGGTAATTCATTCTGAAAGATAAAATAATATAATCCATAATGATAGGTAAACCCAATTACCTTGAAAAATTATGTAATTTAAGAAAATTATTGCCAAATATTTGAATAATCTGAAGATGACTGAATTGGAAAAATTAATTAAGAAGACATGATGGAGCTTACAATTACATTGAAAAGTTGCATTGAGGTTTTTTGGATAATTATATGATATGATATATTCCATAATGCAGTCTTAATTAGTTACCTTTGTATACAAACAATTTAAGGTGTATTGATATGTATTTGGGAAAATTAAATTTGAATAATGAAATTCCATTACTTATAGGTAGATAAAGCTTTTTTAAGGGCTTACTATATAACAAGCATTGTGCTAGGTGCCCAGGGATGCAGATACAAACCAATAGGATTGTTCTTGCCCTTAAGGAGCTTATGTTCTCTCCCCAGAAGACTAATATGGAAAGGGTAGCTGGAAAGAAGGCAGAAGTATACCTGGCAGCATAAGCATACTTACTTTGAAGATGATCTGTGAATTCTTTCCATTGAAATTTCATTTTCTATGTTTTAAAATTCTGGGAAGTTTTCTTCTATTTTTTCCTTCATTGTGGTGTTAGTTTTTTTTTTTTGTCTTGTCATTTCTTTTGGAAGATCTATCACTGACTCTTAGGTTCTCTGTGCCTCTTGTCTTTGAGTTTAGTATAATTTTCTTGCTCCTTTCCTTCTAGGTCAGTTATAACGAACCTTTTAGAGACTGAGTGCCCAAACTTCAATCCTTATGCTGTACGTGAAACAACTCCTTATCTCAGACACAGGGCAGTGAGGAAGCACTCCCATTGGGCTACTGGGAAGAGGGGCTGGTGATGGGTGAGAAATGTCCTCAGGCATACATGGAGAGGGGGAAGGGAGCAGTTCCCTCTGGGATGCTTTAACATGTGTGCCAGAGGTGTGCCAGCATGGCCCTGAGTTATCTTTTATTAATGTATATTTGTATTCCTAATCCTTTTTTTTTTTGTTTCTATGTTGAAGTTTATCATTGCAGATTCAATTTTTTTCTATTCCAGTTTTGCTTATCAGGCCATAAATTCTGCTCTCATAATTTTCATTTCTTTTTTAAACTGCTCAGGAATAACATATTGTGGGTTGCATGTTCTCCTGAAATGCCATCGGGTCCTTTGTCTCATCACGTAATGTATCTTTTTTTTTCTTCTTTAATATTTATTCATAGTTGGCCTGAACTTGGTTACTAGATCTGGAGGCCATATTTTCTTCATTGTTATTGTTTTTCCTGTTGATTTATCTGTACATGTTTAAAATTTTTGAGATTTCTTCTTGAAATTTTCCTTATTTTCATTCTTTTATCCCTCCTTATTTTCTGTATCACTTAGTTCCTGACTTAATTCTTTGTCTTTATGTTTTCTTTTGGAACTGGAGTTGAAAGCCTCTCAGGGAATTCACTTACTGTTTACCAGTCTACATTTCTGCCCCAAATTTTTGGGGCATTTCTCAAATCCATTTCCTCCATTTCTCAGTTTTGGAGGGAATTTAAAAAACAACAACTTTCTTTTGCATTCTGTGTATCCTAGATCATGGAAACAGATGAAATTGCTTTAAATTCGGTATGTAATTTCTGTTCTGAAGAGGTAGGAGAGGTTGTAAGGATAAGAAAAGATTTCTAGTTTGCCATCTTGTTGCTCACATGACCTAGAAGTGCTGGAAGCATAGTTTGGATCTGGTACCAGCAAGTGAGGTGGTAGAGGCTTGATTTCAGAAGAAATTAAGTGAAAGATCACCCATTAAGGTCTATGGTAGAGTCCAAATTTTGGATCGGTAGGAGATGAATGATACCTGGAATGGAGGAGGCATGGGGTCATTTGTTCATGTAAAATTATGCCTGCTTGCTTAGATAATTTTCTCAGTTGTATTGGCACTTTTGATATTTGTCATTATCAGAAGTAGAAGACTCTAAGCAGCTAATTATATTGAATCATAATCATTAACTTTGAGGGCTGATACAAATCTTAGAGATAAATTTGTTTTCCTTATAAGGAAAAAATATGGAGAAATGAAGTAATGCTTGTGGTCATATAATAATTCATTGTCAAAACCAGGTTTAGAACCTAGATTTCCGACTGGGTTCACTTTTCTTTAGCTTTTATGAATACGAATTTCTTGTTTAAGCCCCTAGCATGACCTTACTGAATGTTAGAAGATATATTGAGTGGCAAAGCTGATGGCAATAAAATTGTTGTTCTATGCCATTATGGCAAAGGCATTGTAGAGCAAGTTTCCAGAACACTTAATCTAAAATGTGTAAAATTACGTTAAATTTTTTTATGATGGAAAAATCCTTGGTATTCCATATTATATGATGATTTCAATTATTACCATTTTATTTCTGTAAACTAATTTGGAAAATTTGTGTCAATAGTCTGTCAATAGAGGACAGCAAGGTTACTCAGTGGATTGAGAGCCAGGCCTAGAGACTGGAGGTCCATGGTTCAAATCTGGCCTCAGATATTTCCTAGTTGTGTAACCTTGGGCAATTCACTTGACCCCTTTTGCCTAGCTCAGTGATGGCAAACCTTTTAGAGACAGTGCCAGGTTCATCCCTCCCTCAGACTTAAGTGTCTTGCCTTTCCCCCCAAAACTATGCTGTACCCTTGCCTCCCAACAAGTGCTTGGTGTGCCTTGCCCCCCTTTCAGCCCACACAGGGAAGGAAGAAAGCAGTCCCATTGGACTGCTGGGCAGAGGGGCAAGTGAAGTGAGGAATGACCTCAGTGAATGTAGGGAGGGGGAGGAGAGTGCCTGAGTGCTCTGCTCCCTTCCAGCTCTGCAGTCTGTGAGCTGCCCACCTTACTCCCTGTGTGCTTCCATTGGTTTCTGTGCAGAGGGGGGGAGGATGTGAAAAAATGTCATTGGGCATGGTGGAGACCGGAAGGAGAGCAACTATTTCCAAGTCCCTCTGCCTTTCTAGTAATGGAATAATTTGAATATTAGAATGATCTTATTCTGAATGGTCTCTAAACTACCGAAAACTTCTGACAAATGAGAGATATTTCTGGGAACCTTGAAGGAGATCCTCTGCTCCCTTCAGCTCTCTTTCCCTCTTCAGCTTTCCTCACCTAACATTTCAGAAAAAATTAAAAAAAAATTAGTATTTCTCAATAAGATCATACAATCTAGTTGTAAATATAGATGTGGTAAGTACCATCTAAATGGCATCAAAAATAAGGTTATATTTGAAATTGGCCTTGTAGGTTATGTAAGATTTTTTTAACCCCACACCTTCCATCTTAAAATCAATACACAGTAGCATTTTGGTTCTAAGGCAGAAGAGCAGTAAGAGGTAAGCAGTTGGGGTTAAATGATTTGCCCAGGGTCACACAGGTAGCAGGTATGTGAGGTCAAATTTGAACCCAGGATCTCCCAACTCTGGGCCTGGCTTTCAATTCACTAAGCCACCTAGCCCTTTGATATTCCTTTTAATATTGTTGACTTCAAAGTTTCTGCTCTACCTCCTCACTTGCATACCGCCAAAACCTACCAGAAACTTCCCTAAATTATAGGAGATATTGTAGGAGGTGGGTATTGATGATGTATGGGGTGTGTTACTGAACACCCCCCACTTGATAGATATCAATGGGCCAAAGTAGCTGACTCTTCACCCCCCCCCCCCACTGGGAAGACCTTGGAGGGTGTAATTCTCGAGGGGACTCCCCCAAAAGGAAAAACTGTAGTGGGGTTGTTGAAGGAAGATGTTAGGGATCAATTGAGACCCTAATATACTGGGTCTAATTTTCAGTGCCACTGATATTAAGACAAGCCCCCCCAGTGCCCTGTTCAAATGGCTTTTTTCCTTCAAGCTGGAATTACAATATATATTGATCTTGCTAATGAACTTTGGGTTAGTCATCACTTTCATCACTGTTAGTGCCTTTTGTAGGAAGGTGAGGAGGGGGAGAGAATTTTTCTTTCTATTCACCTTGTACTTCTCAAAGAGCAGAAAGTTGGGTTCAGCCCATTGCCCAGGAGGATGAATTTAAAGGATTTCAGAATCACCTTATTCTTGACATTCTCCTCATGGCTGAACTGGTTGCAGGAAAAACAAATACCATAAGTCTGTGGCCCAGGGATGCTGCTTTAACTTATCTTCTTGAGAAATCTCAGTGAACTCACACTACCCAGCAGAGAGGCCAGCCTCAGAAACTACCTGCTGCACATTCCAATCCATGCCACAGAGAACAAGAGAAAGATGAGCCCCAGGAAGGAGTTATCCTGGATTTTCTTTTTAACTTTAATGTTATGTCTTCCTGCCTAGGAATAGTTATTGTAACCCTATAGCATATTACCACAATTTCTAGTTAGTGGTCAGTTTCTTTTCCACAAGGCATTAATTTATTTTGCAGTTAGTCAATTAAGTACTTGTTTGCATTTGGGATTGGTGAAAGCACTGAACAGTTTACCAAATGCAGTACAACTTGGTCTTTTCCTCCAGTTTTGTTCCTGACATTAGCTTATTATCTATTTGAAATGTGCATCTATGACTTGTGTACTTAATGGACTCAGTAAAATAAATTGTCAATCTGAATAGGCATGTTTTATCCAGATGGTTTTTCCAAAGCTAATAGTGTTAACTCTAATGTTTTAGGGCTTTATAGTTAGAAATGTATTATATTCATTAACTATCTGTCCATCCATTTATCTCTCTATTTAGGTTACAAACTTAAGTCTGGTGTCTGAGGTCCAACCAGGGTAGAAATGTAGAGGCTTATCACCTTTAGGCTATTATTAAATCTTTGATTATGCAATGAAAAGAAAAAATGGGTCATGCTCCCCATAGTAATGGTAGTTTAGTAGTGAAAAAGGGTATTAAGAAATATACTATTTTTTTAGATGGTCAATAAATGTTCTTTGTATGGTGACAAAAAATGAATGTTTTATTAGAAAATCATGTCAATATTAATATTTTGTGATAAAATCAGAAGTAAAAAATTATGACTAAAAATGGCTGATAGGATCTCTTCAAGGCACATAGTTTAGCTGAGTTAGTTTCATCACACATTCAGAAGCAACAAAAAATAGTTTTCTCATCTTGAAATGTTCATGATGAATATAGGAATAGAATATTAGATTTGGAGTCAGGAAGATCTAGGTTCAACTCCTGCTCTAGCCATTTATTAGTCATATGACCCAGGACAAATTGCTTAACCTTTTTGATACTAATATCTTTAAAATGGTGACAGTAATTGTATCTACCTCACTAGGTTATTGTAAGGGTCAAATGTGATAATATATGTAAGAGAAAACATTTTGCAAACCTTAATGTCCCATATGCATATTAGCAGTTGTTATTAGTTGTAACTATAAGGTAAATTTTCCTCCATTTATTGGGACCAGTAGTTCTTGTTCGTTGCCCCAAAATTTGTGTATAAAAATTTGAGGCCATTTGTTTGCTACTGACTCCATTCTTTGGTTTTTATTTTGCCAACTATGTTCTTATTTCTTTGTAGCTACTCTAAGGCTGATTAAGGTTCTTACTTACTCTCTTTTTGAGTGTCATAGTTCTTGTTGGCAGTCTAGGGAAACCTTTGGATCCCTTCTCACAGTAATATTTTTAAATGAATAAAATAAAATATGTAGGATTTCAGAGGAAACTATATTAAAAAGCAATTATAAAAATTTAAAGTTCAAAAACCACAGACTAATAATCTCTGCTCTTAGGTATCTAACTTGGAATAACATACTTGACCATGGGACATTTCTGCCTATACTAGACATAGTTGCCTAGCAATATGGATTTTTAGCAAAGGATTCTTATTTAAATGATACTGTCATGCTATTGAAAAGAAAATGGTTAACACGGATAATGTGAGCATTAGTGAAAGGTATTTTTTGACTTTAATTATTATCCAATGATCCTCATGAGGATCATTGCAGCTCATGTGCCAGTATCTATTGGAAAAAATGGTGTAGAGGAAGTCGATGGTGAACATGAGAAGATCCTTCATACTAAATTAACATATGCTTTGATCATTCAACAAGTATTTATTAAGCACCGTCTATATGTCAGACTTAGGCATTAACATATGGTGACTTCAGTATGTAGGGAGTCATTGGAAGATATTGAAAAAATGAGTCAGGTTTAAAGGGATTAAAGGTACCAAAGGTTTATAGATAACTCAGAGAATTTAGAATCATTTAATAATTACCTTTCAGAGTCAGTTTATACTATTTTCTACTCTCAAATCCCTCATTCCCTTTTCTATTGCTGATCACAACTTGCCAAACACTTGCCTTAAATTCTTACCATTAACTACTAGTCGTAGACTTCTGGTTATATTGAAACTTCACCATTAACATTTAAGAGCTGGATGAAATTTTAGAGATAGTTTTGTCCAGTTCTCTCATTTTATCTTCTTCGTGTTTTCAGCTAGAAATCTACATTATCAAAAATGTCAGCAGCCAACCTTCTCTGAGTGTAGCTTCATTTCCCTTTCTTCTCATTTCAGATAATCCTAATATCATCCTCTAATCACTGTTCATTTTCTCTACTCTCTGATTAAGAGATGGCTTTTCTCCTTGTCAGGGCCAATCCTTCTATGTAAGCTCTTGATCCCATCTCCTGTCTTCTCCAGAATATTGTCTATACTATCACACTTTCTCTTTCCTTAATCTTAGCATCTTTCCCTCTGTATGTGTTCCTTCCCTGATAACTACAGACATATTTCCCCTGTCCTTAAAAACTGGAAACTGTGATGACTGAAATTATCTGGAGGCTCTATTTTTAGTTTACAAATATAATTTTATTAAAATAGACTGCTCATTATAATCTAACTAACCATGAGCTCCCTCTAATCTGAATAGATGCCATTGAACTAACTCTCATCTGGTCAAGAAGCTGGCCAAGTTCTAGCCAATGGATCCATGCTTCCAAACTGGAAGGCAGAACTGAGGTCCAAGCTTAAGCAGAATCAGCAGCTAGATGAGGGCTGGGAAGGAGAGCTGGGCTGACCAAAAAAATAAAAACAAAAAAACAACTTCCTGTAGTGTTAGTAATATATTCCCCTTCTGATGTCATCACCTCGTCCCTTTCCCAGGGCAAACTAAGAAGTTTCTATTGAACAGCAGGCACACAGGAAATGAACTCGAGACTTCCTCCCAGCAAGTGATGGATCTTCTGGATGCCAGGTCATTCTGACAGGTGCCCCTCTTCCTCCCTGCCACTTACTGCACTTCTCATACTTTCCCCCAACTTGGGCTGCGTAGTCCACTTCATTACTTAATCAAGTCTTTGTTTACAAATAAATAGGGAGCATCCTACCAGCTTTTATATCTAGACAGAAGAGAGGACCCAGTGTAACTTCAGGGGGAGAAAGCTTGAACTTCAGTCATAAAATCAAACTGTTTGATTTTCTCATACTGTTTGATAAAATCAAACCATTTAAAATCAGAAGATTTTTAGGGGGCCAGAAAGGTAAAAATGAATATAAAATTTCCACAGACCTGCCATCTCTGCTACCTCTATCTGCTTTCTCAGTTAAACTCCCTAGAGATCAATCTAATATATGATCTAAACATAAAGGTTGATACCAAGAGAAAATTAAGGGAGCCTGGAATAGTTTATTTGTCAGGTCTATGGATGAGAGTAGAATTTAGGACCAAACTATTGATAGCATTATAAAAAGTGGAATGGATAATTGTGTTTAAATTAAAAGGATTTCCTACAAACAAAACAGATGCAACCAATATTAGAAGGAAAGCAGAAAGCTGGGAAAGTATTTTTATAGCAAGTATCTCTGATAAAGGTCTAATTTTCCAAATATATAGAGAATTAAATCAAATTTATAAAAATAAAACTAATTCTTCAATTGGTAAATGGTCAAAGGATCTGAACAGGCAGTTAAAAAAAAGCCCTCTATTGTTATGAAAAAATGCTGTAAATCACTCTTGTTTAGAGAAATGCAAATTAAAATATCTTTTCAGTATTAACTTACACCTTTCAGATTGGCTAATGTGAGAGAAAAGGGAAATGATAAATGTTGTATGTGTGTGGGAGGATGAAGGAAGATTGGGACACTAATACACCTGTTAGTAGAATTGTGATCTGATCCAACTATTCTGGAGAACAATTTGCAACTATGTATGCTCAAAAGACTCTAAAACTGCATACCCTGTAATTGAGCAATGCCACTACTAGGTTTGTATCTCAAAGAAAAAAGACCTAATTACACAAAAATGTTTATTGCAGCTCTTTTTGTGGTAACAAAGAATTGGAAATCGAGAGGCCATCCATCAATTGGGGAATAGTTGAACAAGTTATGATACATGATAGTGAACAAATACTATTGTCCTATAAGAAATGATAAGCAGGATGATTTCAGAAAAATCTGAAAAGACTTACATGTACTGATGAAAAGTGAAGTGAGTAGAACCAGGTGTAAAAGGTAAAAATTATGGATGGACTGGATATTTAAAGTTTGGTCACCAGGAATCAATTACCCAATTCTAAAATAAAAGACCCAAGTCAGGATGACTTTTATGGTGGTTTATTTACAATTAGGAAGGATGAAGGGGGGGGAGGGAGAAAAAGGGGGGAGGGAGAGAGAGAAAGTGTGTGTGAGAGTGTTACTCTGGTCTTGTCTGGAGACCTGAAGCAGGAAGTACTTCAGAGGCCCCAACGAAGGAGGCACAGAGGTTAATTAAACAAGGCTTCTAGCCACAAGGCCTCCTCTAAGATGAGAGGCCTCTTTTTGAGGCTAGAGCCTCTAGAAACGCCAAGGAAAAAAAGAAAGGGAGTCAGCCTAACTTACCCATGTGACAATTCAAAAGAAAGCAGTTCAAGGTCTCAACGGGAGCTCCTTCAAGGCCAGGTTCAAAAGGCAAAATCCCCTTCACAGGAAGTTACCATCATATTTAAAAGATAATTCTTTTCGTCACTTCCTGTTCCCACCTCCAGTACTACGTGGACAAATGGCAGCCTCAGCCTTCTTTTGGAATGCCCAGGGGGCAGTCACTTATTTTTGATTTGTCACTTACTAGCACATGTGGGTCATGGACCTCCCCCCACTCCCCACTTAATGCTAAGTTGGGTGGGGTGACATATACCTGGTGGCTAAAGTCTGTAGAATGAATAAAGGTGAGCTAATTCCATTTACACAGGAGAGCATAATTCACAGTGACAGCAATATTTTTTTTTTTGACAAACAACTGTTAGTGACCTAGTTATTTTCAGCAATGTATGATCCAAGACAGTACCAGATATTCATGATGAAAAAAGCCATCTGTCTTCCAAAAAAGAACTGATGGAATCTGAATGCAGACTAAAACATACTTCACTTTCTTTCTACATTTTTTTTTGTTTGAGATATTTTCTACAAACTTGCTAATATGGGGAAATGTTTTACATGATTACACATGATTTAAATGATTTACATAAGATTAATGGAGGAAGGTGAAGGAGAGAAAGAATTTGGAACTTAACATTTTTTTTAAAAGAATGTTAAAAGTTGTTTTTACATGTAATTTAGGGAAAATAATATATATATTTTTTGACATTTATTAATATTTATTTTTTAGAAAAGTTAACGTGGTTACATGATTTATGCTCTTACTTTCCCCTTCTTCCCCCCCCCCCCCTTCCCCTCTCCAATGGCCAATATGCATTTCTACTGGTTTTAACCTATTTCCAAATTGTTGATAGTTGCATTGGTGTGGTAGGTTCGAGTCTACATCCCAATCATGTCCACATCTGTGTTTCCTCTCCTACAGTTCTTCCTCTGAATGTGGGTAGCATTCTTTACCATAAATCCCTCAGAATTGTCCTGGGTCATTGCATTGCTGCCAGTACAGAAGTCCATTACATTCGATTTTACCACAGTGTATTGGTCTCTGTGTACAATGTTCTTCTGGCTCTGCTCCTTTCACTCTGCATCAATTCCTGGAGATCTTTCCAGGTCACATGGAATTACTCCAGTTTATTATTCCTTTTAGCACAATAGTATTCCATCACCAGCATATACCACAATTTGTTCAGCCATTCCCCAATTGAAGGGCATACCCTCATTTTCCAGTTTTTTGCTACCACAAACAGCACGGCTATAAATATTTTTGTACAAGTCTGTTTATCTATGATCTCTTTGGGGTACAAACCCAACAGTGGTATGGCTGTATCAAAGGGCAGGCAATCTTTTATAGCCCTTTGAGCATAGTTCCAAATTGCCAGCCAGAATGGTTGGATCAATTCACAACTCCACCAGCAGTGCATTAATGTCCCAATTTTGCCACATCCCCTCCAACATTCATTACTCTCCCCTTCTTTCATTTTAGCCAATCTGCTAGGTGTGAGGTGATACCTCAGAGTTGTTTTGATTTGCATTTCTCTAATTATTAGAGATTTAGAACACTTTCTCATGTGCTTATTGATAGTTTTGATTTCTTTATCTGAAAATTGCCTATTCATTTCTCTTGCCCATTTATCAATTCGGAATGGCTTGATTTTTTATACAATTGATTTAACTCCTTGTATATTTGAGTAATTAGACCCCTGTCAGATTTTTTTGTTATAAAGATTTTTTCCCAATTTGTTGTTTCCCTTCTGATCTTGGCTGCATTGTTTTTGTTTGTACAAAAGCTTTTTAGTTTTATATAATCAAAATAATTTATTTTACATTTTTTAATTTTCTCTAACTCTTGCTTGGTTTTAAAATCTTTCCTTTCCCAGAGATCTGATAAGTATACTATTCTGTGTTCACTTAACTTATTTATAGTTTCCCTCTTTATATTCAAGTCATTCACCCATTCT
>NC_058132.1:131060588-131115618 GCF_016433145.1 Gracilinanus agilis | reverse complement strand
GCACCCCAAATCCCTCTGCCTTTCAACCCTTTCCCCAGTCCCTGAATTGTGATTAATAAAAGCCATTCATTAGCCAAATAGCTTTCCAGAGTGCCTGAGAGACTGAGAGAGAGAGAGAGAGAGAGAGGGAGACAGGGAGAGGGAGATAGGGAGAGGGAGGGAGGGAGGGAGGGAGAGAGAGAGAGAGAGAGAGAGAGAGAGAGAGAGAGAGAGAGAGAGAGAGAGAGAGAGAGACAGAAACCGCAGCTTGGACTAGCTGCCTCCATCTTGGAGCCAGACCATCCGCTGTGAAGTTGACTTATCTCTGGGGAGGCTTGTGTGAACCTCGCCCTCATTCAGAATAGGATTGGAGTACCACATACCTCATCTTATAGGGAAGCCCCCAACTCCTGTGGGACGGCATGACCATCCAGGTCACCCAGTTTCGGGGTGACACCCCCTTGAAGTCTCAAGAGTATATATTTGACAGGAGGAGAAGAGCTGGAAGAGAGTCTCACCTCATAGACTCTCTCTGTCTCTTCCCCCTCTATCATAACATTAATTACTGGCTCTGTTTATTATAATTTTGGCAGAGCCAGCTTAGATAAAGTGCCTAAATAACTCCTGAGGGGGGAAAAAGCCTCTGTTTGAACCAGATGGCAGCCATTTTTCTCCTGTCTACAGCATAGCAAAGAGGACAAACTTAGCAAGCAAAGAAAATTTAAAGGCACAGTACCATAGAAATTTTACATTCAAACTGGTACAACGGATCCATCAGTGGGGAAAACTAAACAACTTTTTGACTATGGTTTATAATTTCTGGATCATAGTGATCCCAGGGTATATAATAGGAATCATAGAAATATATGATTCCTGCCAATGGTTGAAGCTAGAAATAGGTCAGATCTTTGCTTTCATACCAACCATAATTGCAGTCATCATCTCATTCCTCCACTTCTCTTGGTCCTTAAAGAATTTAGTGCACAAATTGTTAGGACACAAGGATGATAGCACTATATTGATAATGACATTAAGAAAGGAGATAGCAAAGTTACTTGAAAAGAATGCTCAATTGAAAGGAGGAAAAGGGATCACAGCAGGGAACAAAATAGAAGTAGCAATACAAACAGCTGAGGCACATACAGACACAGCAAAGAAAATAGAAGAAGGGGCAACAGCACCAGCAGTACCAATATTACCAATTGTTGATCACATGATTTTGCAGCCTGATTCTGGATTCCTCCACATAAAAAGACATAAGCTATTCACTGCAGCAGATCTAGACACCTTAAAACAATGAATGCCTGCCTTTTATTTAAATTCCTCCCAAGGCCATAAAAGAATTTAAGAGAACATTGAAGACTTTTTGATCCCATATTTTTGGACATTGAAATTCTTCTTTCTGAATTATTTACACCAGCAATAGAAAGCACAATTTATTGAGGAAACGCGTAGGAACACAAACTTAACATCCAGGCCACAATATTATGATGATCTAGTCATCAAAACCTAGTATACCTAAGAAGAGCTAGGGAAGATCTTGTAGAAGCTATGAAATCCTTTGCTAAGCATCCTGATTCCTGGGGAAAATTCAGAAAGTTAAGGCAGGAGATAAATGAACATCCCTCAACATATTTAGATAGGCTTGTTGAAACTGGGGAAACGATTTTAGGGTTCTAAGACTTAAATGACCCCAACTTGCAGCACAAAAGAAGACAGTTTATTAAGGGAAGTTCCCTACCAATTAGGACATACTTTAATTTGCATCATCCTGGATGGGAATCATTAAGTTTGGAAGACCTATGTAAAACTGCTGCATATGTTCACTCAGGAAATCAGGAAACCAAAGAATCCAAAGAATCCATTAGAGAAAAAGATGATACCATAAAAGATTTAAAGGAGCAATTAAAAGAGGCTAAATCTACCATCAAACAAAAAGAAATAGAGGAAATAAAAAACCTGGCTGCCCTACACACATATAAAGCCAGATCTCAGTACCAACAACCGAGACAAACTAACAATAACTTTAATAAAAATATAAGGTGTTTTCTTTGTGGAAAATTAGGACATATAGTGAAAAATTGTCACCTCATAGTCCAACTTAACAACAACAACAAAAGAAGCAATTGCAATAATACATACATAAATTCTAAATACAACACTCACAAGAGAGAAAACAAATGTTGTGATCACAATTGTGCATCATCTACTCAGCATGCTCCTGACCTGCAGACTATGCAAAAATACATAGCGCAGGGCGAAAAACCACGTTATTCTCAAGTGCTGACAGACAAACATGATATCTTATGATTCCAGGAAATACCCCGTGAACATAAGGGAAAGCCCAAGGATTTTGGCAAGGGGAAAAGACATAAAAACCGTGATATAAGAGACTTGGGCATGGAAATACACTATGGACATGGAAAAGCAAAGATTAAATCTAGGGATGAAATAGAAGAAGAGAATCAAATGATCAGGGATGTAATAGAAATCAAAAACAGAATTTATGGGATAAAAGACAATGATTCAAAGAGAAAGGAGGAAAATACAAATGCATTTACACCAGACTTTAAACCAAATAAAATGACTATAGCACTAACAAATGGTAAGAAAATTGCAACATGCGAAGTACCAGTAACAACAAATTTAAACTTAAAATCCTCGACACTTAATGACAAGGTTGCAGATATACAAGATCATAGTATAAAGATAGAACATACACAAAAAGATCAACTAATGACAAATCCAAATGCAACAGTTCACCTCAGATTCCTCATCTGTAAAATGAGCTGGAGAAGGAAACGGTGAATCATTCCAGTATCTTTGCCAAGAAACCTCCAAATGGGATCATGAAGAACCAGACATGACTGAAAAAGATTTGACAATTGTGCCCAAACACATGACCAATTTTTAAAAATGGTACTGAGAAATATATATATTTTGCTTAGAAGAATGCTGTATATCAGTTTTGCTTAGAAGATGCTCTACTTCTTTAAGCTCTAGTTTATCTAGGAATTTATCCAGTTGTTTTCCTTTTTGTTTATCTTTGTTATAGTTATTATTATAGTTATTTTATTATAGTATGACTTTGAGAGATTGAAATCTTACTGTATTAGAAGTCCATGTCTTCTTGTAATTCAGTTAATTTCTCCATTGTGAATTTTGATGCCAAGGCTTTTGGAGCATATAACATTAGTATTGATATTGATTTGTTGTCTTTCAGCATAATATAGTTTACTTGTCTGACTCTTTAAGTTAAGAATTTTGTTTTTCCTTTTTTTGATAGCATGATTGCAACTCTTAGGGCTTTTTTTTTTTGATTCACTTCATGAATCATACATTTTCTTCTAGCCCCTCATTTTTATTTTGTAGATAGATTCATTTTTAGGTGCTTTTGCAAAAAATCAACAGAATGTGATATTTTTTTTCTTATGCAATGTCATATTTTTATTTTACTGTCTTATTTAATCCATATACATTGAAGTTATAAGAGATTTATATTTTCTTCCATTTGTCTCACCTTTCATAGAGGAAGGGTGGAACACTACTATTCCACCCTCCCTCTGTGAAGATAGTACTTCTTTTCAGTTATTTTAATTTAATTTAAATTAATGCAGCACTATTCCTGTTGCCTCTTTTCTCTTAATCCTTAGCCTCACATACAACTTTTCCCTTTTTGTTTTCTTTCACAAGTTTTGGGAGATTTGCTTAACTTATAAATTCTTTTTACTGGTTATTTAATCATTGTGGTCAAGTAAAATCTCTCTATCTCTCCTCATTCAACTTGTCAGATTTAATTTCATTTTTTGTGCCTTTTTGAAAAAGACTTACTTTCCCTTGTTCTTTTCCCTTTCGCTTTATTTTAGACCTAGATTCTTTGATTCATGACTCCTATACTTATTTAATTGTTCTTTAGTTTTCGTATTCCTCATAGAATCAAAGCTTTTAAGATAATGGTTTCTGTGCTATTATTTTGTAAATGTAGTGGAGGCAGTTGATGGCATAGCAGATGAAGCACTGGAATTGGAGTCAGGAAGTTACTGTTAATTTATTCAGTTGTGTCCTAGTCTACAGGACCCACTTTGGGATTTTCCTGGCAATGATGCTGGAATATTTTCTATTTCCTTCTCCAGTTCATGTTATAAATGAACTGAGGCAAACTATAGTGATTTTTACTCCAGGCCACTGAGCTAGAATTTGAAGGTGGATTTGAACTCATATCTAACCTTTGGATTCATAGGTTCTTGATATAGGCATATTCATGACCTCATGTTTCATCTATAATTTAAAAATAGCTCAATATAAATAAGGTAACTGTAAAGTAAACCATATTGAAAATGAGGGAAGGGAATAAGAATTTATTAGGTATCCACTATGTGTTAGGCACTTTGCTAAGTAAGGAGCTGTATGAATAATATCTCATTTGATCCTTACAACATTGCATAGTAGGTGCTGTTATTATCCTCATTTTAAATTGAAGAAACTGAGGCAGAGGCTAAGTGACTTGCCTAGCGTCACATAGCTAGTAAGTTTTCAAGGCCTGATTTTAACTTAGTTCTTCCTGACTCCAGGGCTACTGTTTTTTCACTGCTTTACCTACCTGCCTTTAAAGAGGAAAGTTATAAGGGCTTTGATGCTCTCCAGTAAAAGACTATGTAGCTAATAATATCATTCATCAAATTCTGTTTATTTTTTGAGGGTTAGCGGGTCTGAACTTGTGATTTTTATGTAGAGTGCTTTACTCCACCTGATGAAGACCAGCAAGTCATCTGTAACAGAATCTTTTAAAGCTACCTAGCCACTGAAAGTTTAAATGGCATCCATGGTCACAGAATTACTAGAGTTTTATTTCAAAAAACTTTTTTTCTTGGGTATTCCTGACTGAAGATTTGGGAATCTGCCCTCTGTGCTATTTATTTAGCTGCTCCTGTATTGAAAAGCCCTACTGTCTAAGGCACCATATTGTTGTTGGTCAGTTTTTTCAACTCTTTGTGATCCTATTTGGGGTTTTCTTGGCAAAGATACTGAAATAGCTTGCCATTTCCTTCTCCAGCTCATTTTACAGATGAGGAAACTGAGGCAAATAGAGTTAAGTGATTTGTCCAGGGTCATGTGGCTAATAAGTATGTATGGTCACATTTGAACTCAGAAAATAAGTCTTTCTGTCTCCAGACCTGGTATTCTATCTACTTGGCCACCTCATTGCCCTTGGAAGCAGGAAAACCCAACTTCAGATCAACTTCAGATATTAGCTTTGTGACTGAATCACTTCACCTTGCTACAGTTTCCTAACTGTAAAATGGGGATAATAATAATATCTACATAAGATTTTTGTGAGGATAAAATGAGATGTGTATTTTTTTTAAAGCATTAGCACGGTTCCTGGCACATAGTAGACACTATATAATTATTTTTTCCCCTCCTATTTTTTCTGTTATGCTTCACTCAGAAATAGTAATTCCAGCAGAATTACTTGGTTAGAATTTTCCTATGTTCCGGACCAGGTGATTCATTACCACTCTTTGCTCTCCCAATGTTAAATTTTCTTTTTCTTCATTTGTCATGAAACCTCTTCTATAGGCTGATACCCTCCCACTCTTCTGGGTGTCAGTTACTTCTAGGAGCTGATTTCCCTTTACCTGAGGTAAGCTAAGTGGTCTCTTTAAGCATCAAATCCCTGAAGATTATATGCAAAGCCTCTATCTTTTTTTTTAATAGATTATTTCTTACTTCATTGAAGTGTTCTGTGAATGGGATTTCCATCCCACCATAGCCATGAGATCCCATGTTTTAATCACTGTCATTGCCTTTTCTTCATTGTTAACTGTTGACTTGATTATCGATTGCATTTCTTTATCTGTATCTTCTTTCTTTATTCTCCTCTTTTTTTGAGCCTTCCCAGTCTTCACTTTAGTTCTATAGAAAAACACTGATTCACTTGAAGATAGGTGTTGGGAATTTTAGTCCATTAAGTCTCATGTCCATTTCTCTACCATCCTTATTCTATTTGATTTCTGTTTTTCATTCCCATTTCCTTATGTATTTTTAGAAAGAAATCCCTTTTGGTCTCTCTGTTATTCTTAGCCCTTTCTCTTTCTTTTTCCCTTGGAGTAGCTTATTTATCATTCCTTCCTTTCTTATTTTATCTTATTTTTTCCTATATATCTGAAGGCCTTTCTTTGGGTCACTTGCATAATTTGTTGTTATTTTAATTGTTAGATTTATGTCTTTGGAGTTTGCACTATGGGTTTTTTTTTATTCTTGAGAAAGTTTTTTTTCTAATCTTAATCTTGAGGGGATTCTTTCTATTGGTATAGTTTGTGTATGTATGTAGACTGCTAAAATTGTTATACTATATATATATATGTATATATATATAATTGTCATATAATGTATAACGCATATACACAATATTAATGGTTGATCTGTATATTTTATAAGAGTGCATATATCTTTGGTGAAGGTAGATTGGTGGAAAATAAAGAATAAAAAGTTTCAAAATATTTTTAAAATTAAAAAACAACTATGGACTTCACTTTTGAAAAAATGCCTAGTTCTCTCTTTGCTTAAATTTCTGCTTTTGGAATGATTAATAATAGTAGAACTACATACCTATAAGTACATACATTCACTCTTATTTAACATATCAAATTATTTTATTTAATTGTAAATAATGAGGCAGTCAGAGAGTTGGCGTTAAAGTCAATAATAGCTGGGTTCAAATGAAGTGTCCTGGCTGGTAAGGACTGGGAGGTAAGTCACTTAGCTTTTCTTTCCCCATGGCAACTTTTTAAGACTATAAGTTTCCCCCTGCCTTCCCAGAGGAGATTTCCATACCAGGAATTTTCCATTTCAGTGAAATAACTAGTCAAGTTCTTATTTTTAACTGTAAACAATTACAAGGCTCTTTAGTTGCACTGATAGGTAATATTGTTTATAATAAATACTTAAGTTTCTTAAAAAAAAGTATTAAAGAGCTTTGAAAGTAAGATGTTTAGAAAGCTATTAATTATACTGCTTTTCATGTCTAAGTTTGGCAATATGCTGTAGTCTATTTATGATTATCATTGTGTTCTGCAATTTAGATTTTCTTTGATGAGTATGCTATTTTCACAACCCTGGGAGATTAGACATATAGTAGGGATGAGGATGGGATTTGTTTGTTTTCTGCTAAGGGGAGGAAAAGAGACTTTACTAGAAGTGGTGGAGAGGTACCTGTGAGGCACTTGTTCTCATAGGCCTGGTGTTCTTTTTGGGATCTGGCTAGATGGGGAAGGGTCCTCCTGTAACAAAAAGATTAAAAACAAAAGAAGAAAAAAAAGTTAAGCTAAATTAGCAAAAGGTCGTTATGATCCCAGGCATGTTGCATTTGGAATCAGAGGCCCTGTGATCCTATTACTTGTGTGACCTTAAGCATATCAATTGATCTCTCTGAGTCTCATATCCTTATTTGTAAAATGAGGGGATCTGACTAGGTGATCTCTAAGGTCCTTTGATTCTAAATCTGTGATCCTGTGATCTATGAACTTTGTGCTAAAGAAATTGAGGTTTAACACATTGTTCCATATCTGTAATGTTGCTTATTTTGAGGAATAATGTGGGTCTAGGACAAACTCTTCTGAGCTAAGCTAATGCATTATAATTTTAGAAAATACTTTGTTTTTTTCCCAAATGTTAAAAAAAACATTTTTTTTTTGGAATTTTGAGTTCCAAAATCATTCCTTCCTTACCCCGCCCCCCCCCCCCCCGACAGCAAGCAATTTGATATAGGTTATACATATAGTCATGGAAAATACATTTCCATATTAGTTATGTTGTGAAATAAAGCACAGACCCTCCCATCTTAAGAAAGTTTTATAAAGTGTGTTTTGATCTGTATTCAGACTCCTTTAGTTCTTTCTTTGGAGGTGGACAGAATTTTTCATAAGTCCTTCAGAATTGTCTTGGATTATTGTATCATGAGAATAGCTAAGTCATTTATAGATGTACAATATTGCTGTTACTGTGTAAAATGTGCTTCTGATTCTGTTCATTTCACTCTGCATCAATTCATGTAAGGCTTTCCAGGTTTTTCTGAGAATATTTTGTTCATCATTTCTTATGGCACAATAGTATTCCATCACAATAATGAACCATAATTTGTTCAGTCATTCACCATTTGATGGATATCCTTTCAATCTCCAATTCTTTGCCACCACCAAAAGAGCTGCTGTAAATAATTTTTGTACATTTGTACATTTTGTACATGTGGGGTTTAGCTTTTAAATTGTTCTCCAGAATAGTTGGACTCATTTACAACTGCATTATTATTTCAATTTTCCCATTTCCCTTCCAACATTCGTCATTTTCCCTTTCTGTTTTATTAGTTAATCTGATAGGTGTGGGGGGGATACCTCAGAGTTTTTAAATTTGCATTTCTCTAGTTGGTAGTGATTTAGAACATTCTTTCACATGACTAGAAACTTTGATTACTTTGAGAACTGCCTGTTCATGTTTTTTGACCATTTTATCAATTTTAGGAGTGACTTGTATTCTTATATGTTTGACTGATTTCTCTATATTTTTGAGAAATAAGGCCTTTATCCGAGAAACTTGCTGCAATTTCCCCCCCCCCCCCCCTTTATGATTACTGGTTATTTCCCCTCCTTATTTTCCCCATGCCTATCCTACTCTCTTTGTCTTTTTGACCTGTCCATACTCAAAAGTGTTTTGTTTCTAATCATTGCCTCCCCTAATTCACTCTTAGTTCTTCTATAAGTCCCATTTCTCTTATTCCCCTCCCTTTCTCCTTTCCTGTAGAGTAAGATAGATTTCTATACCCAGGTGAGTATGTGTTATTTTTGAGCAAATTCTGATGAGAGTAAAGTTTAAGACCACCCTCCCCACTATCTTCCCCTCTACTATGAAAGCTCTTTTGTACTTCTTTTATGAGATAATTTACCTTATTTTACCTCTTCCTTTCCCTATTCTCCCAGTGCATTCTTCTTACCCCATAATTTTATTTTTTTAAATATCATCCTATCATATTTAGCTCATACTTCTGGCTTTTGGCTATGTATATTCCCTCTAAATGCCCTAGTAAAGATAAAATTCTCAAGAGCATAAGTATCATCTTCTCATGTAAACAGGTTAACCTTATTAAATCCTTAATGATTTCTCTTTCTTGTTTACCTTTTTAGTCTTCTCATGAATCTTGTGTCTGAAAGCCAGATTTTCTAATTAACTCTGGTCTTTTCATCAGGAATGCTTTGAATTCTTATTTCATTGCCCAATTTTTCCTCCTGGAGGGCTATACTTAGGTTTGCTGAGTAGGAGACTTTTGATTGTATTCCAGCTTCTTGGCCTTCTGGAATAGCATATCAATACCCTCTGATCCATTAATGGAAGATGCTAAATCTTGTGTTATCCTGATTGTTTCTCCACAGTATTTGAATTGTAACTTTTTGACTGTTGGCAATATTCCCCCATGATCTGGGAACTCTATAATTTACCGTTAATATTCCCAGGAGTTTTCATTTTTGGATATCTTTCAGGAGGAGATTGGTAGATTCTTTCATTTTTTATTTTACCCTCATGTTCTAAAAGATCAAGACAGTTTTCCTTAATAATTTCTTGAAAGGTGCTGTGTAGGCTCTTTTTTTTATCATGGTTTCAAGTAATCCAATGCTTCTTAAATTATTTCTCCTCACTTTTCCAGGTCAGTTGTTTTCCCAGTGAGATGGTTCACATTTTTCTTCATTCTTTGATTTTATTTGATTGTTCTAATTTTTAAAAAATTATTTTCTTCAGTGAGCTTTTGTAATTCCATTTCCATTTGGCCAATTCTACTTTTTAGAAAGTTCTTTTCTTCGGTGACTTTTTGTACATCTTTTCCCATGTAGCCAATTCTGCTTTTAAAGATATTATTCTCTTCAGTGTGTGTGTTTGTTTGTTTGTTTGTTTGTTTGCACCTCTTACTGTTTGGCCTATTCTATTTTTTTAAGGTCTTATTTTCTTTAGTATTTTTTTGTTTATTTTGTACCAAGCTTTTGATTCCTTTTTTAAAAAATTTCTTGCATTATTCTCATTTCTTTTTCCCAATTTTTCCTTTATATCTCTTATTTGGTTTTTAAAATCTTTTTTTGAGTTCTTATAGGACTTGTTTTGGGTCTAAGACCATTTTACATTTTTCTTTGAGTCTTTGGATGTAGCAGTTTTTACTCTTGTGTGTTTTGTTATTTCTAGCCCCATTATAACTTTTTATGGTCATTTTTCCCAAACTGTTTCTTGATTTTTAACTTTTAAAAAAGTGTTAAAATTAGACAGAATGGAGAGAGCACTGTCTCTAGCTTCAAATTTTTTTGTGTAACTGCTTTAAGAGATTATTCTAGGCATCTATGTTTTCATTTCTTCCAAGGCAATGATCTAAGGAAAGGTGTGTTTACTACCCTTCTGACCTGTGTTGTGTCTTGTGAGCAACCTCAAGCAATCTTTTCTCCCCTGGAATTGTGACCATTGTCCTGGCTTCACTGTCACCACAAGCTCTTGTTAGCTAATATCCTTCCTTAACCTAGGACTGTATATCCTGATTTGTATATGGGCAGTGCAACATTGTTCTGTACCCAGTGCCAATTCTCTTTCTGGCCAATTGTCTGCCCAACTTCCTGTCTGTGGGTTGAGAGCACAAGAAGCCACTGCTAAAGAATCAGTTGCCCTCAAAGCCTATTGCTAACTTGCAGAGGCAGATCTCACCCAGATAGGGACTGGGCTGGACTATGTTCCACTCTCATCCTGATGTGACCTTCTAAGTTGTCTTGTTTTGTAAAATCGTTCACCTTGCCCTTTCGTAGGTTCTGCTCCAGAACCAGTTTTGAAGTTTTAGGTACGTATTGGGAAGAGAGTTTGAGAGAGCTCTCCTGAGCCTCTTGCCTTTTCTCTACCATCTTGGCTCTTCCCCATGTGCATTTTAATTCCAAAGTATTCAGAATAGTTTTGATGTTTTTCCTTCTATTTCTATGTGTGTATTATTTTTGTAGTTATTCTTAACTTCATTTTGAATTTGTTTATGTAATTTCTCTTGTGCTTTTCTGAATTATTCACATTTGTCATTTTTTATAGTACAGTATTCGTGTAGCCATTTCATAGCTGATGGATATCTACTTTGTAATTTCTTTTCAGCTAATACACAAAAAAAGTGTTGCTATGAATATTTTGGTATAAATGGGACCTTTTTGTCAGTCTTTAATCTCCTTGGGGTATATACTAAGTAGAGGGATCTCTGCTTAAAGTATAGTTTCATGGTATTTCTAAAATTGTAGAAGATATCTGAGGCATTTGGTGAGATCTTATTTTTTAATTGCAGATGGACCTGTCAGTAAAGAGGGAGCATGTTGGGAGGTTTATATAGTGTGCAATGACACGAAATTACTGCAGATTGCAGGTCCATGCTACTGCTCAGGTGACATTTTTTGGTTCCAGTTTTTATGTGGTAATTCTACCTCTTACATAAGTGTGAATCATTGACAGAATGGTACTTTTGTCGCCATCTCTGCTCTTCTTTCCATATGTTGCAAATTTATGGAACTAAATTGTTGCTGTGCAATGTTTTTAGAGTATCAGCTGTTAGTCTACGCTCTAGGACTATTGAATTTTTGGAAATCTCTTGACCAGTTACATATAAATTAGCGGAGATTAGAAACATTGGGAATTGCACTTCCATACTTCGTTCTGTATTGTATAAAATAAGTCACCCACACCATGTAATATTGGTTTAAAAAACAGAAACAGAAATGGAATAGAAAGGAGGAAAATGAGGCCAAATTACATCTTATCACATGGGACAGTAGAGAATAATGAGAATTAGGATGATGATGATGACGATGACGACGACGACGAAGAAGAGAAAGAAGAAGAGGAGGAAGGAAGGAAGGAAGGAAGGAAGGAAGAAGAAGAAGAAGAGAAGAAGAAGAAGAGAAGAAAAGAAGAAGAAAAAGAAGAGAAGAAAAGAAGGAGAAGAAGAAGAGAAGAAGAGAAGAAAAGAAGAAGAAGAGAAGAAAAGAAGAAGAAGAAGAAGAAGAAGAAGAAGAAGAAGTAGAAGTAGTAGTAGTAAGTAGTAGTAGTAGTAGTAGTAGTAGTAGTAGTAGTAGTAGTAGTAGTAGTAGTAGTAGTAGTAGTAGTAGTAGTAGTAGTTTAGGAAGAGAGAGAAGAAGAGGTGGAAGAAGAACAAGAGTTTAAGGTTTAAGAGAAAAATCTCAAGAGTTCTGGATCCTGTAGGACATTTGGTAGTGAGATAAAAAAATGACAATAGAGCAGAGCTCTTAGTAAAGATGCAAATGGAAGAGTGTTTGAGGAGGGTATATTAGAATATATTGAAATCCAAAGAATATGGAGGAAGCATTGGGGTAGGGAGGGAGACTTGACTGACCCAGGCACTAAAACTCTTTAAGAAAGAGGAAGGATTATAACGGCCATTAGATAATAACCAGGATTCTTATTAGGATATATATGGATGAACGAAATCATGAATTTAAAGGAAAGGTTGCTGAGTTATTTCAGAAGAGAGAAAGTTTGGAAGTAGAAGTGAAGATCAAAGAGTAGGCCTCTCTTTTGCTTCAGACCTAGTATTCATGGGCATGAAAAGTATATTCAGTACTAGAGAGGCCAGAGTTAATGTCTTTTTCTGGGGCAGGGAACAGTTTTCTTTGGTATCTGAGGAATTCTTATTGTCTTACACTTATTTATAGAGTGCATATGATTCATTCTAAATTCACTGAATGATCAACTAGTTTCTCACATTCACACCCTCATTCATAGATTTGGTTTCCTCTTTTTTTGCTTAGGTTTTCTTTTATGATTTATCATTCAGATAATGAAGTGATCAAAATATAGAATCCTTTAGAAATTTCCATGTTGTACTTTTCATTACTGATATATTGATATTTTAACCATTAGAACTTTAGAATACAATTCCCAACAAAAGTAAGGCACTTGCTATTGTTTTTAGGTTTAGTACTAATTACAACAACTGAATGTTTTAATATAATCCTTTAATCAGACTAAGATTGCCCTATTTTTCACAACTGAGTATTTGTATATTGCTAATATTCCATTCTTAATTCTTAAGGAGATTGGATTAGATTATAGGAAAGTCTTATTGAGTATAGGAATGACCTTCCCAAAAAAGGATTATTCACTAATTGAATCCAGGTCTCTGATCTAGCTACTACACATGCTAATGTGATTTTCTAAAAGTACTGATCTGTCAACTCCTGCTAACCATTTTACCCAATGTTCCTATGGCGCCCTGTTACTACTAGGATCAAATATAAATCTGGCTGGTTATCATTAATTTTTTTTTCTAATTACATGGAGTAATAATTTCCAGTATACATTTTACAAAATTAAAAGATCGAAACTGTTTTCCTCTTTTACCTCCCCCACCTCCCTAAAGTGATAAGCAATTTGATCTAGGTTATACATGTATAATCATGTAAATTATATTTAAATATTGGTCACTATTGTGAGAGAATAATCTTATAAAATGTAAGCTCAAAAACAAAAACAAAATAAAGTGAAAAGTAAGTATGCTTTGATCTGCATTCAGACTTCAATGGTGAGTAGATAGGATTCTTTGTCATAAGCTCTTCAGAATCTTCCTGGGTCATTATATTGCTGATAATGAAGTTTTTCATAGTTGATTATCATAAATATTGCTGTTATTGTGTGCAGTGTTCTCCTAGTTCTGCTTACTTTACTCTGCATCTGCACATATTGGTCTTTCCAGCTTTTCCTGAAATCATCCTAGTTATTTCTTATAGCACGATAGTGTTCCACCATAATCATATACAACAATTTGTTTAGTCATCACACCAATTGTTAGACATCCCCTCAATTTCCAATTCTTTGCCATTTGGTTAGCATTTTTAAAAGTACATTTTAAAGCATTGTTCTTTTCTAAGATAAAAGTGATTAAAGGATATTAACAAATAATTATCGTAAGAGGAATTATAAACTATTAATAACATTATGAAGGAATGCTCTAAATCACTAAGAAGAAAAATGCAAATCAAAAAAACCCTAAGATTTTACCCTTTATTCAGTAAATTGTCAAAAATGACAAAAAATGAGAATAATTGTTTGTGGGAAAATATGCACACTAGTGCATTGTTGGTAGATCTTTGAGTAAATAATTTATAACCATTTTGGAAAGCAGTTTGAAATTACGCAAATAAAGTGATAAAAATGTCCTTATCCTTTGGCCCAGAGATTTACTGAGGATTTCAGCGAGAAGAAAAAAGTCTTCATTTATAAAAATATTTATAGCAGCACCTTTTGTAGTAGCAAGGAGCTGGAAACAAAGTGGATACCTATAGATGGAGAACAATCAAACAAATTGTGGTACATGAATATAAAGGAATATTACAGTGAAATAATTAATATAATAAACATTCAAGGAATTATGGAAAAACTTAAAATGAAATTGATAACACAGTGAAGTAAACAGAGCCAAGAAAACAATATTGACAATGAATGACTTACAACAATGTAAATGTTTAGAACTATGACAAAAAATAAATCAGTAATGAATGTTGCAAAAACTGCAAAGAAGAAATATGAGAAGATATTCTTACTTCCACCCTTACCTCATTTCTTTGGTTGGCGATCCATAGATTTGAAACATTGCATGTCTTTTCAAACTTTTTCCATGTAGTGACCAGTTTTGTGGGATTTCCCCCCTCCTTTTTTTTTTTTTTTTTTAAATATTGCTATGTGGAATGGCTTTTGGGGAGGAGGAATGAAGAAGGATTTTATGATATACAGGAATACTTTAGAGATATTGTGGATTTAGTTCCAGACCACTGCAATAAATCAGGTATCTCAGTAAAGCAAGTCACATGAATTTTTTGGCTTCCCGGTGAATATAAAAATTATGTTTACACTATACTGTCATTTATTGCTAATACAATAGTATTGTATCTAAAAATGCATATACTTAAACTGCTGAATATTTTATTACTAAAAATTATAGTTGTCATCTGAGCCTTCAACAAATCATAGTCTTTTTGCTGTTGGAGAGTTGCTTTGGTGTTGATGGCTACTAACTGGTCAGGATAGTGGTTGCTTAAGGTTAGAGTGACCATGACAATTTCTTAAAGTAAGATAACAGTGAAAATTGCTGCACTGATTGACTTTTCTTCACTTCAACACTTAGAGGTCATTATAGGGCTATTACCTGGCTTAATTTCAACATTTTTGCGCAGAGAATAGGGATATCTGAGAAGAGTGAGAGAGACAGAACTTCTTATAGTGGAACATTCAGAACACACATAACATTTATGGATTATGTTCAATGTCTTATATAGGTATGGTTCATGGAGCACCACAACAATTACTGTGGTAACATCAAAGATCACTAATCACAGATCATCATAATAAGTACAATAATGAAAAAAGTTTAAATATTGTGAGAATTACCAAAATGCAGAATTGGCTTTCATTTGCTAAGATGGTGGAGTAAGAAACTCTCAGAGTCCATCAGCTATACTCCAAATAACCACAGAGGAGCAAAATGCCTGAAAACAAATATTGGAGTGGCAGAGCCAACAGAAGAAGGGTGAAGCAGTGTTTTTGCCCAGAATAATGTGAAGAGACAGCAAGGAGAACTTGTCTCAGTGGGGTATGAGGAAAGAGTGCTGAAGAAGTCTCAGTGGAACTTAGATACTGTACAGCTTCAGGGGAAAGAGCATAGTGACCTCAATACAGCCTCAGTAGGATAAGAGTGGAAACCAATCCTACAGGACAAACAGCCATAGGAGGAAAGTGGCCCTACATAGTCCAACTGGAACAAAGACCTCAGCACAGGCGGCTTGCTCAACCCAATAAGATCCAGATTTGCAAGTTTGGATAGAACTCAAATTGAACTAGCTGAATTGAACAACTGTAAAACTCTGAACAACCATCTATGCAGAGTGTTCAATCTGAGACCAAGACAGCTGAGCTGAGGCAGCAGATGGTTACTCCATCTCCACCCCAGAAACGGACCTAAGCTAAAATCAAGAGAAAATAACTTCAAAATGAGCTAGAGAAATAGAAAAATACCTGATGCTACAAAAATATTTCAATAAGAAAGATGATCAAAATACAAGCTCAGAAGAGGACAGCAGGACAAAAATGAAAACATTACTTTCCAGAATGATTGTCCCATTATAGAGCTCCACCATTTTTTTTTTGGTCTTTTTTTTTTTTAAACCTATTTGTAGGGTATTAATTGAAACCTTTTTTTTTTTTTAATTTCCTTTTCCCTGATAATTGGTCATTTGGCGCTTTTTTCACATAGTTATGAATACTGTGCAGTTCTCTTGAGAACTATTCGTTCATATTATTTGAACATTTATCTTTGGCGAATGTCTATTAGTTGTGTGTGAGAGTGTGTGTGTGTTTGTACATTCACATACACACAGATATATATATATATATATATGTATATATATATATATGGTTTTTATATACCTTTTATACCTAACCCATCTAAAAGAAATGTGATACAAAGATTTTTCCCCCATTTATCTACTTTTCTTCTTAACCCAGATACATTAATATTGTCTATGGAGAAGCCTTTTGGTTTCAGGTAGTCAACATTATTTATTGTTTTATATAATTGCCTCTCTCTTGTTTGGTTAAGAATGAATCTCTTACTCATGGGTATGAGAAATATATGATCTGCTTTTTAAAAAAATTTCTATAGTATGATCTTCTGTATTAAGGTCATGTGACTATTTAGCTTGTGATATGAGATAGTGGTCTAGGCTTAATTTGTACTGATTTGTAGTTGTTGTTTTTCTTTAACAGTGTCTATTAGGGAATTTTCCCCTAGGTAACATGTTTTCTTCTTTATCAAACACTGAAATTATTGGGTTCTATCATTTTTGAATCTTCGCTTTATAGTCTATTCCATTAATCTATCTATTCTTTAAACAATATTAGAAGTTTTCATGAATGTAGTTTTATAATAGGATCTGAGGTCTTAAAGTACTGTTCTCCTATTCTCCTTGCTTCTTTTCATCATCATTTCTTTTGATATTCTAGACCTTTTGTTTTTCCAAATGAATTTTATTTAACAACTCTGTAGTATCTCTTTGGTAATTTGATTAAAATAGCATTAAAAGTATAAGTTAATTTTGATAGTTTTATTTTTATTAAACATAGACTACCCATGAGTACTGAATATTCCTCCAGCTATTTGGATTGTTCTTAAATTCTTTAAGGAGCACTTTGTAATTGAATATAAAATCTTTTCTGTGTTTTGAGAGGTTGTTCCTCCAGATATTTTATATCCACTCTTCTCACTGTTATTTTATATGTTTCTGGAAATACTAGCAAAAGTAGTGGAAGGTAAAATAAATTAATTAAATGAATAAAAATAGGTAAGGAGGAGGTGTTTGTTGATGATATGATGTTACTTAGAAAACCCCAGAAAATTATCAAAGATATTGATATAATTAATAGTAAGTACCAGCAAAATTTTAGCCTACAAAATAAATTCTAAAAAAGTAATAGTATTCTCGTATAATGATAGCAAAAAAAAAAAAGCAGAGTAGAAAGAGAATCCCATTTCAAATATACATAAAATATTTGGGGATCAATTTAGTTAAATATTATAAATAATTCTAAATATGAATTTTAAAAATTTGTTCTCATTAAGATATAGGTAGCATTTAAAATGTATTAACAGTCTTAGTACTATTTCTAATGTTATTGTAAATGTTTTATTGTAGTTACTCTCAAAAACAAATTAGAGCACATTTAAGTTATATTATATGAATGATATATATTATTACATTTAATTATTAATTGTAGAATGTATACATTTTTAAATACTTTAAATATTTACTTTATTCTGTGATTGTATGTAGACTTCTAGGAAGCATTTCATAATTAATGAAGCATATAACTAGTTCTATGATCCCAAGCTAGCTCTCACAGTAATGCAGAAATTGGTGGTAGTACGTACCTAACATTTTTGTAAAATTCCTCTATTTCATTATATAATGAATATGGTTTTAAAAAAATGAGTATAATTTTGTAACTACTTCTTTGATGCATGCTCTGTAGAGTAAATGAATATGTTGTGCAAACTTACTGTGTTCTGTGGAGCTTCCACAGAAATATCTAAAAGTTTTCATTCTTTACCAGCCTCTACTAAGTATCCATATAGTATGGTCAGATCTTTTTGGCAATGGTACAATGTCGAATCTTTCACATAATTCTGTTTTTCAATAATTTTGGCTGTGTATTCACACAAATTTGGCTGTGTATCCAGCCAAAGTAATGTTTAAATTAACTGAGAACTAGAAAATTGGATTTAAAAAGACAATATTTCTTCCTTGAGGCCAATAATATAAGTGTGGTATCAAGCTCCTAGTTAAGTAAAACTTGTTTAGGTCATTGAGTAATGATAAAAATATGAAAAATTCTTCTTATTATTGACTAATTGAAATAAATTTAATATGGCCCTAAGAATATTTATTTTTATTTTGTTGCTGTTGTCTTATGTTAATCACATGATATGAGATGGCAAAATGTTTTTGAGAAATGACATTTATTCTCCCCCTTCTCCAACTTTTATACTGTACAGATTAAATTTAATGGTTGGACTTAAATTATATGAAATAACATATTTCATATATTCATAATAATATATGGTCACCAAAATGATATCTGAAGTCTTAATTATTTACCAAAATAGAATGGAAACAATAAAGTAGAAAAATGTGAAAGAGAAAATACCTATACTAGTCCTCTGCTAGGAGTGCAGGTAGTGAGTAACCAGGAGGCCTCCTCTAAAATGGAAGCTAGTCTCTTAGGAAACTAGGAAGGGAGTCAGCCCTTCCCCTCTTCACAGGGGCCAATCACAGTTTCCAAATTGTCTAGTATTGCCCAGGGGGGCAGTGTCTCTGGGTTTCACTTCTCACCTTCTGAAGGTTAAGTTCTCATCTAAGGGTGTGAACTTTTAAAATTCACCTTCTGGAGAGGTGAATACTCATCCTGACTAAGTTTCTATGGGTGTGAATTCACTAAGTGGTTTGCAAGTTCCTCTACCTAGTTCAAGCTTGTGTTGATTAAATTGAAAGGTGGACAAAGAAGAGTTAATCCTATCTTCACAATTTAGTGAGGTACTTAAGTTAGTATTAACTCAGGATAGACAATAGAATAAATAATTCTCTTTCACAATACTATAGTATTTTGTGTTGGACAGTTAATTAGTAATAATTTATTAAACTCTTGCTGTGTGCTTAGCTTTACAAGCTAAGGAAGGCAAAAGAATACAAAGAAAGGCAAAAAAATCCTTGCTCTAAAGTCTCTCAGAGCCTATTTGGTGGGAACAACATGCAAACAATTATTTTACAAATTAAAAAATTTAGGAGAGGGAATACACTAGAATAGACTTAGACAAATATGACCTCAGTGAAACCAATTTACTCTTGTAAAAAATGAAATTAATTTTGGCTTCTTTTGATAAACTGATAAAATATATATATGAAATTTGGTGGAGGAATTTTTTTATTTTGCTATTCTTCAGCTGTACTTTGAAAGTAAAGGGCTTATGGAATGATTTTAATATCTTAAGTAAATTCAATGTAGGCTACTCTTTATATCCCTTATACAATTTTATCTCCATAACAAGGAAATATATCATGCAGTCTGCCTTATGGCATAGGTAATTTCTACCTATTAGCTATGATTCCTCAGAAAGTAATGTTTTAGAGATTTAAGGAGCATGGATATGGTGACTACTCTCCAATTTGTCTTATGTGGCCCTAGTCCTTAACTTTCCCTCTTGTTTTCACATAACTTAGCATATGTAGCTTTAACTGTCAACAGATATTTAATTGATTTGTTTTTTAACACCCTCACTCCTAGCCTTGGTCCTTGTTCTCCTTGGCATTAATTACAGAATAACAGAATTTTGGAATTTAGGGACCTCAGCAGACATCTGGTTTAACCCATAGATGCTGGGACTATGACATGCCTGAAAAGTGATTGCTCAGCTTTTCCTTGTGAAAATTTCCAGGGAGAGGGAACTCACCATCATCTTTCAAAGTAGCCTAGTTTCATGGTGGTGCAGTTTGAATTGTTATATCTTGATACTAAGCCTAAACTGGCTTCTTTGCAATTTATACACATTTCTCCTACTTCTGTCTTCTGAGACCAAACAGAACAAGCCCAATCCTTGCTCCATATGAGTCTCCAGTAATTATTTGAAGTCTGATGTCATATTTCCCTTGAATCTTCATTTCTCCAGGATAAACATCCCCAATTCCTTCAACTAATATTCCAGGATAAACATCCCCAATTCCTTCAACTAATATTCCACATATGGTGTGGGGTCAAAACCCTAGTACAGTGTTGGTGAATGTTTTTGAGTTCACGTGGCCAAACTGCAAGTTGCCTGTGAGTTCCCCCCTGTAAACCCCAACCCCCCCACCAATTACCATAGAGAGTCTAGGGTGCTTGCTTTGGGTGGCTGGATAGAAGGATGGGGCATGCAAAAAAATGACCTCAGGAGCTGGGAAGAGGGAGAATGGAGCAGCTCCCCCAAACACCACTCTAGCACATTGGTTGGCCTTCCTTGGACACACTTCATCTCATCAGTATCCTTTTTAAACCTTTGTTTCTTACAACCAGTGAAATACAGTATTCTATTAAGACTCAATACCCTCCTTGAAATCTGATGAGGGCAAAATATAGTCTTCATATTCCTGGAAGATTGCTTCTCTTAATGCACTTCAAGATTACACTTTTTTTTTACTCTCCTGTCATGCTGATGAGTCATTGAGCTTCTAACTCACTGGAACCCACATCATTTAAAAAAAATTTAAAAAACAAAACCCTTACCATATCGAATTCTATCTTGCCCTACAGGGAAAGTCAGAAGAGAGAAACCAAGAGGGGCAATGGGGTGGGAAGTTCAAAAAGGGAGGGAAAGAGAGGGGGGAGGGAATTTAATAGGCCTTAAAAATAATAAGAGGGGAACAAAAAGGAAGGGGGTGGAAAGAGAAGTAAACTGAGGGAGGGGATAAGGGGGATTTATTAAAAGCAAACTACTGGTTTAAAAGGAAATAGTGAAATAAGAAAAGGCAGAACTAGGAGAGGATATCAAAATGATAAAGCTGACAACATAACTGAATATGAATTCACCCATAAAACAGAAGCAAAAAGCAGAGTGGATTAGAAAACAAAATCCTACCATATGTTGTCTACAAGAAACACACATGAGGCAAGTGGATATACACAGGGTAAAGGTCAAAGGCTATAGAAAAATCGGGCTTCAACTGAGAAAAAGAAGTCAGGAGTTGCAATTATGATATCTGACAAAGCCAAAGCAAAAATAGATCTGATTAAAAAAGATAGGAAAGGTAATTTCATCCTGATAAAAGGTAGTATAGACAATGAGACAATATCAGTACTCAACATGTATGCACCAAATGGCATAGCATCCATATTTCTAAAGGAGAAACTGGCAGAACTCAAGGAGGAAATAGATAGTAAAACTATACCAGTGGGAGACCCAAACCTTCCTCTATCAGTTCTAGATAAATCAAACCAAAAAATAAAAAAGAAAGAGGTAAGAGAGGTGAATGAAATGCTAGATAAATTAGAGTTAATAGATATGTGGAGAAAAATTATTAGGGACAAAAAGGAATAAAGATTGACCATATATAAAGGCATAGAAACATGGCAAACAATGTAAAAAAACAGAAATAATATATGTAACCTTTTCAGATCATAATGCAATAAAAATAATAATTAGTAAGGGCACATGAATAGGCAAATCAAAAATTAATTGGAAATTAAATAATATGATTCTCCAAAATCAATTAAAGAACAAATCACAGAAATAATTAATAATTTCATTGAAGAGACTGACAATGATGAAACATCTACCAAAAACTGTGGGATGCAGTCAAAGCAGTACTCAGGGGAAAATTTATATCCTTCAGTGCATATATTAACAAATTAGGGAGGGCAGAGATCAATGAATTGGGGATACAAATTAAAAAACTAGATAGTGAACAAATTAAAAATCTCCAGATGAAAACTAAATTAGGGATCATAAAAATTAAAGGAGAAATTAATAAAATCTAAAGTAAAAGAACTATTGAATTAATAAATAAGACTAGAAGCTAGTACTTTGAAAAAACAAATAAAATTGACAAAGTACTGATCAATCTAATAAAAAAAAGGAAAGAAGAAAATTAAATTAACAGTATCAAAGATAAAAAGGGAGTCCTCACTTCTAATGAAGAGGAAATTAAGGCAATCATTAAAAGTAATATCATTATATCACAATAAATATAGCAATCTAGGTCATATGGATGACTATTTACAAAAATATAAATTACCTAGATTAACAGCAGAAGAAATAGAATACTTGAATAATCCCATATGAGAAAAAGAAATTGAACAAGCCATCAAAGAACTCTCTAAGAAAAAATTCCCAGGACCAGATGGATTCATAAGTGAATTCTATCAAACATTCAAAGAACAAGTAATCCCAATACTATACAAACTATTTGACATAATAAGCAAAGAAGGAGTGCCACCAGATTCCTTTTTATGACACAAATATAGTACTGATCCCAAAGCCAGGTAGATAAAAAACAGAGAAAGAAAACTACAGACCAATCTCCTTAATGAACATAGATGCAAAAATCTTAAATAGAATACTAGCAAAAAGACTCCAGCAAGTGATCACAAAGGCTATTCATTATGATCAGGTGGGATTTATACCAGGAATGAAAGGATGCTTCAATATTAGGAAAACCATTCACATAATTGACCATATCAACAAGCAAATCAACAAAAATCACATGATTATCTCAATAGGTGCAGAAAAAGCCTTTGACAAAATACAACACCCATTCCTATTGAAAACACTAGAAAGTAAAGGAATAGAAGGACCTCTCTTAAAATTAATAAACAGTATATATCTAAAACCATCAACAAGCATCATCTGCAAAGGAGACAAATTAGAAGCATTCCCAATAAGATCAGGACTGAAACAAGGATGCCCACTGTCACCTATATTATTTAACATTGTACTAGAAACACTAGCAGTGGAGAAGAAAAAGAAATTGAAGGTATTAAAATAGGCAATGAGAAGAACAAGCTACTACTCTTTGCAGATGATATGATGATCTACTTAAAAAATCCTAGAGAATCAACTAAAAAGCTAGTGGAAATAATCAACAACTTGTACTTGTCAGATCTTTGGGAGAGGAGGGATTTTCAAACCAAGCAAGAGTTAGAAAAAAATTACAAAATGTAAAATAAATAATTCTGATTACATTAAATTAAAAAGTTTTTGTATAAGCAGAACCAACGCAGTCAAAATTAGAAGAGAATCAACAAATTGGGAAAAAATCTTAATAACACAAAACTCTGACAAAGGTCTAATTACTCAGATATATAAGGAACTAAATCAATTGTACAAAAAATCAAGCCATTCCCCATTTGATAAATGGACAAGGGCCACGAATAGACAATTTTCAGATAAAGAAATCAAAACTATCAGCAAATGTAAAAAAAGTGTTCTAAATCTCTTATAATTAGAGAAATTAAAATTAAAACAACTCTGAGGTAACATCCGCACACCTAGCAGATTAGCTAATATGACAGCAAAGGAAAGTGGTGAATGTTGGAGGGGATGTGGCAAAATTGGGACATTAATGCATTGCTGGTGGAGTTGTCAATTGATCCAACCATTCTGGATGTCAATTTGGAACTATGCTGAAAGGATATAAAAGATTGCCTGCCCTTTGATCCAGCCATGGGTTTATAACCCAAAAAGATCATAGGGAAGAAGACTTGTACAAAAATATGTATAGCTGCCCTCTTTGTGGTGGCAAAAAATTGGAAAATGAGGAAATGTCTTTCAGTTGGGGGATGGCTGAACAAATTGTGGTATCTGTTGGTGGTGGAATATTATCGTACTCAAAGGAATGATGAACTGGAGGAATTCCATGTGAACTGGAATGACCTCCAGGAATTGATGCAGAGTGAAAGGAGCAAAACCAGGACAATGGTATATATACAGATTGATACACTGTGGTACAATCGAACATAATGAACTTCTCTACTAACAGCAATGCAATGATCCAGAACAGTGCTGTGGGACTTATGAGAAAACACTATCCACATTCAGAGGAAGAACTGTGGGAGTAGAAACAGAGAAGAAAAACAACTGATATTATTGGGGATGTAGATGCTAAACAATCACCCCATTGCAACTATCAATAATATGGAAATAGGTCTTGATCAATGACACATGTAAAACCTAGTGGAATTGCATGTTGGCTATGGAGTTGAGGGGTTGGGGAGAGGGAAAGAACATGAATCATGTAACCATGGGAAAATATTCTAAATAAAAAAAATAATAAATAGTGCCTACTTAAAAAAAATAAAACCCCTTATCTTCTGTCTTAGAATCAATAATGTGTATTGGTTCCGAGGCAGAACAGTGATAAGGGCTAGGTAATGGGGGTTGCTCAGGGTCACACAGCTGGGAAATATCTGAGATCAGATTTGAACCCAGGATCTCCCATCTGTGGGCCTGGCTCTCAATCCTCTGAGCCCCCCAGCTGCTCCCTAAAACCTAGATCTTTTAAAGAATAATGTTTAATTATAATTTCCCCATCTCACATTTGTGAAGTTTAATACATTTGTCCCTAGATGCAAGAATTTATATTTGTCTTTTCTTGAATTTCCTTTTATTGCATTCAAGTTAATATTCTGACCTGCCAAAACTGTTTGGGGTTTCTATCATTCAGTGTGCTTACTATCCTCTTAGATTTAGTCTCATTTGTAAATTTGATGAACCTACCATATATATCTTTATCCAGGTCATTGACAAAAATGCCGAAAAATGTAGGGCCAAACATAGTTTCATGGAATATTCCATTGGAGAACTTATAAGGTGTTGCCATTGAATCATTAACAATACTCTTTGAGTCTAGCCATCCAAGTAGTTCTGAATCCATCTAGTTGTAATATATAGTTCACGTTTCTATTTTCTCTCTCATGAAAATATTATGAAATTATTTATCACAAGTTTTGCTTAAATCCAAGTGAACTATATCCATAGCATTCCTCTTGTTCATTTAATAAAATCTTTTCCAAAAAGAGAAATGAAGTCTAGAATACCTCTCTCCCTTTTTCCCCTTTCTTCTTACTTTCCTTCCTAACTTTTATTGTTACTTTTATCTTTATATTACTAAACATTCCAAATATTCCTCCTCATACAACTATCTTTATTGCAAAGAATTATTAAAAATTTAAACTTTAAAGCTTTAGGAAAACTAATCAACACACTCACCAAATCTGATACATACAGTGTTCTCATACATAGTTTACCAACTCTGCTAGAAACAGAGAAAAGTGTGGACTTTTTTCTCTTCTTCAGGGCTACCTGGTCATTATAATTTCATATTTTCATTTTTTCTCATGATTATTCTTTCTGTTTGCATTGTTGTTACATATATTAATTGGTTTATTTTACTTCATTTTACATCTGTTTATATTTTTCTCATGTATTTATTCTTTATATTCAGAGCACAATATTCTTTCACATTTATATACCACAACTTGTTAGCCATTCTTCAATCAATGGACATCTAATTTGTTAGTGTAAAAGTTTTGCTATAGATATTTTGGTATACATGAGACTTTTATTTTTTGTCATTGATCTGCTTGGCTGATAGTCATGGATGTTTTATTTGCTTTCTTTGAATAATTTATTTGCTTTCTTTGAATAATTGAAAAATTGCTTTTCAAAATGGTTATAATAATTCACAGCAGCACAAGCAGTCATTTTGCTTACCTCTTTCCACAAGCTCTCCAAGATCCCATATTTTGTCATCTTTTTAATTTGTTAGGTATGAGGTAAAGTTTCAGAGTAATTTTGATTTGGATTTTCCTTAATATTAGTGATCTTTCATATGGTTTCAAAATTTTGCAACTCTTTTGAGTTCTTTTTGTTCACATAATTTATGTATTTAGAATGGTTATGGTTTTTACATATTTTTTGTTAGTTCCCTATATGTTTTGTATACAAAATCAGACTCCTTTCAAAGATATTTGATGCAGATTTTTCTAAACTAACCACTTACCTCTAATACTAATAAAATTAATATAGCCAAGATTAGAAGGAAGGCAGTATATTGGGGAAAAAGGCTTTATATACAGTTTCTCAGATAGCAGTCTCATCTAAAATATATAGAGAACTTTGTCGATACAGTCAAACTTTGATACTTGATGGTTTCAGAATTGAATTTGGTATTCCATGCATTTTTACAAGAAAAAAGTCATCATGGTATTTGACATTTGCTTTGCACTTGAAGCACTTGCTTGAACTTGTTGACATTGTGTTCTTGGGATGTCAGTTCCAGCCAAAACAATGGATCACATGTTAGTTCAGGTGCATAAAGAAGACCTCAACACTTGAGGAGCTGCAGGAACTTTAAAGGGAGCAGCAACAGCTAACTGTGGGAGTTTTATTCATGTGAGGAGGAGGCAAAAGAGGATATTCCCAATTCATTAATCAAGGAAATGCTTTGAAAATGGATGGAAATCAAAAACTTTGTTAAAAAATATCACTCTGATGCAGCTTTAACAAGCAGAATTGTAATTTTATTAAATGATGAGACCATTTCCTACTTTAAAGTAATTTTGAAACGGACAAAACCAAACATCATTGGATAGATTTCCTATGAAACTTAAAACTGGTGAATCTGAAGCAGAACTCAGTGGTTATAAGGGGCAGAAAAGAAGAAAACAACTCCAAAAGTGTTCCTCAAATTGCCCTCAGATATTTTGGAAGGGGACTCCTCTTCGAGACAATAACATTTCTCTTTCACACCATCCCCTTTGGCCATGAACTCCTCTCAATACTGGTAAAGTTAAGTTAAAATTATTTTATTTAATCTAATTATTTTTTTATTTATGTATATATATTTTAATTTATTGAATAAAATACAATTCCATTAATTATATGCCTTATGAAATATAGGTTTTCTAGGTGTCAGGAATGGATTAATTTAGTTTACATTATTCCTCATGGGAAAAATTCATTTGGTACTTGACCTACCTCCTGGAAGGAATTAATGCGGAGTATCAGGGTACCACTTTATATGAGAATATGAACAATTCCACAATTGACAAATGGTCAAAAGATAAAAACAGTTAGTTTGGGCTGAATAAATCAAAGTTATATACATCTATGTGGAAAAAATGCTCCAAATCAGTATTGTTTAGAGAAATGTTAATCAAGACAACTTTGAGATATCATTTTTTACCTGTCATATTGGCTAAAATGTTAGATATTGGAAGTATTGTGGAATGTGTGAGAAAAAAAATCCCCTATTCCCTTATATGAAGATTAGATTTTAATGTTAGCAGTAGTCTTGAGATAATCATAATTGTAATTTTAAGATAGTTAGCATAAGTAGGCTTTTTGTGATTATTCTAGTATAAATATTAAGGTTTTAAATTAAGTCAATAACTGCTTTAGCAGAGAGGCCTTAGTGTCAGTTCCACCTTTCAAAATTGCTCTATCATGTGCCATCAGCAATAATTATGGTCTTGAACTTGTGATCCAGTATCTGTGATCCAGTATAAGTCACTGGGCTGTACCCAGAGTTCTAAGCCTGGTACCCACTCTTATCTTTGCATCACTAGTACAAGCTCCATCTCTCCTCCCTTGCCCATTGGTGTCAATACTCGAGGCTCTCCCATTCCCCCTTTTCTATCAAGTGACTTCTATCAATGAGAAGTATTTCTTGATTACATCAACAAATCTACATCTCTCCATTTTTATCACTGTCTTGGATTATTTTCTAAATTATGATATTCTTTGGGGTATATAGTAAGGTTTTTCACAGTGCTTGAGGTCTTTAGGTCTTGACCAGAAGTCCAGCTTTGTTGTTGGACTGGCCCTCTTACAATTAACCTTTTTCTTTATGGCTTGGAGGCTTTGTTTATCATTTAATGTACCTGTGGTTAGAAATTATGCAACGGGAAAAAGGGGACATAGACTGTTGATTGAATTGTGAACTGATCCAACCATTTTGGAGATCAATTTGGAATTATGCTCAGTTACAAAAGTAAAGTTTACATTTTGACCCTACAGTACTTAGGTTTATTTCCTAAGGCCATCAAGGAAAAAGGAAAAGAACCTATGTATTCTTTTTTTTTTTTGCTCAGGGTCACATAGCTAAGAAGTGTCTGAAACCACATTTGAACCTAGGACCTCCCGTCTCTAGGCCTGGCTTTCAATCCACTGAGCCACCTAGCTGTTCCTCTTCCCCCTCTTCCGCCAATTGTTCTAAAATATTTATAACATCTCTGTGGTGACAAAGAACTGGAAATGGAAGGTATGCCTATCAGTTGGGGAATGTCATAACAAGTTGTGGCATTCGATTGTTGAATGCTATTGTGTCATAAGAAATGATGAACAGGTTAATTTTGGAAAGACATGGGAAGACCTGTATAAAATGATAAAGAGTGAAATGAACAAAATGAAGAGAACATTATATACAGCAATAGAAATATTCTTTGAAGAATATGTATATGTCCACCTCCAGAGAAAGAATTGATAAATAGAAATAAGTAAGAGAATTTTATACAAACGTTGTTTTTTTTTTTTTTTTTTTTTTTTTTTTTGTCAAATGATGCCTTCTCTAATGTAGGGAGAGGAAGAAGGAGGAATGGAGTTTACTGGGTATTTTAATGTTATAAACATAAATTTAAATTTATAAAATAAAAAATAGGAAAACATTACTTTTCCTTAATTTAGTGGTACCTCTCCTTTTCTTTGTCTTTCAGATAACATTGACCTTGGCTCAGCAATCTAATCTTGCTAGTGTGCTTTTCCTTCCACAGTTATCTTGCCTTAATTTTGTACATATTTAAATTTGTATGTCTTGTCTCCATTAGTAAGCTCCTTGAGATCAGGAGCTTTTACATTTTGTCTTTCTGGTCTCAGTACTTAAGACAATGTGTCACATATAGTAGGCATTTAATAAGTATTTTTTGATTGAATGATGCTATGCTAGATGACAAATTGCCCCAAGAAATGTTTCTTGTATTTTGGACATATTTTTAAAAGATAGCTCCTCCAACTTCTTATGTGCAGAGGCGATTTGCAAAGGTCCCTTTTGATCTATCTTTTCTCTTCTAGTTTTGTTTATAGTGAAAGCGTCAAGATTAATGTAATTTAGTTTCATGGTTATTGAATAAGGATCTGGCCTTTAGGGCTTCAATAGCTAATCTTAAATTTATATATAGCCTAAATCCTGCATGGTTCCTGACAACCTGTGGCTTCCACAGCAAAAGAATTCTTTACCAAATGGTAAACCTATACAAATGATGATCCTTTCCATTCCTAGCTAGGCTGGTTGTCACAAAACTCTTTGCTTTGGGGAGCATACTGGGAAAATTATGATAGAGCCTGCCAACACTTACACTTAATTGGCAAAATCTTCACAATTGGCTATTGTCTACTTTCTCAGTATATGAATACATTAATAGATGTATCACATGATGATTCATGCAATTTTTATATATAAAAGAGATCCTCACACAAAAATGTTTGGGAACCATTGTTCCAGAGTACAAGGAAAGTCCATGTGAAGAAAAAATGGAGCTTGACAGACTTTTTTCCTCCTTACTTGTAAGACTTTTGTGATAATAATTAGTCCAAAGTATAAATAGTTTAGGACTGAGTCTGGCAGTCTTTATTCTAGTCTCAGTTTTGCAGCTAACTTGTTGTTGCTTCAGATTATTCAGAATTATAGCTGGGAAGGATTAAATTTGAGGTCATCTAATTCAATCCTCTCATTTCAAAGATGTGGAAACTAATATTTAATGAAATCAAGTGGCCTGCCCATGTCCTCATAGGCAATAAATGGCCAATAAAAAATTAGAACCAAAGATCCATGACTCCAAATAATGTTCTACTTCCTTTTCTTTGGCTCACTTTGTTCATCTGGAGATTGGGCCCACAGTATTCTGAGTTACTTTTTAGTTTTGCAATAATTCTATAAATTTATTGCAATGTGACCATTGTTTTTCTATTTTACCTTTTTTTTTATCACTAATAGTAGTAATGAACTAGCAAGCATTTTGTTTTATTGACTGGAATCACAGCAGGATATGCCAAGACTTTTTTGTGTTTATAAATATTTATAAATAAAATATTTTAAAAAGTATTATAGATCTAAATGACAGTTTTGTTTTGTTTTTTGTCATTTCTACAGTAGTAGTAGTTGCAAAAGTTTTGTCTATATTTTTAACAACTTCTTTTCCCACCTTTATCTGGGAACTATTCTAAGACTTAATTTTTAAAAATATTCTTACTTCCTGGTGTCTTTGTGTATTACTATGATAGTAGTGATCAAATCTACATTAATTGCCTGCATTTTCTGGTGACATACCCACTTGCTTCTACTGTCAACTTCCCTCACATTGTTCTTAATAAGCATTTACAAAAGGATTTCTGATATCTCAAAAGCCCTTGTGTTATTTAACTCATTGACTGTCTCAAATGACCTTGATATAATGACACTAAGGAGATACACTATAGTGTCTTTTGCATGGTGCCAGCTGGCTTCCTTTAATTCCATTTTGTGTGCACCCTTATCATCATGCTTCTGAGAGAGTTAAACAGTTGTTTGTAGATTTGATAAACTCAGTTAACAAAGCATTGTGTGTGGACAGAAACTTACTGTATCAGAATTGTGCTATAAATGTTGACTTTGATTAGCATTAATGAAGTCTGAGGGGTAAAACTTTATTCTTTCAAATAGTATTTATAACATTTTATATTTTAAAATAGATTTTAATGAAAACCTTTCACTTACTAACTAAAAATTAGTGTAACATTTAAGTCAGTTTAAAATTTTATTTTTTAGTGTGCTTATAACTTTGAAGATAAAAGATGACATGATAAAAAACACAAACATACCTCACTTAATCCTTCGATTCATTTAAACAAAATTTTAAGTAAAATGATACTACAGGATACAATTAGTTCCATTGTAACCATGTTAAAATTTTAACTTGGGAAATCTTAAAATTAGTTTTATAATAGCTAACATTTATATAGTATTTGCTGTGTGTCAGATACTATGCTAAGTGCTTTGAAAATATTATTTCACACAACAAATGTTGATCCTTACAATAACCCTGGGAGGTAGGTGCTTTTATGATCTCCATTTTACAGATGATGAAACTAAGGCAAACAGAGTTTAAATAGACTTGCCTAGGGGACAGAGCTAGTAAGTATCTGAAATCAGATTTGAATTTAGGCCAAACTTCACCACATAGCTGTCCCAGCAACTTGAGATGACAGTAATCCTAGACTGGATGAATTACCTGATAGACTAGAAGTATTGACTAATACACCAAGTTACCAGAGTCATCATAAGATTTTGGGTTGACAACAAGTGGAATAGTAGGGATAAAGAGAATTAGAAAGGAAAATAACTTAAAAGACTAGAAGCTGTAGACATCCTGAAAATATCACAAGCAGTTCTGTTTTATGTTATATATGTCTCTGTTTTTAAAATCTATATTTTTGTAAGCAAAAAACTGTGGAGTTTTGTTTTTTTATCCAATATGTTACTCTTCATTGTTTTATTAGATTTTTAGACCATCCTCATTTAAAGTTATAAAAGTTAGGTTTATATTCTTCTTTTGTCTCTAATATTGGGCTTTTTTGTTGTTTTTAAGAATTATTTCTCTTCTTGTACTGTCAATATCTTTTCAGTATTTTAGCTTAAATTTTTTAAAGATAGCCCTATTTAACACCAGATCTGTTCCCCTTATCCTTGCCTCTCATTTACTACTCTTTTTGTTTTAGAGTTTTGCTTATTAGTTTTTTTTCCTTGCTTGCTTTAATTTGGTTAATTCTAACCTTTCTTTTTTTCCCCTCTCAGTTAAGTAGTATTCTACCTACCTCTCCAACTTGGCTTTTTCGTTAAATTTTTATTTATTTTAAAATTTTTAATTTTTTAATTACATGTAGCAACAATTTTTGACAATTATTTTCTGACATTTTGTGATTCAAATTCTCTCCCTCTTTCCCTTCCCTTGTTCCTTAGGTGGTAAGTAGTCTGATATAGGTTATATCAGTGCTTTAATGCAGTACATATTTCCATATTTCCCTTGTCATGAATGAAGACATATCATATTTATAGTAAAAACTTAATTTCATTGTTTTTTATTTTATTTTTTCCAGAAAGAGTTTCTCTCCTTCATTCTCTTCATCATTCATATCCCCTTTCTTTCTATTCTAGACCCTCCTTTTCAGGTTCATGGTTCTTATAATTATCTAGTTCCTCTCTAATCTCCATATTTCTCATAGAAGCAAAACTTCAGATGTACTTATTACTTTATCATCTAAGCAGTTTCTGCCACTGGTTTTTTTATTCTTTCTTTATTATTTTTTATGATCACATTTTTTATCTTGTGTTTTTTTTTGAGGGGGACCTATAATATATGTTTTATGCATCTTGTCTTCAAGATCAATATTTAGATTTTTTTATTATTGCTTTTTTACCGCTCTTCTTCCAGATCATCTTTAACTTTTATATATTTGCATTCCCAATCATTTGCACTATCTTTTGTTTCAATTTTTTTATTTCTTTGGTAAGACTTAGTATTCAGTGTTCAGGTTTTCTGTCCTGCCAATTATTCCTGTGGTTCAGGGCATAAATTTTGCTCTTACAATCTTAATCTCTATTTTAAACTACACAGGAACAATGTGATGTAGCACCATGTTCTCCTCAAAATCCATAAGGTCTGCTCCATCTTCAGATGTTGGAACGTTTTCCTTCTTTTAATAGTATTTATTTATAAATGCCTGAGACTGTTTTTTTTTTTCTGTTGTTTATGTCTTGCCTGTTGATCTTTCTGCTAATGCTCCAGGCCTGTGAGTTTGACCTCCTGTGAGCTATTTGGTCATTTTGGTCCTTTTTTCTTCTTAATTTCTCCTATTGCTTGATTTTTGACTCCCCTCTTATGGTGGTTTCCATGGAGCTGAATCTAGAACCTTTTCAGCCTCCTCCTATGCTGTGCAATTTATAGTTCATCAACCTAGATCTTTGCCCCATATGATTTGTAGGAGAACAAAATTGGCCTCTACTAAAAGCTTGGGGTCTTTTCTTTAGACTTAGTAAAGTACTATTCTTTTTCTTTACCCTCTACACACTTATATCGTGTCCTGTTATAATTCCTCTGTTACCCAGTTCTTTGGCCCAGCAATACAGAATACTTTTATACTAGTGATGTAGCCTGGGCAAAGTTTTGCTTTTTGGAGTTTGAATCTCTATTTCAATAGGAGGAGATGACGGTTTGGACTTTGCTGCAAGCCCAGACTCATGACATTTCCTTTCTCTCTGTTCTTAACTATATCTTTGTTTTCAGTCTCCATAATCTTCAATTTGCTGCCCTAGCAATCATCTCTCTTTCATTAATCTTCAATATCTTCCTTCCCTGTTGCCTACAAACATTCCCACGACTCCTCTATTTTGAAAAAACAAAGCAAAAATCTCTTATCCGACACTAGCTATCATTCTATATTTCTCCTCTTTATCCATCCAGCTCTAAAAAGAAACCATATAGAAAGATCACTGTTGGCACATATTAACTTAAAAATCACTTTAATCACAAAAATCCTTATTTATATTTTATTGTATACTTATTTTGTTAAATATTTCTCCAATTACATTTTATTTTTTTCCTCTTTTAAATCTGTACCTTTTGCCTTAGAGTTGATACTAAATTTTAGTTATGAGGCAGAAGAATGCTAAAGATTAGGCAATTTAGGCTAAGTGATTTGCTCAGGGTTACATAGTTAGGAAGTGTGAAGTCATATTTGAACACAGGACCTTTTGACTTCAATCCTGACACTATCCACTGAGCCATCTAGCAGCCTCCTCCCAGACCCCCACTCCATTACATATTAATTTGGTTCTGATTCCACTTGAGGGTTATTGCTGGCATAGCCACATTTTTTTAACAGGAGAAAAGGACTTGTATTAATTAGGAACAGTGGGTTAGCCTCTTGCCACACGTACTCTATAAGCTTCATGCTACTTTCCTCAGTATATGTAGAGAAGGTATGCCATAGATTTTGGGGGGATATTTTGTACCATCTGTACTTATTGCCCCACCTTAGTAAACAATTCTTTCTTGGGGAAATAAAACCATAATTAATTAAAACTGTCTGATTAAATTTAGATTTTTAACTGATAGTCTTGTTGGGAACCACTACCTTTTAGTGGAAGCGGGGCTTTTGAGAAGGATGTCAGAATTTATGTGGGCTATAAAGTGTATAAGACTGATTAGGAGCAGTATCATTTTACAGTAACTTCATTAAACAAACTGTTATATTTTAACCAGCTGATTGCCTGAGGCAAAAACAGGATGGCCTTTGTTCTTAGCTAGTTCTTTCAGTCCAATTATTCTCACTTATGTAATATAATATAATAGAAAGAGTCCTGGATTTGGAATCAGAGGGACTTGGCTCAAACTTGGATCACTTGCTAATTACCCATGTGACTTTAGTCAAATTACTTAACCTTTCTGGTCCTTGTTTCTTCATTTTTAAAGTGATCCCTCTGGGAGCTAATGTAAAATGCTCTGTTTGGTGGGCAAGTCCTTTATAACCTACATTTGGGTCCAAATTTTCAAGTTGTTTTTTTTTTAACACCTTACTTCTGGACATGTACTCTTTGTTCCAGTAACACTGGTTTCCTGTCTGTTTCATGAACATGATACTCCATTTTTCAGCTTTGGGCATTTTTTTCTGGCTATTTCCCATTCATGAATACTGTCTTTCATCAGTTATGCCTACTGACTTGTCTGAATTTCTTTAAGTCCCAACTAAAAATCTAATCTTTTACAGGAAACCTTTTCTACCCCCTCTTAATTCTGATGCTTTTTCAATTTAAATTATTTCCCATTACCCTCTATATACCTTGCTTTGTATATACTTATTTGCAAATTCTCTCCCTTATTATATTATTAGCTCTTTGAGGGTAGAGTTAAAAGGAGTTTATCTCTCCCTGTCTCTTTAAGAAACAGAGAAGAGGCAGGAACAGAAACATTTCTAAGTAAGAGTAGCCAGAGCTGAAGATTCCATTACCTAGGAGATGAGGAGAGTATTTAAGAGAAAGATAGTTAAGAGAGAGCTTTTTTTTTTCCCCTCAGGATTTCTAGAGGCCTGTCTGTCTTTGTCTCTGTCAGACTGACAGTTGGACTTTTGACAGTTGGAATTAGGAAACTTGATTTAAGGAGGTTGTTGGTGATTAATGTTTTTTGATTAGCTTAGGTATTTAGATAGCGAATATAATTTTATGTAGACAATGTAGAAAAATTAGGCCTGCCTTGGCTCAGGCAGAAGCACCTGTCCTCAAAGACAGATTTAGGGCTTTTTAGAAATTTTAGTTAATTGGGATTTTAAGTATAGCTATAAGATTAATTAGAGTAATATTCTCATTTTCTTCCTTCCTGTTTCTTATCTGCACTTCTTCCCATAATAAACTAAGTATTTTGTGTTTTACCAAACTGCTCTCCTCACATTTTGTCAAACTCTGACCCAAAATTTAACCCTTCACAGTAGGGACTATCTTGTCTCTTTTTTTGTATCTCCAGTGCTTAGCACAATGCCTGGTCCTTAATAGGCACTTCATAAATATTAGTTAATTGATTGAATCCCTTTTCAGGAAAAAACTATTCTTATAATAATAACTTGTTACATATTCATTGTTTCTCCTGTGTTTTTTGGTATTATGTAGGTTATCAATAATTTTTTAAAACCTTTATTTTTTTGTCTTAGAATAATTTCTATTCTAAGGGCTAGGCAATTGGGATTAAGTGACTGGCTGTGGGTCACACTGCTAGGAAGTTTCTGAGGCCAGACTTGAACCCAAGTCAATAAAGAATTACATGAACTGAACCACAAGAACATTGTACATAGCAATATTTTTTGATGAACCAACTGTGTATGATCTAGTTTTCTCAGCAATATAGTGATTCAAGAAAGTATCAGAGACTCATGATGAAAAATGCTATCTCCTGAGAAAGAACTGGTGGAGCCTGATTATAGGCCAAAGCATACTTATAGTTCACTTTCTTTTCAAGATCTCTTCCACAAGATAAACTAACATGGAAAAATGTCTTATATGATTGCACATGTAAAATATGTAACAGATTTCTTACTGCCTTTGGGAGGAGGCAGTAGAGGGAAGGATTGAAAGAGGGAGGGAGAGAATTAAAAACTCAAAATTTAAAATAAAACACTAGGTCTATTTCCTAATGTGATCAAGGAAAATAGAAAATAAATTCTATATTGTAACATATCAGTTCTCTTTGTGGTGGGAAAGAACTGGAAATTGTAGGTATGCTTATCATTTGGGGAATGATTAAACAAATTGTGTGGCACCTGATTGTATGGAGTACTACAATGCTGTAACAAATCATAGACAAGTTCATTTTGGAAAACCATGGAAAGACATGAAATTATGAAGTGAAACAAACAGAACCAAGGGAACATTATTAATAAAAACAGAAATATTGTTTGAAGAATGACTTGTGTATTACTACCTCCAGAGAAAGAACTGATAAATAGAAATAAGTAGGACGTAGTTTTATGTTTATATGTATTTTTTTGCCAAATAATATCTTCTCTAATGGGAGAAGAGGAATAAGGGAGGGAAGCAGTTAACTGGTATTTTAATGTAATAAATACATAAATAAATTTTAAAATGAATGTTACAAATAGTTTTTAAATGTAAATAGGGAAAAAAGAAAATATTTCAAAAATGCAAAAAATAAATATAATGGCAGGATAACTAGGTTGCACACTACATAGAATACCAGACCTGGAGTCAAGAAGATCTGGATTCAGATATGGCCTCATTACTTCCTAGCTGGGTGACTGGGCAAATCATTTAACCGGGACCTAGCCCGTGCCTCTCTTCTGTCTTAGAATCACAGAAGGCAAGGGTTTAAAAATAAAGAAACAAATAAAATGGCACACTGTGCTTTTCAAGTATTGGACAAATATGCAATTATATGTATAGTGCTGAAAGGGAATCTTAGAGATCATTTAGTTTAAATCTGTCGTTCTGCAGATTAGTAAAATTAGTCTCAGGAAGGTTGAGTGATCTGCTTAAGGTCACACAGGCAGTAAAGAGGAGGAGAAAGAATTGAGCACCAGAGTCAGTGTTTTTTTCATTGTACCATGTTTATAGAAGATATAATCAGAAGATGCATTCATAAAATCATAATCTTGGGGCTCAATTTAACTTGTATAACACTCTTCTCATTGGTTGAGAGTCTAGGGTTTGAACCCTTGATTACATTTCTAAAGAAATTAAGAAATTGACTTAATCCAATATTGGAGTCTCTGGGCAGGGCTACATTCTACCTCTACTCCTGCTCCAAAAGAAGTAATTGCCAATTTTCTTCCCAAAACTCTTCAAGAAGTGGAGTTACCTACTTGATAACCAGACCTACTATAGTTTGGAAATAATTTCACTAATGGTAGATAGCCATTTATTTGTAACCATGCTGAACTAAGGTCTTTTAAGGTCTCAAGTGATTATATATTCATTAGATTTTTGAAAAGTGAACAAACTATCAGATACTCACCAAAACTGGAACCAATTCCTTTGTTAAGATTTCTCTTGTTATTAAATTCTGAATAGTTAAAATAAAAGAAGTATTTGTTAAATAAACTAACTTCCTGAGTTTTTTCTCTTGTTTATAAATGAGGAAGGTAGACCTCTATGCTGGGTCCCTGCAAAAATTCTGTTTCAAGTTATAATAATTAGCTTTCATATTACTTATGCTTAAAATAATAAATGCTCTAGGTATATATGAATAAAACAATTTAATTTACAGCCAATCAAATAATTTTTTTATTTGCAGACCTATGATTTTTATCAATGTCTTGAATTCCCTATGTGGAAACTATTTTTTCTGATAAAGATCAGCAATTGTGCTACATAAGATAGTACTTGCAATGATAATACCAAAGATCTTGTCAGTAATCTTTTTATTAATCTCAAGAGTCTTTCCCCACTAATGACCTATTGTGGTGTCTTAGTCTGGTTTAGAGATGATTATGAGTTCTTTTTTTTTTTTTTTTAAGAATATTTTTCCATGGTTTCAGGATTCATGATTTTTCTCTCTTCTTTTCCCTCCCTCCTCCCAGAGCTGGCAAGCAATTCCACTGGGTTATACATGTATAATTATTCAAAAGCTATTTCCATGTTATTCATATTTGCAGTAGAGTGATCTTTTAATCAGAACCCTAATTATATCCTGTCGAACCACATGATTGGTCATATGTTTTTCTTCTGCATTTCTGCTCCCAGAGTTTTTTTCTCTGGATTTGGATAGCATTCTTTCTCATAAGTTCCTCTGGATTTTCCTGGGTCATTGCATTTCTTGCTATTAGAAAAGTCCATTACATTCATTTGTGCCATAATGTAACAGTCTGTGTACAATATTCTGGTTCTGCTCCTTTTGCTCTGTATCAATTCCTGGAGGTCTTTCCAGTTCACATGGAATCCCCTCATTTCATTATTCCTTTCAACACAATAATATTCCATTGCCATCAGATAACACAATTTGTTCAGCTATTCCCCAAACTATGGACACCCCATCATTCTCTGATTTTTTGCCACCGCAAAGAGCATGGCTATAAAAATTTTTGTACAAGTCTTTTCCCTTATCTCTTTGCGGTACAAACCCAGCAGTGATATGGTTGGATCAAAGGGCAGGCAGTCTTTTAAAGCCCTTTGGGCATAATTCCAAATTGCTCTCCAGAATGGTTGGACCAATTCACAACTCCATCAGCAGTGTATTAGTGTCTCAATTTTGCCACATCCCCCCCAACATTTATCACTTTCTTTTGCTGCCATATTGTCCAGTCTTCTAGATATAAGGTGGTGCTTTGGAGTTGTTTTTATTTGCATTTCTCTAATCAGGAGGGATTTAGAAATTTTTTTCATGTGCTTATTGATAGTTTTGATTTCTTCATGTGAAAACTGCCTATTCATGTCCCTTGACCATTTGTGGATTGGGGAATGGCTTGATTTTTTGTATGACTCTGAGTACTTGATAACCATTCTAATAAATGAAAAGTAGTTTCCCTAAGGAAGAAAGACTTCCATATATACTTGGTGATGTCTTATTTTAAATGGATCAGCCTAGCTATACTTGGATAAACTACTCTTTTTTTAATTTTAAAAGTTAATTTTAAGATTCTAAGTTTATTCCCATAATATTGATCACATATTATATCATAATGTAATCACGATATTCCCATGATCAAATACTAAAAATATTTGGAATTGTGAATATCTGATACTTAATTTAAAAAGTTTATAGCAAATTAAACATTACTTTCAAAACTATGCTCTTTATGCTTCCTTATATATGTCCTACAATAGCCCTTATTTTTGATCAATACTATTACTAGCTACTTCTTTTTCCTCAGCCCTTCTCTTAGGTTCATAAATCCATCCTCCTCAAATTAAAACAAGAGAAAGCAAAAACCATGTAACAAATTAGCATAGTTAGGTGGCCTAGTTAAAAAACCAACAGCAACAATAAAAAATACCTGTATTTATTTATCTTAAATCTTTTTGTTCAGCAGTTGTTAATTTTCTCTTTTCCTCATGGCCATAATGTTCTCCTTTCTCTGCTTCACCTGCCGACCTCCCTGACTTCTTTTAAACTCCCAACTAAAATTCTACCTTCTACAAGAAGTAGTTCTCACAATTCTAGTGCCTTTCTTGTAAATTATTTCCTATTTATCTTGTATGTAGCTTGCTTTACATATATTTGTTTATATGTTGTCTCCCCCATTAGATTGTAACATGGGCTGTCTTTCTTATTATTATATCCCAAGCATTTAACACAAAGGCTGGCACCAATAGTGGGATGCTTAATAAATGTTTAATGACTGATCTGTCATCATTTCCTACCTGGCTATTTTCCTGGATTTCATGATCTCCAGAAACTACTTCTGCAAGATGAATTCAACTCTATAATTCATACCACTTAAGATCATTTCTTTTTTTAAGAAGCATAGATTACATATTTCCATGTTCATCATATTGTGAAAGAAGATATTTATTGCTTACACTAGAGAAAAAGCCATTGAGGAAATAAAGTGAAGAATGATATGCTTCAGTCTGCATTCAGACCTCATCAGTTTCTTCTGGGGTTGTGGATAACCTTTTTTTTTTGTTGAGTCACTTTAAGTCGTCCTGGATCCTTGAATTACTAATAATAGTTGTCATTCCCAGTTGGTTATATTCCATTATTGGTGTTACAGTGCACAATGTTCTGGTTCTGTTCACTTCACTTTGTATTACTTCATTATTTCATATAAATTTTTCCAGGTTTTTTGTGATCATCTTGTTCATCATTTCTCATGACATAATAAATAGTATTCCATTACAGTCATATACTATAACTAGTTCAGCCATTCCCCAATTGATGGACCGCTCTTTAGTTTCCATTTCTTGGCCACCACAAAGAGTTACTATAAATATTTTTTTTTATTTTTTTTTTATTTTTAAACCCTTAACTTCTGTGTGTATTGACTTATAGGTGGAAGATTGGTAAGGGTAGGCAATGGGGGTCAAGTGACTTGCCCAGGGTCACACAGCTGGGAAGTGTCTGAGGCCGGATTTGAACCTAGGACCTCCCGTCTCTAGGCCTGACTCTCAATCCACTGAGCTACCCAGCTGCCCCCTACTATAAATATTTTTGTAAAAGTATGTCCTTTTCCCTTATCTTTGATTTTTTTTGAATACAGAACTACTATTGGTATTGCTTGGCCAAAGTTTATGCACAGTTTTATAGCCCTTTGGATCCACATTTCTCTCCAGAATGGTTTTATCATTTCACAGTTTCATTAACAGTGTATTAGTAACCCAGTTGTCCTATAGACCCTCCATCATTTATCATTTTCCTTTTTTTTTGTCATATCAGCCCATTTGATAGATGTGAGATGGTAATTAAAGAATTGTTTTATTTTGCATTTTTCTAATAAATAGTGATATGAAGCATTTTTTTCATTTGACTAAAGATAGTTTTCATTTCTTCAGCTGAGAATTGCCTGTTCATATCCTTTGACCATTTTTTGGTTGGAGAATGCTTTATGTTCTTACAAATTTTTAAAATCCTTACCTTCTGTCTTAGTATCAATTATCAATTCTAAAACAGAAGAGAGGTAAGCACTAGATTGCTGAAGTTATGTGACCTGCCTGGGTCACTTGGCAAAGTATCTAAGGCTAGATTTGAACCCAGGTTCTCCCATTTCCAGGCTTAGCTCTCTATCCACTGAACCACCTAGCCTACCCTGTGTTCTTATACATTTGACTCAGTTCTCTCTACATAAATAAATATATTTATAAAGACAGTGGATATAAAATTTTCCACCCAATTTTTTGTTTCCCTTCTAATCTTGGTTGCATTGGTTTTGTTTGCATATCTGGCCCAAGGAAAAGTGATAGATGCATGTGTTGTGTATAGATTTGTTGAAGACAATAATTTGATAAAAAGAAGAGAGCCTATAATGAATGAAAGATAAGTTTGAATTTGTAATTTGTGACCAGTTATAACACAGAATATTAGCTTAGAGGATTTGCATTGTATTAGGAAGATTGCTTGATCTATGTTTAGTGTGGTTTCTAATCTAGGCTCTCTTCTTAGATTTATGTCATTCTTATTGTCAAGTTGCCATTCTGTATATTACTTTCCTCATCTGTAAAAGATATGGTGGTTGACTAGATACTCTTTAAGGACCTTAATATCTTTAACATAGCATTTGTTTTGGTATTTTATCCAGTAAATAAAGATATACTCCACATTATTTTTCCCTTAACAGCAATATTTATGGAATGTCTTTAATATGTTATCTGTAAGCCCAACCACAATAACAGGATACTTCACTATAATGTTGTTCAGCTAATTGCTCCCTGGTAAAATTATTCTTATGAATTCATCTACTCAGCACCTTTGTCAGACCTAATAATTTCTTTTTCCCCAAACCAATTAACATGCTTAGGGGTGTTAAAGGGATTTTCTTAAACTTTCCCTCGGTCTCCTTAAGAGGGTAGAGAGCAGGATTTCTAAGTAGATCAGAACTGACAGGTTCAGTAAGTCAGTAAGCCAGAGCTGAAGATTCTGTTACCAGAGACAAGGACCTGAGGAGAGGAAGTAGCCTGCCCTGACAGGAAGTTGGGGGGGGCGTGCAGTTGGTCAGTGAGGTAAAAAGGGAAGCGATGGCTGACAGTTGAGGGTCTTTTGCCTTGAGGATTTCTAGAGAGCAGGAGGATCTGCTGGCAGTTGGCTACTGACAGTTGGGCTGCTATAGAAAACTGATAGAAGGGGTGAGCGAGTGGTGGCTGTCTGTTATTTTAGGGAGTTAGTGAATAATTTATAGATAGAGAAGATTAGGCCTGGTATACCAGGCAGAAGAACCTGTCCTGAGAAGATCGTTAGAGATAGTTTTAGGAAATTTTAGGAAGTTAGGAATTTTAGGTCTATTTATAGGGTGTAAGTTTAACAATCTCTCTTTCCTCTTTTCTATCTTTCTATCTGTACTTCTTTCTTAAATTAAAGAAAGTTTCTGTTAAGCTGCTCTCACTTTGTTGAACTCCTTAATTTAACCCTTACAGGGGGATTCCGTTTGTAATTAGATTTTTGAACAAGAAGAGAGGAAGTGAAGTAGAGTGGCAAAGGGGTGATGTAAAACTCATATATGAGGGCAGCTGGGTAGCTCAGTGGAGTGAGAGTCAGGCTTGGAGACAGGAGGTCCTAGGTTCAAACCCGGCCTCAGCCACTTCCCAGCTATGTAACCCTGGGCAAGACACTTGACCCCCATTGCCCACCCTTACCAATCTTCCACCTATGAGACAATACACCGAAGTACAAGGGTTTAAAAAAAAACAAAAAAACTCACATATGAGTTGGTAAGAGTTTGGACTTGTGTCAACTGTGAAAATGAGGAAAATTTGAATCTGAATAATGAGGAAGAATCATTGTCAAGGCTTTTGTTAATTGACTGAATATAGAAGGAGAATTTGAGGGAGCAGCCAAAGATAACTAAAGGTTAGAATAGGTAAAAGAAGAATGATGGTGCCTTTGACAGAGTCAGTAATTTGAAAATGGTTCATGAATTGGACTAATAACTTCCCACCCTACCACTATGTCTGGAAACCTCTCTTTTCTCTACCGGATCAAATCTTATATGTTCCCTTCTTCATAGTGGTAGTGGTCCCAGTGTATTTTGATGTATCACCACATATTATTCTATAAGAGTAATGACCCCATAAATATTATAGAAAATAAATAGTTAACCAAGAATTGTTAAATTTAGTAATTATTAGGGAACACATTATGTGCTAAAATTCGATTTTGAGTTGATTTAAGTGTTTCCTTGATGATTTTATTCTGAATACTCTGGGGAAGGGGTTTTTAATTTGAGGTCTATAGACCCTCAAAAGGATTTGTAGATAAATTTCAGGGAGTTTTGTGAACTTAGTTGAGGAAATAATTATATATTTGTGCTCTCTATCCTTTAATTGAAATTTAGCTTTCTTTTAGTTATGAATGTAGATAATATACTATAGCAGTTATTAGCAGTACCTGTGACTTTGCTATAAATAGAAATCATACATATTGTCACATTACAGATCAAAACCTTTGCTCTAGGCTTTTAATGTTGATGCATTCTAAGAATCTTTGACCTGCTGCTGAAGCCTAGCAATACATTGTCTTCTTCAATAAAGAATGTGATCTGTTTGAGAATAGATACTGTCATCTTTTACTGCTTATATCTCCAGTGCTTCTTATAGATTTTGAGAAACAGTATGCACTTAATAAATTCTCATTCATTCATAGAAAATTTAAAGAGGAAAACATTTAGACACCTTCAGGTGACTAGTACTTATAGGTTTAAAGTATTTTTACAATGAAATACTTTTATGTAAAATTTGCAGTGAATGAAATCGTAAGTCTTGTCCAGAAGTGTGTACCAGTAAAAAATCATAGTCTTTATTTCACCAAATACCACACTTAAATAAATATATGTTGGACAATTCATAATTCTTTACTTAAGTTTTCAAGTTATTTGCTGATACATTCAAAATGGCAGTCATTTATTAAGTGCTATATATATATATATATATATATATATGTGCATTCTTCTGGGTGTTAGCCATAAACTGACAGAAATGAAACAGTCTTCACCTTATATATTGGGAGAAACATGTTCATATATAATTAAATACAAAATACATACAAAATTATTTCTGGAAGGAGAGAATAGGTTCAATATGAAGGGTAATTCATTAATAATATAGCCCAAGTTCTTGAGAGAGCAGTGAAGGGTAGAGTGGGATAGGGATATAGGAGGAAAAGGATAGACAAAGATGAGTGAGAGAACGGTAACCAGGGAAGTGAGTTATTTGACTAATTATTTCATGATTCAAAATTATAGGATTTCTGAGTGGAATCATAGGGCAGTAGTGCTCTTTTATTTACAATAATAGTAATAATTGTTGATTTGATATTCATCCCTGAGCAAGAGATAGAAAGTGAAAGAGTCAGGGGAATATGGGACTATAGAGTAGATGGTAAATTCCTTATTCTCAATCATAGACAGGGTAATGGTTGGTGGAGTGAGTCCTAAAGCTTGGCTAGTTATAAAGTGATGGGTTTTGAAGTACTCACCATCTAGTTCCTTATCAGGCCAGATCTATACCAGAATTTATTCCAGAACTAAGTAAATTTTCTTATGTAGGTTTGTGACTTTTTTTGTTTTTGTTTTTGTTTTTAAGGCCCCCTTGTCCCTTTTGTGAATTCCTTTTGGGACAGCCATTTTTGCTGATGGGCTGAGGTTGACTGTGGTTCATTTTCTCTGCTGGGCTTCTCTCTTTGGAATTTCATGCTATGCCCACATGCTATTCCCTCTTTCCCCCTTTCAACTCCCTTTAAGTCTTGTCTTCCCTTACTAAAGTATAAACTCCTTAAGAATAGGAGTTTAGACCTTGAGGTCTTTGGGGGAGGTGGGGGGTATTTGTTAATTTTTTTTTTATATTTGTGTGTAAGATTTAAAATAGATTTGTCCGAATTGTAAGATTTAAAAAGGTTGTTGTGGTCACCGTTTATAAAAATGTACTCTTAAGTCACTAAGATTTAGTAGCTTTATTACAGCAAGTTAGAGATAGTAAAGGGAGAAATGTAGGAAGGAGGTAGAAAATATTGCCTAACTTAATTGCCTAAGTCGGATCTGTGTTCTTCACCAAAGAGAGCATCCCAATGAAGACAGGAGAAGAACCAAAAGGCCAGTGTTTCCTAAACCCGAGTCACTATAGCCAAACTCCTGGAGTCACCAATGCAGAATCTCCAACACAGAATAAAATCCAACTCAGAGACACCTGCTGGACAGAATCCCTTTTTCAGCAAGAGCCAGCATTGCAGCAGCATGCTTCAGAATGCCCTCAGCTGGCTTTTATAAGCCGTTTTCTTCAAATCACTTCCTGTCTCTCTGGTTTCTAGTTCCTTTCACTGTGGGCTGGTCTATCACATCTCAGGAGCCAGTGATAGTCTCCCAATTTGCCTAGCACTGTCCAGAGCAAGGAGGTGGGACTGGCAGTGTTTGTAGTCTTTTAGGACTAACTGTTAATGACTAAGTAAGTGTGAAAGGTGGGGGACTCCCAAGTTCTTGATTAAGTTAAAATAAACAAAAAGAGTTTAAATTCTCTTTCATATGTGTCTCCAATATTTAACACTTTGCATGGTACTTAGTAAGCTCTAAACAAATATGTTTCTCTGCCTAAAACACAACTAGGTTATTACTTTTTAACTATATTTTATACAATATCTATTGAACTACTTATTGAACACTTTTAGTGATGCTAAATACTTTATAAAGGAACCCATTCCATTTAGTACTAGGTTTTTATTCTAGAAATTCTTCTAAAATAGGTTTTCTAGTGACTTCTACCTATTAGTTCTACCGTCTTGGTCAAGTAAAATGAAATTAATCCTCCTGTGTAGCTATTTGAAGAATATATTCCCCTATTTGTAAATCTTTCAGTCAGACTAAATACTAGTAAGGTCTGGCCAGTGTATGTATAACACGCTCTTTTGGATTTTCTACCTGTTCTATTCTTTCTCTTCTAAATATGATCCAATAGATTATCATAGTGTTTCCTAAAAGAAGGCTCTGAAAATTGAACACATTTCTCTTTGTCTTCTTTGAGATAGTAAAAGACTGGGAGTAGTGAATAGTTTGAGCTAAATATCTCTGAGTCAGTTTGTCTACATCTCCTCAGAGTTCTATGGTTTTCCCTACAGTGCCGCTCTACTGCTGTCAACTTGAGCTTCTCCATTCTGATTTGATTTCCTATGTTTTTAACTGTGATTGACTTAACAGCTCAGTTCCATTAGCCAATTAACATAAATTAGATTTTTATAATTAAATCAAATAACTTTTACAAAGAGAAAGTTCCTTTGAAGTTGCAGCAAGACTTGAAGCACAAATTTTCTCTCCTTACACACTTGGAATGGGGGAAAGAATGAAATCTATTCAACCTGCAGAAGGAGGGGGTCATACTTAACAGAATTTTTGTAAAACTCAAGCTGGAATACTAATGGTTTTTCCAGGTCTTTAAAAATACATTTTCTAAAATACCTACACAATATTATATTTGGGAAATCTCATTTGCCCCAAAAGTTCATTTTCAAATATGCATTACTGCAGCACCACTCACCTACTTCTGGGCTAGATTCTACTCTCTAGAGCAGTGATGGCAAACCTTTTAGAGACTGAGTGCCCAAAATGCAACCCTCTCTCAGCATGTAAACTGCCCTCTTACCCCAGACAGGGGAGAGGGGAAGTACTCCCATTGGACTGTTGGGCAGAGGGTCTGTCCATGTGAGAAATGTCCTCAAGTATGGTGGAGAAGAGGAGGGGAGCAGCCCCCTCTTGCAAGCCTGCCATAGGTTCACCAAGATGGCTCTAGAGTATTGATTCAGATCTGGCTGTGAAACCTGGCCAAGACTTGACACCCATACTCCTGGATGTTGGATAATTTTCCTGATCTTCCGAGACTTAAAAAGTCATAGCCTCTTGATTAATAATCTTTGCTGAATCCAAACATTGAGGCAAAGAATGGAGGCTCAGTGAATTTGGGACCCACTTATTGGCTTCAAATGGGGAAAGTTTGAGAAGGCTTTACATTTTCTCAGTCAATGATCAACAACCATTTATTTAACTTACATCATTTGCCAGACATTCTCTGCTTAGCTAAGGAAGATACAGCCATCTAAAAACAATCAAAGGAAGGACAGAAGGTAAACCAAGAGAAAGGAATACTGCTTCATACGGTTGTGTATAGCTTAAATTTTTTTCTTTAAAAACTGTTTATCTTAATTGACCATTTATCTGTTGGGAGGTGTCTCTTAAACTTGTAAATTTGAATTCATTACTTATATATCACAGATTTGAAAACTTTATCAGAGAAACTTGTCAGAATTTTTTTCCAGTTACCTATTTCCCTTTTAATTTTAACTGCATTAGTTTTGTTTGAGGTATACTATCAATATTATCTATTATACCTTTTTTTTAAGCCCTTACCTTCTGTCTTAGAATAAATACTAAATATTGATTCCAAAGCAGAAGAGCAGTAAGGGCTGGACTGTTGAGGGTAAGTGACTTGCCCAGAAGTCACTTGACTAGGAAGTATGTGAAGTCAAATTTGAACCCAGAACTTCCCAACTCTATGCTTGGCTTTCTAGACACTGAGCCACTTAGGTGCCCTTATCCATTTTGTGTGATGCTTACTACCCTTTAGTTAGTCAAGATCTCATTATTTATCCATAGATTTGAAAGATAATTTCTTCTTTGCTTCTTTAATTTGTTTTTAATGTGATCTTTTACATATAGGTCATGTATCCCTTTAGATTTTATCTTTTTATATGGCATATTTATTTAACCTAATTTTTAGACTGTTGTCTAGTTTCCCCTATATATGGGTACATCTAGGTAGATATACTGCTAAATATTTTCTGTCTTCTAGTTATTTATTAGTTATAGGAATTGAATTTTCTAGCATCTTCTTGCTGGAATTTGTTAATGACAGACAGGAATTTTGTTGACTCATTTGGATTTTTGTTTCTCGCAATGTGGCTGAATTTGTTATTTCAATTAATATATTCATAGACTTGTTCAGTTTTTCAGTTGTGTCTGACACTTTTCTGTAGATAACCCCAAATGAGATAACAAAGATATTGTAATGGTCATACAGTGAGTAAATGTCTGAGATCACATTTGAACTCAGGAACATGAATCTTCCTGGCTTTAGGCCCAGTATTCTACCCATCTTATAAGGGCTTCTAAAGAAGTTATTGTATCAACTGCAAAAAAAGGATCATATAGTTTTTGCTTATGCTGGATTTTTCTTGTCATTGTTACAGCTAGAATTTCTAGCACTATTTTAAAAATAGTAGTGGGTATTATTACTTTATGTTTGACATTATTGGAACTACCTCTATTTTTTCTTCATTATATATAATGTTTGCTCTTGGATTTAGATAGATTTCATTTACTATGTTAAAGAAATGGTCATTTAGTCTGATGTGTTTTCAGTAGAAATGGGTGCTATATTTTGTGAAAACCTCACCATCTACTGTTTAATCATATAGTTTTTATTATTCATATTTTTAAATGATTCATTGTATTTATAGTCTTCCTTATATTGAGCTAACACTGAATTCTTGGGATAAACCAACATAAAAGTAGTTTATAACCTTTCTAATATGTTGTGACTTACTTGTTAATATTTTGTAATGTAATTTTTATGTCAGTGTTCATTAGAAATATTGGTCTATATTTTTCTTCTCTATTTTGTCAGTCTTTGGTTTAAATATAGTGACCGTGTTTAATCATAGGAAGATAACAAAAGAGGACCATTTTTCCTTTTATCAAAAGATTGTGTAATATTGGGATTAACATTTCATAGAATGCTAGATAGAATTCTCTTATAAAATTGTAGATGCTCACATATGTTCTCACCTAATAAAAATTATCTTGATCTTAACCACATTCTATCTCTCAGTTATTTTCCTGTTTTCAGAAAGTGAGATGGAGGTTGCTACGGGTCTCTTTGCTACCTTTGAGGGAAAGAGAAACCCAAGTTCAGTAGAATTTGTGTCTCAATTTATAATACAAAAAAAAGCTGAAAAGCATTTTTTTCCTTTTTAAAAATTATATACTTAATGACTACTACCATTACCAAAAAAGATTTTACTAAACAAGTGCCTAAAAAATAATGGGCAAAATCACAAACTTTACATTGTTTACAATTCATTTAAAATATGTAAATTATGTATGTGTGTAATATAAACATCCTCTGCTTTTTAGTTCCCTTTGGATTTGCTTTGCTTGGATACTTTGTTCTCTTGATTTTGTGGTTGTTATTCTTTTAATGTAATCATAGTATATATTAGTTTTATTCTCTTCTCTTCATATCTTTCCTGTATTTTCTTTATATTTCTAGTATTTATCGTTTCTAATACAGTACAATCCGTTACATTCACATTACTGTCTTTTTGGCCATTTCTCCTATTCATTGTATTTGTGCTTTTTCCCAATTATTTTGCCATTACAAAAAAAGCTTCCATCAATATTTAATTTAATAAATGATGAAAAAACTGCCTTTTACCCTCTCAATAATGCCGTTGGGGCCTAATCTATGAAGGTGAATACAATAATTTTATGAAATTATGTGGTCACCAATATTTATTATATCTCAGGTCAGAAATTTATTTATAAAATGGAGAGGAAACAATAAAATAGAGAAATGTGAAGGGGATGGAAAAGTTATTTGTCATATCTTAATCCAGGCAGAGATTAATTAGTTCTCAACCAGGAAGGCTGGTAGTGTGTAATCACATGGCCTCCTCCAAGATGGAAGCTAGTCTCTCCAGAAACTAGGAAAGGAGTTGGTTTTTGTCACTCACCCAGTGAAGTAGTCCAGAAGTCAGAGTCTAAGTTGAAGCCAAGCTCCAAGTCCACTATCCAAGCTGCAGTCTTCAGCGAAGTTCCTTCGAATACTATCTCTAGAAGACACTCTCTTCAGACTATCTTCTCAAAGACCATCTGCCTCAAGCCAAAGGATTTCATAGCTTTTATGGTGGCTCTTTGTCCCTTCCCCTCTTCACAGGGACCAATCACAGATTTCAAATTGTCCAGCACTGCCCAGGGGGCAGTGGAGCTCTCTAAGTAAGGGACTTGTGAGTTCTCTAAGTAACAAAGGATTTCCTTTCACAAGTGTAAACTCAGAGAGAACAAAGAATTCCCTTTTACAAATCCAAGTAATGGAATCCTGTAATCAATGACCATGAACAACTTATAGCTCTTAGTGTATGTTTCCATTCTGTTTTCTAAAAAAACAATTGACTGTTGCTCTAGCAAGGTGATATTGTCTTTTTCTCCATGTTTGTATTAGCATTTAATTTGATCACTTTAACCCATCTGGGTTTCAGTTAACATAAATTAACAGGATCATATTTAGCTATATTGGTCCTTAGGTAATAGTCATAGTTTCCAGGCTCATACTCTTGCCAAATCCAAGTCTTTACAACTTGGTTATACCCAGTAGAACTTTTGTTTCAGTGCCATAACCCTTAAGGAATGTAGGAATACCTCCATAGTATGATGAGTGTTAAAGTAAGACTTTTGCAGAATATTTATGCTTTTTAAGTCATTACCTCATTTGTGTGTGTGTGTGTGTGTGTGTGTGTGTGCTCTCTGGGTATCATATTTAACTTATCTAAGGGTCTATTCATCTCCTTTACTTTTTTTTCTTACTTTTTTAAAATTAGATTTATCTAGTTCTGAGAGGGAAAAGTAAAGTCCCCCACTATTATTTTGTTACCCATTTTCATTTGTATCTCATTTAGTTTTTACTTTAAAAATCTAGGTATTGTAAGACTTGGATCATATAGATCCAATATTGATCATGCTTCATTATTCATAGTGCTGCCTCCAACATGGTAGAGATATTCTGTTCATCCCTTCCAGTTATATCCATTTAAGCCCCAAGTCTGCCAGAGATCATGACTGTTACACCTTCCTTCTCTGGATTAGCTGAGGCATAGTATATTCTGCTCCAGCTCATTACTTTCACTCTGTGTGTGTGATTCTGTCATGCCCATTGCTTTCTCATTCTTTTCATGAAACAAAGTATTTGTAATATAGACTTGCCAGCCCCCAAAAATGAACCTATACTTGTTATGCAATGTTATTTCTAAAATTAAGATAAACTGAGGCACAAAGTTCTGAACATAGTTTATTGACAAAGCATGAATTTGCTAATAGCTTCTTTGGCAAAGCTAAGACCTTGAATGAGTAGGACAGTTCTGTTTAAAGACAAAAAGAAAAACATCCAGAATAGAAAGCAGCATGATAAAAGGGGGAAACAGTATGATTGCTTACTAAACTTACAACATCATAGGCATGTGGAACAATATGGCTGGCTGGAAATTTTTAACAATAGGCTAGCAACAACTCTGCCTTCCATTGCATTGCTAAGAAATGTTTATCTTTTGAAGGATGCAATGTTTGTTGTCCTACAAAGACAGTTTAGGGATAATAGACCACCTATGTTGGATAACAGACTAGACTCTCTGGCATGCATCTATATCCTTCAATGATAACAGATTTCCTTGAGGCAAGAAGAGAACAGTGATTTTCAGGAGAATTGAATTTATAAACTTAACTCAAGAGACAACAATTAATTTACAGGAAAGCAGAATTTCCAAATTTAACTTTGAGACAAGTGAATTGTGACGTAGGCAGTTAAAAAAATGAAGGCAGTGAAAAAGAATGAAATGAGTAATAAAATAGAATTCATTTTATTTTTTCCAATTTTTAAGAAATTTTTTCTTCTCATTGTCTTATGGGGAGCAGGGACATGATCTAGTCATCCTGTTCCATATATGGTAATAGTCAAAGTCACTCTGTAGCTTCAAAGCCAAATGATATGTCATAAATCTGGATACCTTCCGGAACACTGAAGGCCTGTATGCAACTCACCTTGGTAAACATATCTTGTCCAGGCACTTCAGAGTTATTTTCCTTCTTATTTTACTCAAAATATCATTACTGATTATGGTCTCATACACAATTTATTCAATCAATTAATAATTGGGATTATTTATAATTTATCTGTAAAATACTTTTTAACTAATAGGATTATATATAGTTATTATAGCTATACAGAAGCATGAAACAATGGATATAAATTGATTACTTAATTAAATTATCTTTTATACATGAGACCTATTAAAATATTATGAAAATTATCTGTTTAAAACCAACAGCAACTATCACATATGATGGAGATGCATTAGAAAATTTCCCAGTAAATGCAGAAATAAAGCAAGCATACTACTCTTCCTACTTTTATTTTATGGACTTCTAGAATGCAATCAAAAATAATAAGTCAAGAGACAAAAATTAAAGACATAAAGATAAGAGGAGCCCCAACCATCCCCTTTTTGCTGATGAAATAATGCTTTACTTATGTAAGGCTTAAAATAGGAGTTTTGACAAAATAAGAGAGCAGCTTTTAATAATTTAAGTTTTAATGAAAATATAGTAGAGTTGTAAATTAATATTATCTCTTTAAGCCAGAGAAAAGAAAACTTCTAGTAGCTTTTAACAATTAACAATTTAGTTTAATTAAAATAGAGATAGTAAAAGAATTATAGGAAAGGAGGGAAAGAAAGAAAAGAGGAAAGAGAGATTTTACTAGTCTTATACCCTATAAATGTACCTAAAATTCCCAATACTACCGAAAATTCCTAATAACTACATCTAACTGTCTTCTGAGGACTTCTTCTTGCCTGGCAAACACCAGGCCTATCTTACCTACATTATCTATAAATGATTCACTAACTACCTAACTCCCTAAAATAATAGACAGTTACCACTCACTCCTCAATCAGTTTTCTATACCAGCCCAAACTGTCAGTAGACAATTGACAGCAGATTCTTGCCTATGAGACAGACCTCCTGCCCCCTAGAAATCCCAGAGACAAAAAGCCCTTTAAAGGCTAAAGCCAAGGGGCAGCTGGGTAGCTCAGTGGCCTGAGAGCCAGGCCTAGAGACAGGAGGTCCTAAGTTCAAACCTGGCCTCAGCCACTTCCAGCTGTGTGACCCTGGGCAGGTCACTTGACCCCCATTGCCCACCCTTACCACTCTTCCACCTATGAGACAATACACTGAAAAGTACAAGGGTTTAAAAAAAAAAAAAAGGCTAAAGCCAAAAGCCCTCTCAGTAAGCTCAGGTCTGCCTTTATATTCCAAAAACTAAACACCAACCCACACTACCAGCAACCAACCCCCAACAACCAACTCAGGCCCATCAGCCACCTTCCCTGTAACTGCCAGCCCTAACTGTCAGCAACTGACTCTCCTAACTGACAGCCTACAACCTATGCTGGCCCAGCAGGGGGCTCCTGGGTTCTTACTTTCCATCATTGTGGGCTGGTTAATACCTACACATCTTTATGTATATATGTATTTGTGTGTGTGTGTGTGTGTGTGTGTGTGTGTGTGTATTTGTATATTTGTATATACACACATATGTATAATTACAAAGAGGTAATTATAAAAATGGAAATACAATTTCAAAATACAAAGTGTACGAATATTTGGGTATCAACTTGCAAAATCACACAAAAAATTCCTCTAAAAATTTGATTACAAAATGCTCATTAAAGAGAAAAACAGCCTAATTAGTTGAGCTCTTCTCCTTTGTTACATCTTTCCTTTAAGAATTTTGTATATTAGTTCCTCTCTCCTGCTTTTATCTGGTTATATAATTCTTCCTCTTCTTGTTTTTTTCTTAGTCAAGTACCCTTTAGCTACTCTTATTCACTACACATCCAGATATAGAAGGACCTCTTACAAATATTTATTTGTAAATATTATATTTATTACATATATTATATATAATACAAATATTATAAAAATTATATTCTTAAAATCCAGAGCACTTAAAAGGATATAAATTAGAAGTTTTCCGAATAAATATAGGAGTAAAGCAAGTATGTCCATTCTCCCCACTTTTTTACTTTAATTTTTTTGTCCTTTTCCAAAAAGAATTTTTCACTCTAGTTGTCCATCTTTTCTTTCTGTTTGTTCTATTTTCTTAATCTCTGATTCACAACTCTTATATAATCATCTGGTTTTTCTCTTTTTCTTATATTTTTCATAAAAGCAAAGCTTCCAAGGAATTCATTCTAGGGTTTGCCCTCTAGTCAAACTCCATAAATTCTCCTTTTCCATTGTGTCTCACTCTCTGAACAGTTTCAGTTTTTTTTAAGTGCCCTGCCTCATTATAGGGCACTATTTATTTATCCACTGCCCTCATCTATATCCTCTTTTTACTTTTTTTTTCTTCTTCTGTATTTGCCTGAAAATCTTCCCATTCCTCCAGGTACCAGCTGTCCCCAGGGGTTCCGACTTCCTTGCTACTTCCCAGGACAGATAGACTTTTTAGGTACTAAATTCCCCAGCCTCATCTAGAGTCAGGTTTTCATCTCCCTTAACCCATAGAAATAATTATTAATGGAACCCTTTCTTAACACCCAAAATAAATCTTCCTTCTTTTCCCCTTTTCTCAATATTTCCCCATCTCCTCTCCTACTCCCCTATAATCCTTTCTATTCTTGAGACCACAAAATTCAACAACCTCATTGCAAATCCTTGATTTTACTCTCAAGCAGCTCATTCCTATCCCCATGATCCTCTTAACCCTCCCCTCCCCCTTTCATGTTTTTGCTACATTAAAATTCTCACGTGTCTCTCATCTTCCCTCCCCTCCCCATATTAGAGAAAGCATCATTTCACAGTGTTATCTCTCTCTCTCTCTCTCTCTCTCTCTCTCTCTCTCTCTCTCTCTCT
>NC_058132.1:131039330-131055648 GCF_016433145.1 Gracilinanus agilis | reverse complement strand
TATATATATGTGTGTGTGTGTGTATATATATATATATATATATATATATATATATATATATATATATATATATATATATATATAACTCCTCATATATGTATGAGGAGTTTTAGAACTGGGCAACCTCAGATTCTGGAGGTATAGCCCTGGGTAAACCACTTAAGCCTGTTTCCCTCAGTTTCCTCACCTATAAAATGATCTGGAGAAAGAAATGGCATGTTACTCCAGAAAGGGACACAACTGAACAACAATAATAAAAAAAAAACAATGATGTGCTGTCCTTTAGCCTTGATCTTTATCATTTAAGTTATGTTAATCCACTCAAAATACTTAATCTCCATTAATGTTTATTATTATATCTTCTCAATTAAAATATAATTGTATTGAATTAAATTTTTAATGAGAGAAAATTGATGCACAAAGAGTTGATTCACTTTCAAATTTGGTAGTTAAGACTATCATTTAAAACAAACAAAATGAGGAAGAGATAAAATCTATAGCAGAAGCTGGCAGAGGAGATAAGGTAGAGAGAATAAAAGGAAATAGAAGAATTTGGCAAATGGGAATTTATAGAAAGGAATCATTTAACTAGGAAGATTTAGGCAAAGAGGACCAGTTTTTAAAAAATGATTAAGACAGCAAACACTAAATTAGTTTTAAAAGCCTTGAAATGATATTTATAAAACTTTGGAATGCTTTTAAATAGACTTTTTGAAACTATAAAACTAGACAGTTGAGGGGGGGTGGTGCAGTTAGATAGCACAGTGGTTAGAGTGCCAGGCTTGGAGTCAGGAGGATCTGGGTTCATATTTAACTTTAGATTCTTTCTAACTTTGTGGCTGTGAGCAAGTTACTAAATCCCAGGTGCCTATTCGTGGCCTCTCTTGTCTTAGAATTGATACTAAGATGGAAAGTAGAGGGAAGGAAATGGAGAAAAAAGGGGAGAGAAACAGAGAGAAAGATTGATTTGGTTGTTAAAGTTGTATCAAATATTGCATTCTCATTAAAAAGTATTAAAGAAGAACTGCTCACAGGCAATTGCAGTTTGAGCAAAACCAACCTAGTTTTTACTGGCATGTTATTTTATGAACTTATTGGACTAGATAAAGAAATTAAATGTGACACCATTATGATAAATAATAGGTTTTTAATTTTTTTCTGATGTAGACTTGAATATATTGAAAGAATGCTATATTTTTATAAATTCTTATATCTTTTTCAGTTTCAATTCATTTTGGTTATGAATTCATAACCAATTTGTTTGATTTTACTGCAATAGAAAAAAATTGAAGGCAGGAACTACAGAAGTCATTTTTCCTATAATAATTGCATTTTACAGCAACGGTTTCTGTAATTTATTTTTTGTTAAATTTTACCCGTTTTATGGTGATCGTGATGTTAAACTGAATCTTTCTAAAATTATAAGACATGCAGAAACTTTTAAAAATCTAACTTTTTTGGGGATACAAGAAAGTCATTCAGTCTTGATATGTGTAATAAGTTCTATGCTTACATACATATATCAGACTAAAACATGTCATTTTCCTTAGGTAAGGGAACTGTATTTAAAGTTCATATCACCTTCAACAGACATGATAGGCATTTGTTATTTGTTGAATATGTGAACTAATGAACCAACTACAATTTTAATAGTTTCTTGTAATAATATGTTACATTGTGGATATAATAGAAGGAGTCCAGGATTTGAAAAATGGTCCTGCCACTTATATATGTAAAATGAGTAGTTCATACTACATGACTCTGAGGTTCCTTCCAGCTTTTCAATCTGTTTCTATGTCTTATGATATTTTTGGAAGATATATAAGCTTTTGTTTATCCTGAGTAATCATTTTTATTTTCCTTTTCAGCTTGTTGGTGGGGAATTCGATTTGGAGATGAATTTTATAATCCAGGATGCTGAGAGTATAACATGCATGTCAGAGCTTTTGGAACATTGTGATGTAACATGTCAAGCAGAAATTTGGAGCATGTTTACTGCCATTCTACGAAAAAGTGTCCGTAATTTGCAGACCAGTACAGAAGTTGGCTTAATTGAGCAAGTATTGCTGAAAATGAGTACTGTAGATGACATGATTGCAGGTATGAGTTATATAAGAAGTGTATAATTTTAATGTTAATAAAAATTCAAACACATTCCTACTTGAAATTATATAGATTCATCTAAAATAAATGGAATGATTTTTACATTTTATTTTTAAAAGGAAATTATAAAGTGAAAAGCATTCTCTTTGTTAGTCTTTGAATAATTTGGGGAAGATAAGTGAATTGTTGATGCTGCTTAATTATGAATGCATATGATATTTTGTTATTTTTGTTTTATTTAGTCTCATTATTGTAATCTTTCAGTCCATCACCCTGCCTCTCAATATCCAGAATAAAATCAAGAGGCAAGATAGTGCAGTGGAAAGAGTGTTGGACTTGGAGTTAGGAGAAACCTGGCTTTAAATCCTTCCTCTTTATTGACTAGCCGTGTGATCATGTGCAAGTCATATAACCTTTCTGACTTTACTTTCTCATCTATTTAAAGGAAATTATGATAATAATAATAATAATATATGGGCATGTATATATTTCACAGTGTTGTTATGACTATCAAATGAGAAAATGAAAAATTGAAATAATTGGTAAACCTTAAGATGCTATATCAATGTTACATATTTTTGTTATGATAGGTCAACTCCCCCCCCCAAAAAAAACCAATCTACAACAAACTTACCATTTTAGTGAGCTTACAATAAAATTGAATCTTATAACATACAATTGTTTTATAACAAAGACTATTTATCAAACTTCTAGAAAATTCTGAGAATAACTCTGGCATTTAAAAATATTAGTTGAACCCTTTTACATATCACTGTTTTATTTCTTCAGTAAAAGCAATCACTAGTCATTTATTAGGTATTTTCTGTGAACCAGGCATTCTGCTAAAAACTAGGAATAGAAAGACAAAAATGAAATAGTTCCTACTCTCATGAAACTTCTCTTTTGTTATTATTTGATCTGTTTTGAAGGAAACTGGAAAGACTCTAAGAATGAGAGGTAAGGAATGAGTTTATTGCAAGCTTTGGGGGCAGCCTGTGCAATGGGCACAGACTGTGGAGTTGGAGCATAGAGTCTTTAAGAAGCCTTGAAAGAGAGATTGGAAACATTTTCAAAGTTTTTTGAATTCCAAAAAGAGACTTAATAATCTTAATGTAATAGAGAGCCTCCCTAGTTTGACTAAGGGAGTGATAGAATAAGAGCTAGCTTTATAAATAATACTTTGTTGGTTGTGTGGAGGACAAATTGCAGAGATTGAGAGAGATAATTGAAGTAGGGGAACCACTTAAGAAACTTTTGTAATACTTGGAATGAGACTTTTACCTGAAGAACTGTGATGATGGCTGTGTGAATGGAGAGGGACAATGTTGAGAAATATTTGAGAAGACTTGACAATTTATTTCACAGTAATTGATAAAGTAATATAAGGAGTTGAGGATGACTCTGAAGTTGAGAATTTAGACTTGAAGTATTATGGTGTCTTCAGCAGAAATTAGGGAAGTTCCAAAGAGGAATGTCTTTTAGGAAGGACAATTCTTTTAAACATGTTTGAGTTTGAAATACCTACAGGATATCTACTGGATATATTTAGTAGACAGTTGGTAATGTGGGTCTGGAATTGAAACAGACTAAAGCTTTGTATAGATCTGAAAGTTAACTGTGTATAGATATTTAAACCACCACAATTGGTGGGTGGGACACAGACAACCAAGAAGACTGAGAACTGATCAGTCAGGTAAATTTTTTTTTTTTTTTTTACATTTTTTAAACCTTAACTTCTGTGTATTGACTCCTAGGTGGAAGAGTGGTAAGGGGGTTAAGTGACTTGCCCAGGGTCACACAGCTGGGAAGTGTCTGAGGCCGGGTTTGAAACTAGGACCTCCTGTCTCTAGGCCTGACTCTCAATCCACTGAGCTACCCAGCTGCCCCCTAAATATTTTTTAATAAATATTTTTTGCTTCAGTACACTGAATAACTGCCACACAAACTTGAAAATAAAAGTGTGGATCTCCGAGGTATCCATTTTACTTAATGTACCAGAAAGTTTTGATATCTCTTTTTTAAAGTTAAAAAAAAATTAAAACATTCACACACAGCTATGTTTGTTACCAATTTCAGGCTTTGTTACTTATCTCTGGAACTTAAAAGAGTTATTAGTAATTGGTCAGGATTTTTCTTCTACTTCCTTTCTTCATGATATTCTAGTGAAATTCTGTCATAGGAGAATAATTAAAAAGAAGAATTTTGTAATCTCTTTTTCATTTTCTAGAAATGTCTTATGGAAGGAATAAGTAATTTTTGACTCCCTACTTTTTTTCCTTCTGAATCTGATGCTTATCTTTTTTTTTTTTTTTTTTAAGCCCTTACCTTCTGTCTTGGAGTCATTACTGTGTATTGGCTCCAAGGCAGAAGAGTGGTAAGGGTAGGCAATGGGGGTCAAGTGACTTGCCCAGGGTCACACAGCTGGGAAGTGTCTGAGGCCAGATTTGAACCTAGGACCTCCAGTCTCTAGGCCTGACTCTCAATCCACTGAGCTACCCAGCTGCCCCCTGAAGCTTATCTTTTTGACACTTTTTTATTTGTTTTTTAATTTTGAAAATTCTAACAAAAGAATATGAAAGATTCTATTTCTTTTTTATTTTGCTCTTTTAAATTCTTCTGTTTTATATAATATTTTAGATTTTTAAAGCTCTTCAAATATTTTTTGGAAACTGGGTATAAATAATATTTTTTTATATGAGATGTAGGCTATATATTTCCATTTTCCCTTGTAATTTTAATCCATTTTATAAGGACATACACATTTGTACACATTATGCTTGAGAGGAAAAATAAGATACTGAATTATTTTTATTAAAAAGTTCATTTTACTTTAAAAGATTTTTTTCTTATAATAGTAAAATGATTTCTGGTTTCTTTCAAGGGGGCATATTTGAATTTAGGATAATTCAAAAATTTTTATTACATATCATTGATTAAGATAAAGGAGCTGCAGGTTGCTGATACCAGTTAATTATCAATAATGACAATTATCTGATGAAAGGAAGATATGGTAGTTTTCCTTGGGAAATTCTACAGTTATCACAAGAGAGGTTCCTGTGTGTAAACTGGTGTTTTTACAGATTTTACTTGATGCTCTTTGATCTTTGAAAACAGTTTAGTTTTGAAATTTTTTCTCTTTCTTCAAAGAGTACACAGTGACCATTGGAGTTAAATGAGTATGCTTCTTAGGTCACTGATGTTTAAAATTTAAAAGACTTTTTCTTTTTGAGGTTAAAATAATAGCATTATAAAAGTATGTATTCTGATATGGTTTGACACTTTTATTATAAAGCATGCTGATTTTGTTTTCTTTCCTCATTCCTTTCCCTGCAAAAAAAAAAAAATCCTTTTCTTCTTTTATTCTATTAAACATTGTTAACTTTACTGTAGACTCTGAAATGGGAAGGAAATAGTAACTAGCATTTATATAATTATTTTTGACTTACTAAGTGCTTTTTGCTCACAACCACCTTGTAGTATAACAAAGTTGAGACTCAGAGAGGTTAAAAAATTTGTCGAAGGTCAAGCTGATAGTAAATGTTGAGATCTGAAACTCAAACCTAGACCTTCTGACTACTCTACTTCATTTAGTGTTCTTTTTAAAAAATATGTACATATATATATTATCAATGAATATGATTAAAGTGATGGATGTAATAACAATAGTAACTCAGTTGTTGTGTTATATCCCAGAAGTTCAGTTTCTTTTATTGATGGCTGAATTTAAGGGAAAATTTTTCTTCCTGATAACTCCATTTCTGTATGAATGGATTAATATTTAAAATGAAATTAGATTTTTTTGAGCAACTATTTATTTGAAAGCCTTTAAAGGTACATTTTTGTAGTCCTTGTCAAATTGTATAACTTTAGGAAGAGGAAACCAACTGGTCTCATTATTCCAGATACATTGATTAGTAATACTTCATGATAGCCATGATCTTTAAGGTACTTCAACAAAAGACTTTAGATTGTGTACCTTGAATGATTCAGAGGACAAACATTTAACTGCTTATTCTCATTATTTCACTTGTACTGAATGATTGTGACTTGTAGAAATTTATTCACTATATCATTAAAACTTATTCATTTTCTGTTCTCAAGTAATATGTTCTTTGCATGTGTTCATGTAAAGATCAATTATTTGTTAATATGAAATAGATTGTATATGAAACCATTCTTGATCCATGTTCTACATATACAATAAAATATCAAAATGCTCCCTTAATTATATATGAAGAAATATAATTGTTAGGAAAGTTTTTTGAAAATATTTATTGTTAAATCTGTTTGAGTATTACCAATAGCTCTTGAAAGCTACTGGGCAAATAAAGTATAGTAAAATGTTAATATGAATAAATTGATATCTAAGTTTTGTAAAGGATGTTACTTGATGGTTGTATTGCCTGTGTTTTTGCTGCTATTTGATAGTGGTTAATCAAGAGATGACTATAGTGGATATTTAGAAGTATTCAAGTTCTGATTTGCTAATGAGACTTTTAAATGAACATATTTTCACTTTTATAAAAATAATGCTTTGACTGATGATTCTGGGTTGCGACTAAAGTTCAGAATAATTTTATTTTCCTTTGAAGATCTCCTGGTTGATATGTTGGGGGTTCTTGCAAGCTACAGTATCACTGTCAAGGAGTTGAAGCTTTTGTTCAGCATGCTTCGAGGAGAAAGTGGAATCTGGGTAAGCTGAAATGAGATAGAGAAGTTTTAAGTATCAGTGCATTAGTGCTTGTGGTTCAATAAATTGTCTCTAGAGAGCTATAAAGTTAAATTTTTAATGTTAATTGAATGTTTCTCTAAAAGAAATTTTAGCAACTGATTTACAATTAATTTACTGTTTAGTTGGAAAATGGTCTTTTGGCTAACATGGCATGTAAGATATTATTACTGTGTGGGTACACTGACAGTTCTTCTGTTTTATTGTTTCCTCAGCCAAGACACGCAGTTAAATTATTGTCAGTCCTTAATCAGATGCCACAGAGACATGGGCCTGATACTTTTTTCAATTTCCCTGGCTGTAGTGCTGCAGTAAGTTTTTTAATGATTTATTTTTAAAATAAGATAATTTATTTCGTTATAAAATCTTACAGTTCTTACAAACATTAATTATAGTACCTGTGCTTGACATTTTATAACACATGAAACAAAATAGAGCACCTGGTTTAAGTAGAGCCATTGTTTTTGCGAAAGATATTATTGTTTAATCCTGTAAAGTAGGTGATTGTATTCCCTACTTGATGTTAAAAATATATAACAAACAAACAAATAATAGCCAGTTGACTAAAAAGTGAAAATAGAGGACTGATAGAGTTCAACTGTTTAGCTAACATTTAATTCAAATCTCAAGATTGAATCACAAAGTAGAAAACGTGGGTTTTGCTCTTGTAATATTCTCCACGAAAAGTGAAATGATAACTAATTTATGAAATTGTGAAGTGAGGGCAGACATGTCTGGTTCTTTGGATACTTGCAGGGAAAGCTTACAGTTGGCAGCAGGAAACAGGATGACAATCACACTTTAATTGCAGAGAGTATGGGGACAAAATTCATATAGACAAAGACAAGTGTTGAAAGAGGTACAGAGACAAATGGTATAGGAGCTTGAGGATTGAGTCATGAAGTAAGACAGACAGTACTGAGAAGAGAATAGAGAGAGAGAAAAGTAGAAATTATCACTTACCACACAACCATAGAATAGAGCTGGAAGCACTAGGCAACTTGGATGTGGAAGAGATAAAAGTGCTGGGGAGTGTAGGAGGGCAGGAATTTGAGGTCTCATTTTATAGGAATTTTTGGAAAAGACTATCTCTGCCACCTTGGATTAGATACAAAATGAGAGGCTATCAAAATTCTAGATGAACCTTTCCTATATTTAAATAAATTTTTTAAAATTTCTTTAGGTAAATATTACTCTCACCATATTAAAAATGTCTAAACAAAGCAGTAGTGTGAGAGAGATAGAGATAGAGATTTGATAGATTGATATGTTGTCATATTTGTAATTCTGATTGACTTGCATCTCTCATATCTTATTTGAATAATTATATGTAGCGATTCTTAAGTTTGTTCTCGATCTATGGCAGATCTATTTTTACTTCCATGAGATTCTCAACATTTCCTTCTATTTACTTTTCAATCTTTTGGCTTTGTTTTACTATTTCTCATTTTCTTACAGTCATCGGCTTATATTTAGTTTATTCTAATTTTCAGAGAGTTTGTTACTTGAGCATATCTTAAACTCATTTTGTTACTTGATCATTCCTGTTCCTTGGGCTCTCCTAACAGAATCTGTTAATTCGCTCTCCATGTCTTCCATAGCTCATTTTTTCCTCTAATGCTCTTCATTTCATTTATAAGATGATTTTTAAATTCTCTCACATAGAATTTGTGTTCAACCTGTGTTTTAATTTGAGGCTACTTTTAAGTAGATAGTTTTGAATCTGTCTTGTCTTGAGCATTCTTGTAAAAATAATAACTTATCGAAGGGTTCTTTTTTCCTTTGCTCATTTTTCTAGTCTACTTTCTCTCTTTGGACTTTATGTTAGAGCAGATTCAGTACACTTTATTTTATTTTATTTTATTTTTTACATTTTTTAAACCCTTAACTTCTGTGTATTGGCTCCAAGGCAGAAGAGTGGTAAGGGTAGGCAATGGGGGGTTAAGGGACTTGCCCAGGGTCACACAGCTGGGAAGTGTCTGAGGCCAGATTTGAACCTAGGACCTCTGGTCTCTAGGCCTGGCTCTCAATCCACTGAGCTACCCAGCTGCCCCCTCAGTACACTTTTAAAAGGAATATCTGAGCTGTTCATGCTATTACTTTCTTGGGTTTTTGAGTATTATTTTGTTCCATGCCCTCAGAAGCAGCTCAGGCTGGAAACTAGCAAGTTTTCAGTTTATCCTGTGGTCTATTCCTGAGTAAAATCTGATTTCTTCCACAGTGGTCTCAGCTCTGCAAGTTTCTGAGGTAGGTTTGGGTCTGGATTCAGCTACTATCAAATTATCTAAAAACGCTTGCTTGTGAAAGGACTTTAAACTTTCCTTTGAATTAAGATTCTTGCCATGATTATTCCTCTTCAAACTTCAGATTAGGCTAGAATCTGGGAATGAAACCCTGTTTCACTCCTTTGATCACAGTCACCCAACTATTGTTTGCTTCTGCACTTATTCCTGATTTGGGTGCACAGGATAGGGCTTACCACTGCCATTCTCCTTGAATTACTGCTTATAGGAGCAAGTCCTTTCTTCTGTCTGCCCTGAATCTGTGACAGATACAGTTCTTGGTAGTAGTTTTCAGGAGGTTGGACCCATCCCCTTCTTCTCAGTGAATTCTCTTCCCAGTGGTAGCTGTGAAGCCTTGTCTTTTGGGGTCAGAGCCTGAGACCATCCATCATAACTGAATAGAGATAGTGATCACAGTGGTAGTGGTAGTTTGAATTTCCTGGTACTTGTTGCTTCTTGTCTCTCTGGGTTCCCTAATACTTGAATTAGGCACTTTTAGGATTTACAAACAACATGTCAATGTGACTTATAAAATGATGAGTACTTTTTTAGACATAATTGAGTTTGAAATGCCTACAAGTTAGTCAGTTTGAAATGTGAACAGGTAGTTGGGGATGTGGGATTGAAACTGAGGGCTGGATATGTATTTTGAAATAATATAGAGATAATGAAACCCAGGGGTTCTGATGAGGTCACCAAATGAACAAGTAGAGTAAGAGAAGAATGCCCAGGATAGAACCTTGGCATAAACTTAGTTTTTTGTTATTGTTTGGTTGTTTTTCAGTAGTATCTGATTTTTTTTATTCCATTTGGGCTATACTTGGCAAAGATACTAATGTGTTTTACCCACTCTTTTCTCCAGCTCATTTTATAGATGAAGAACTGAGGCACACAGGGTTAAGTGACTTGCTCAGAGTCACACAGCTAGTAAGTAAGTATCTGAGGCAGATTTGAACCCAGATCTTCCTGACTTCAGGGCTGGTGCTCCATCCACTTTGCCACTAGCTGTCCCATACCCAGTTAGGCATGATATGGATGATGAGCTAGCAAAGATGAGGAATCAATAAGTAAGACAATCAGGTCAGAGTGTTGTAGTTAATTCATGTTAGTTAACAGTGTCAGATACTGAAAAGAAAACAAGAATTATGGGGATGGGGAAAGATTATTAGATTTGGCAAATAAGAAAACTTTGTTAACCTTGGAGTGACAGATGGCTATCAAGGTTGGAGACCAGATTGCAAAAGTTTGAAAAATAAATGAGAGAAGAAATGGATATGTACAAAGTAGAGAGGAAGAAAAAGGAGATAAACAAAGTTTCTATGGCCTTGTGAGGAAAGCAGTTTTTGCATATGAGATATATAGGTAATGTAATGAGAAAAGTAATGTATTGGTATTACAAAGATCTGAATTTGAATTCTGAATCAGGTGCTTACTAGTTGTGTCTTTGGGCTATCACTTTACTTCTCCCCCAACACTGACACTGAAGATAGCGTTGAGGAAGATCGGACTAAGAGAACCTATGGAGGTGATTATTGGGAGTAATTTGTTGTTAGCCAGAAGAGTAACGGCTAATTGGAATTTTTCTAGCATTAGACATAATAGAGGTTAATAGATGAATTAGAATGCTTATACCTGAACAGAACTATTTATAGCATCACTTTTTGAGGTAGCAAAGAATTGGAAATTGAGAAGATGTTCATAAATTGTGGAATGGCTGAACAATTTATGGTATATGATTGTAATGGAATGCTATTGTTCCATAAGAAATGATGAGCAGGACTATCACCAAAAAAAGCTGGAAAGACTGATTGTATTAACTATTAATATCAATATTAACTATTAATAAAGACTTATTGTATTAACTGATGCAAAGTAAAGTGAGCACAACCGGGAGAACGTTGTACACAGTGACAATAATAATGTATGATGATCAACTCTGAATGACTTAAATATTATCAGCAATGCAAGGACCAGAGACAACTTTAGGAGACTCATGATGAAAAAGTCTGCCACCAGAAGGAACTGATAGAATCTGAATGCAGATTAAAGCATACCATTCTTCACTTTATTTCCTTCTTGAGTCTTTTTAAAAGCCCTATCTGCCATCTTGGAATCAATACTAAATATTGTTTCCAAGGCAGAAACATGGTAAGGGCTAGATAATTAGGATTAAGTGACTTGCCCAGGGTCACGCAACTAGAAAGTGTCTGAATCAAGATTTGAAACCAGAACTTCCCATCTCTAGACCTGACTTTCAATTCATTGTGTCACCTAGCTGCCCCTTGTCTTATTTCAAAATAATTGGTTTCCAATTTGAAATCCTACATATTTTATTTTATGTATTTTTAAAAATTATTCTGAGTAGGTATCTATAGGTATCATCAGACAGCCATAATAGCCAATGACAAAAAAAGTTAGAGAACCTAGTGCTAGGTTCCTGTTTGCTTATTCCTCTGGGCTTAGGGGATTTTTCTTTGAATGTGTTATTCAACCAGTTCTGAATCCATCTTATTATATGATTGTCTAGAGCAGTGATGGGCAAACTATTCCCCTCGGGCCAGATCCAGGCTGTAGTTTGCCCATTACTGCCTTAAGCAGTTCTCTAATCACTACATCTGGATGTGGGGGCATAGTGATTAGGGAATTGCTTAAGGCAGTAATGGGTAAACTATGGCCTGGATCTGGTCTTCAGGGAATAGTTTGCTCATCACTGCTTTATGTAATGCTTTTGAAAAATTTTTAATAGGTAAATTATATCTGTTGTACCAGGGTAACAAGTAACTTTCAGAAAAGGAAATAAGGTTAATTTGGCCTGCCTTGTTTTTGATGAATTTATGATGGCTCTTTGTAATCAACACCTCCATCCATCACTAACAAATTCCATTAAATTCTAGAATTTTCTAAGGAATTGAAGTCAAATTCAACTGGCCTATAGTTTTCAGAACCTCCTCATTTGCCTTTCTTTTAAAAAAAAGATATATTTGCCCACCTCCAACTTACTGCTACCTCTCTTGTTTTCTTGATCTTTCATTTAAAACTGAGAGTGACTTAGCAGTCACATCTGCCAGTTCTTTAGTTTCTGAGGAGATAGTTCATCTGGATCAAATGACTGGAGTTCATCAAGGACAACTAGGTTCTCTATTACTATCTTCTTCATCTTGGGTATCAGCTTACGATTATCTGTTTTTGTTCTGGTGTTTCCAATTATTATCCTTGCCAGAGAAAAATGAGGTAGAATAATTAAATGACTATACTTTATTTCTGTTGCCACTTGTAATCATATAATCCACTTTAAATAGTGGTCATATCCCCTTTTTTTTCATTCTTCTCTTTCCCCTAATATAGTTTTTAAAAAGAAGGGGGAAAAATCTCCCTTTGTTGATGCTTTCTTCTCTTGCCAAGAATTATTAATTCTTAAATTTAACATTCTTCTCCCTTTCTCTTTTTTTTTCACAAAATCATTCCACATATTTCTCTTTCATTACTTCTTCACATTGTTCTTTTCTTCATATCTTTAAAAAAAGCTGAATTGGTTGGTGAGTTTCTATGTACTTATATGGGTTTCTTCAGACCCCTATCATTTTTTTCCTTATTTATTTACCTTCATTTCCTTAGAATTTAATTTGTGGATTGACTTCCACAGTAAAATTTTTGACAGAGGATCTTTCTTTGAACCTTTTGAAATCTACCTTCCTGAAATCTTGAGTGCATACAAGACCATGCTTTGGCTTTTTATTCCTCTGTCACAAACTCTGTGAGGGAATGGTTGTAAGATTTTTATCATTTCCTTTCCAGCAACCATTTCTTCCCTGTTTGTTGGAAGTCTGATACAGTTTATAATCCCCTTTTGTTGGTCCTTCCATTTTTTAAGGAATGAAATTATCATTAAAGGAAGTTAAAAAAAGTTATTAGATACTCTACAGATGGCAATGTGTACATAATTGAAGTGTCTCATCTGTATTATATTATGCCTCTGTGGAAGGATTGTAATCTGTTTCCTGACCTCATTTATTTCCTTTTTCTGCCAGGTAACCTGTAAAACTTTGATGGCAAACACTGCATTATTTTTATTGATCTTTACCCTAAATATTCTCTGCCATGCTTCTTTTGTTTAGTTCTTAGATTTTTTTCATACAAGTTTATTTTCTTAAAAAAATATTTCTTTCTCCCACATATTCTTTTTATCTGTTCTGTTTCTTTTGAATGAAGTTACATCATCCATATTATTGACATGATTTTTATCACAAATATCAGTGATGAGATCTGTCTCTCTGTAGCTATCTTGAATCCACATTCCACTCAAAAAATGCCTAGTGAAGCGACAGAATCCATCATGATAACAGAACAAGAGTTGCTACAACCCCAAACTGAGTCAGAGATGAGAATAGAATATAACAGTGATTAATCAGTTTGAGGAAAATGATTCTCGAGAGGCAGCCACACAACAGGTCCAACTGGGAGCAACCAGTGAGATAGATGAGGAACTGGTCTGTAAAGCAAAACAGTGTCAAGTGAAAAGAGTACATAAAAGATGATGACCAAACTGGGACTTACAAGTGATTTGGAAATCTCACAATATCCTCTTTGTCATCACAAAGCCAGATGTTATCAAGCCCAGCCAATACCTATGGTCTTTGGAGAAGCCTGTGACATCTGTCAGCAGGCATAGTTAGCTTCTGTGGAAAAAAAAAATCAAAGTTCATGGCAAAACAATCTTCAATATAGAGGAAAATATGCAAAATCCAATTGTGCAAACAGAAAACAAAGAGAAGAGGTTGATGAAACAAGCATGGAAGTTAAGGACATAGAATTGGTCAAGTTCCAGGCAAATGTAACCAGAGTAAAGACTGTCTGAGTTTTAAAAAACAACAGTAATGATATTGTAAATGCTATTATAGAATTAATGATGTAGCAATATGGAATTGAGCAATTTTTTTCAGTGTTTTGGAGAAAATTAAATGCAACCTGATTGAAATTTGTACCGTTTCTATCAGTGAAGTTATGGGTTCTTTTTGGACGAAAAAGTAACTGATAATTATGAGATCATATCTACTTCCTTGTATTGAAACTTTTAGGTTCTCTTGCTTGTTACCTAAACTTCAGATTCTGTGTATATATGTCTGAGATTATGGGTTTCATTCTTACCTCCTTTTTAAGTTTTTCTCTCATATATTTCTGAGTATCTGAACCTTCCTTCATTGCAATTATTCTTTCTGGTGTTTAGCTTGGCAGTTTTAGATAGTTTTCTCTATTCTGTTTTAATTTCTTTATTGTAATAGCATTTTCATTAGATTTTTGAAGACTACAGGCAATTATATTATTACCATTCTTACTTTGTTCTTAACCCATTTGTTAAATGTATTTCACTAGTGTCCAGGAGTCTATTCTCTGTATTTAAGCAGTGGTCTAGAAGTTCAAATACAGTGTATTGTTTTTACATTATTACTACCAATTTTAAGTCTAAAATTAATAAACAATAACCCCAAAGTATTATTTTTAATAAGATTTATTAATAATAACTTTAAGTAAAAGGAATAGAAGACAAAAGTAAAAGCCTGAGTAAACCAGCTTTCCCAACATCACACGTGGGAAAAGAGAGTGCCAGGCAGAGTTACACTCAACTTCATCTATAAAATGTAAGTATTCAGGGTGGGGATGAAAGAGGAAAGGGATGCTGGGAAATGTAGTTCAATTCACAAAATTTCTATTTATACGTTCCCCCCTGTGATCCTTTGGAAGACTAGTCTCTAATGAATCATCGAAACATAATCAACTTAAAACTCTGAAGATTGGGGGCAGCTGGGTAGCTCAGTGGAGTGAGAGTCAGGCCTAGAGACAGGAGGTCCTAGGTTCAAACCCGGCCTCAGCCACTTTCCAGCTGTGTGACCTTGGGCAAGTCACTTGACCCCCATTGCCCACCCTTACCAATCTTCCACCTATGAGACAATACACCGAAGTACAAGGGTTAAAAAAAAAAAAAGAAAGAAAAACTCTGAAGATTTTTAATGAAAGGTATAGGGGCAGCTGGGTAGCTCAGTAGATTGAGAGTCAGGCCTAGAGACAGGAGGTCCTAGGTTCAAACCCGGCCTCAGCCACTTCCCAGCTGTGTGATCCTGGGCAAGTCACTTGACCCCCATTTCCCACCCTTACCACTCTTCTACCTAGGAGCCAGTACACAGAAGTTAAGGGTTTAAGAAAAAAAGAAAGAAAGGTATACACAATATTGCAGTTTCTAAAGGGAAATTACAATAATTTGGGGGTGAAAGAGAAGGAGAACAAAACCAATGATTTCTATTTTGTCCAAAAACCAATTAGGGGGGCAGTCCCCTTTGGCATAAGAGTGTACATTCAAAATAAATAATAATACATTCCCCCTGAGGAGGATGGTGACAAACACAGGGATCATTCAGGGATACATGACTGAGTTATGAGATATATGAAACAATTTGCAAAGGAAATAAAAAACATAAAAAACAAATAAAAGAAAAAATAACTTGTAAATGAAATATAAAATATCATAGCCTTGTGTTTAAAAAATCTAAGTAAAGAAAAAATAAACCTATAACAAGTCCTTGAATCAGGGCCCAATTAAAGTGATTTATGTAATTATGCCTATTTTGATACCTTCAATTTCTTTTTCTTCTCTAATCGCTATTGCTAGTGTTTCTAGTACTATGTTGAATAATAGAGGTGATAATGGGCATCCTTGTTTCACTCCTGATCTTATTGGGAAGGCTTCTAATTTATCCCCATTGCATATGATGTTTGTTGATGGTTTTAGGTATATACTGTTTATTATTTTTAGGAAAGGTCCTTCTATTCCTATACTTTTCAGTGTTTTCAATAGGAATGGATGCTGTATTTTGTCAAAGGCTTTTTCAGCATCTATTGAGATAATCATGTGATTTTTGTTTGTTAGACTGTTGATATGGTCAATTATGTGGATGGTTTTCCTAATGTTGAACCATCCTTGCATTCCTGGTATAAATCCCACCTGATCATGGTGGATGACCTTCTTAATTACTTGCTGGAGTCTCTTTGCTAATATTCTATTTAAGATTTTTGCATCTATGTTCATTAGGGAGATTGGTCTATAGTTTTCTTTCTCTGTTTTTGGTCTACCTGGCTTTGGAATCAGTACCATATTTGTGTCATGAAAGGAATTTGGTAGGACTCCTTCTTTGCTTATCATATCAAATAATTT
>NC_058132.1:130953976-131039230 GCF_016433145.1 Gracilinanus agilis | reverse complement strand
AAGGAATTTGGTAGGACTCCTTCTTTGCTTATCATATCAAATAATTTATATAGTATTGGGATTAGTTGCTCTTTGAATGTCTGATAGAATTCACTTGTGAATCCATCAGGTCGTGGTGATTTTTTCTTAGGGAGTTCTTTAATGGCTTGTTCAATTTCTATTTCTGATATGAGATTATTTAGGTATTCTATTTCTTCTGCTGTTAATCTAGGCAATTTATATTTTTGTAAATATTCATCCATATCTCCTAAATTGTTATATTTGTTGCCATATAATTGGGTGAAATAGTTCTTAATGATTGCCTTAATTTCCCCTTCATTATAGGTGAGGTCTCCCTTTTCATCTCTAATACTGTCAATTTGGTTTTCTTTTTTCCTTTTTCTTATTAGATTGACTAGTACTTTGTCTATTTTATCGGTTTTTTCAAAATACCAGCTTCCAGTCTTATTTATTAATTCAATAGTTCTTTTACTTTCGATTTTATTAATTTCTCCCTTAATTTTTAGTATTTCTAATTTAGTTTTCATCTGGGGGTTTTTTATTTGTTCGCTTTCTAATTTTTTGAGTTGCATGCCCAATTCATTAATCTCTGCCCTCCTTAATTTGTTAATATATGCACTCAAGGATATAAATTTCCCCCTGAGTACTGCCTTGGCTGCATCCCACAGAGTTTGGTAGGATGTCTCATCATTGTCATTCTCTTCAATGAAATTGTTGATTGTTTCTATGATTTCTTCTTTGACAATTTGGTTTTGGAGAATCATATTGTTTAATTTCCAATTGGTTTTTGACTTGCCTGTCCAGGTGCCCTTACTGATTATAATTTTTATTGCATTATGATCTGAGAAGGTTACATTTATTATATCTGCTCTTTTGCATTTGTTTGCCATGATTCTATGCCCTATTACATGGTCAATCTTTGTAAATGTACCATGTGCAGCTGAAAAGAAGGTGTATTCCTTTTTGTCCCTATTTATTTTTCTCCACATATCAATTAAATCTAATTTTTCTAGGACTTCATTCATTTCTCTTACCTCTTTCTTATTTATTTTTTGGTTTGATTTATCTAGATCTGAAAGAGGAATATTTAGATCTCCCACTAGTATGGTTTTACTATCTATTTCCTTCTTGAACTCTGCCAGTTTCTCCTTTATGAATTTGGATGCTCTACCACTTGGTGCATATATATTGAGCAGTGTTATTTCCTCATTGTTTATACTGCCTTTAGTCAGGATGTAATGACTTTCCCTGTCTTTTTTAATCATATCTATTTTTACTTTGGCTTTGTCAGAGATCATGATAGCCACTCCTGCCTTCTTTTTCTCATTTGATGCCCAAAAGATTTTGCTCATACCCTTAACCTTGAACTTGTGTGTGTCTACCCGCCTCATATGTGTTTCTTGTAGACAACCTATGGTAGGATTTTGGTTTCTGATCCACTCTGCTGTTTGCTTCCGTTTTATGAGTGAGTTCATCCCGTTCACATTCAGAGTTACAATTGTTAGTTGTGTATTCACTGACATTTTTGTATCCTCCCCTAGACCCACTCCTTCTTATTACACTATTTTCTTTTACACCAGTGGTTTGCTTTGAGCCAGTATTCCTTATCCCCTCCCTTGATTGACTTCCCTTTCTGCCCCCTCCTTTGTTGTTCCCCTCTTTTTGTTTTTTTTAAAGACCAAATGAATTCCCTCCCCCTTCTTCTCCCCTCCCTTTTTTGGCCTCCCCACTCCCCTGCTCCCTTTGGTTTATCCCTTCTGACTTTCTCAGTAGGGTTAGATAGTTTTTTATCCGGATGGATAATAAAGCTACTCTTCCCTCTCCGGGTTGATTACACTGAGAGTAAGGTTTGATTATGCTCTCTTCCTCTCCTTCTTATGATATTATTCATCTCCTCCCCTTCCCACGCCCTCTTTGTGTGTAATAGAATATCTTATTTTTCTTATTTACTCAGATTTTTCTTAGTGTCCCCTACTATTCCCCCCTCTTTCCCACCCCCCATGTCTTCTTAGACCATTTAGTATCCTGTCCTCTCCCTATGAATTATTCTTCTGGTTGCTATAATAGTGAATATTATAATAGTGTATAGAGTTCACTACAGAGAATTATACATAGCATTTCTCCACCTAGTAATACAGATAATTAGATCTTATTTATGCCCTTAAAGAATCAAGCTTAAAAGACTATGAGTTTTCTTTCTTTTCCCTCTGTTTCTTATTTACCTTTTCATCTTTCTCTTGATATTTGTGGTTGAGTGTCAAACTTTCCATTTAGTCCCGGTCTCTTTTGTGCAAAAACTTGGAATTCTTCAATTTTGTTGAATGCCCATACTTTCCCCTGAAAGTATATGGTTAGTTTTGCTGGGTACTTGATTTGTGGCTGAAGGCCCAGCTCTCTTGCCTTTCTGAATATTGTATTCCAAGCCTTGCGGTCTTTTAGTGTTGAGGCTGCCAGATCCTGTGTGATCCTTATTGGTGCTCCTTGATATTTGAATTGTCTCTTTCTGTCTTCTTGTAAGATTTTTTCTTTAATTTGAAAGCTCTTCAATTTCGCTATTATATTTCTGGGTGTTGACTTTTCTGGGTCCAGTGTAGAGGGTGTTCTATGGATCCTTTCAATGTCTATATTGCCCTCTTGTTGTAGAACTTCAGGGCAATTTTGCTGAATAATTTCTTTAAGTATGGAGTCCAAGTTTCTATTGATTTCTGCCTTTTCTGGAATATCAATGATTCTCAAGTTGTCTCTTCTAGACCGGTTTTCTTGGTCTGTCACTCTCTCCTTGAGATATTTCATGTTTCCTTCTATTTTATCAGTCTTTTGACTTTGTTTTATTTGTTCTTGTTGTCTTGAGAGATCATTGGTTTCTAAATGTTCGATTCTAGCCTTTAAGGATTGGTTTTCCTTTTCAATCTGGTCATTTTTGATCTTCAGTTGTCTTGTCTCACTTTCCAATTGCGAAATTCTGCCTTTTAAACTGTTATTTTCTTGCCAGATTTCTTCCATCTTCCTTAGCATTTCATTTTTAAACTCTTCCATAACTTGTGACCAGCTTTCATTTTTTTGGGGAGGTTTGGATTTTTGTTTTCCCTCCTCTGTTGTCTGGATTTTCTCTGTGTAGAAGTTGTCCAGTGTTCCAGAGTTTCTCTTGATGGTCTTTTTCTTCTGGATTTCCTTATTGCTGGCCATTGTTAGCCCCGCCCCTTTTCCGCTTTGTCTTTGCACTCCGGGTCTGCCTGGGCCTTGCAAGCTTGGGGGGGGGGGGGCTCCGGTCTCCTTGTCCTCGGGGTCAGGCCTCCTGGTAGTTCCCGGTCTGCCCCTCTGCCCGCGGTTCCTTCAGCAGTCTTTGGGGCTGCTTCCACAGCCCCGCTCAGGTCTGCACTGGGTCCTCATTGGAGGTCCAAGCCTGGGCTGGAGATCGTTATTCAAGCCTAGGGCACTGCCTTTGCCTGCGCTGATGCTCTTAGGGCCCTGCTTTCACCCCTGCAGAAGGTAGTGAAAGTCTGTGGGCTGGAGATCTTTATTCGCACCTGAGGCGATGCCTTCAGTGCTTGGGAAAGGCCACGTTTTAGGGGCCTTTGTCCCAGCCGGAGACAGTGCCTTCACCCACGTGGGCGCTCAGGGAGAGTCCCAGCCACCTGGGGTCCCTCGTCTTGAAGCACACAGGTACGGGCTCAGGGGCTGCCAGTGATTTTCTGGTTGCCCCAGTCCTGTTTACCCGCTTGTGCGGTGTGGGGGGTGGGGGAGGGGCTTCTTCCTCTCGTGTTTTAGTGTGAACTGTTTCACCCCTTTAAAGTGTGGAAATGCCCCGATTCTGCGTACCTTCAATGCTGCGCCCTGTTGTGGGGTTCCTTCGTTCCTCTGGACTCGTTTTTATTTCCCCTTGAGGGGTCCTGTGTGGTTCGGTCAGGAGAGATCGAGCAGCTGCTCCTTACTCTGCCGCCATCTTAACCGGAAGTCACCACTATTCTTTTCTATCTCTTATTATGTGGATTCTCATCTCATAGCTTTTGTGGGTCTCATTGCATTTCTTAGTGCAGTGGTTCCCAAACATTTTTGGCCTACTGCCCCCTTTCCAGAAAAAATATTACTTAGCCCCCTGGAAATTAATTTGTTTTAAAATTTTAATAGCAATTAATAGGAAAGATAAATGCACCTGTGGCCATCACTGCCCTCCTGGATCACTGCAGCACCCACCAGGGGGTGGTAGTGCCCACTTTGGGAATCACTGTCTTAGAGGATAAGCAAGTGCTTTATTGTCAGAACATCTTTTTCTCTTAATGAAGATTCTCACCGTGGTTTTTTTTGTTGTTGTTTGTTTTTGCTGAGTAGACACACCTGTCTTTTTCCTTCTGTTCCTTCTTTGTGTGGCTCTTTTTGATTCTCTAATTTCCTTACTAGAATGAAGTTTCCCTTCTCTCTGCCAGCTCTTCTTTGTCCTATTAAAGAACTGATTCTTTTTTCTTTAGGAATACTTCATTATCCCTTACCTATAATATGGAGAGGTAGTCCTTGAGACTTTTTACTTCTTTTCTGAGAGGAAAAGCAGCCTACATGTACTAGGAACACAGGTAGTTATTTGTCTATCGTTTTATTGTAAACATCACACTCAGATTTCTCTAAAAGTGTCTCCGTATTGATTAAAGTTTTCAATATAATTTTTAAAAATCTTCCTGTGGGTGTTTACACCTCATCTCTTAAGCATCCAAGTTCTTTACAGCCAGTTACCATGTATTAACTTGAAAGCTACATAGAACTATCTTTTTATTAGCCTACATAAATCCAATAGCAAGTACATCCCTACTTATATCAACTTTTTATCAATTTCACTAATTTATCTCACTAGTATACTCTTCCAGTTTGTTTTGTTGTCTTAACACATTCTACTTGTTATTTCTTTGTCTTGCCAACTACTTTGTCCTTCTCCTTGTGTCTTTTTTAACATGAAAAAAATAATTTCATTAGGGAAACAATGATCATGTTTAATATATCAAAAGCAAATGTATTTTAGAAATGACATCAGTGAAAATCTTAAAATGAGATGTTTCTTTTGGCCAGCTATTTATAATAGGACCTTGATTCCTTAATGATAAAAGTATTAAACTATACTCATCACTTGTCTCTATGATCTCATTCTTTAGGAGTTTCCTCCATTGATACTTCATTTTTACCTTCTCATCCTATATGATATATATCACTGTTTTCTCATAGTAAGTCTCCATAAAACTACCCAAATGGACGTTTTTTTCAGACTTGTTAACATTTTGTGGGTACCAGGTGATTATTTATGTTGTTCATCTATTATTGCCTGATGCCTACTACTTACTGGTCTACCTTCTCTTCCCATCATATATTTCTCTTTTTTCATTTTTTAACCATAACCACTGATTATCTGTGTAAATAGCTGCATTTGCCTACTAGATAAGTCTCATTTACATTTGGGTTCGCTGAAAACTTTGCTTTTTCCTAAATTGCAAGGTTTCAATTATATAAGATCACTGAGAGAAGAATATTTGTGTTAAAAAGATGATCATGTTTCATATATATTTCAGAGAGAAGAAAATAACACAAAATAGGTAAAAAACAATGGTTCCCATCCCCAATATGGTCCACAGAACATCAAAAGGTCTTAAACAGATGCACATTTTTATATATTTGCAAAACATTTTTTATTATTGTTTATCTTATTTTATAAAATAGTCTTCATTTATGTTGGAATGCTAAACTTATATTTGACTTGACTATCCCAAAAGATACAATCATATATTCTATTTTACTTTTGATGAATAGATGCCTAAATATATTCTGCACCAAATTTCAAATGTTCATTGTCAAAAAAAATTCCTAAGGTGCTAAAGGTAACTAAGCACAATATATTCCTTTTTTATCATGAAGCTTTGTCAGATGCAAGCATACTGATCTAAACTTTCTCAGGGAAGATGCCTGTTATCACCTGATGTGCAGATTTACTATTTCATAAATACTAAAGAACAATGAGAAAACAGTCAAAGTTTAGTTCTTTCTCCTTAATTTAAAGCTACTTCTTTATACTGACCAATTTTGATAAAATCTTTTTGAAGTTAGGACCTGTTTTGGAAGGTCACATCCAGCTCTCAGAAAAGCAAATGCTCTCTTCTCTTTAGATGCTTCTAGAAAAGTTATGAGATTTCTTTATTAGTGATTTACGTCTGAATCAGATCAGACATAGTATTATCAGTGACAGTCTTGAGAAGATCTTCATTAAAACCTGCCACCATGAGAAAGAACACCATTCACATTCAGAGGAAGAACTGTGGGAGTAGAAACACAGAAGAAAAACAACTGCCTGATCACATGGATTGATGGGGATATGATTGGGGATATTGACTCTAAACAAGCACCCTAGTGCAAATATCAATAATATGGAAGTAGGTCTTAATCAATGACACATGTTAAACCCAGTGGAATTATGCATTGGCTATGGGAGGGGGTGGTTGGAGGGGAGGGATAGAAAATGAATCCTATAACCATGGAAAAATGCTCCAAATTAATTAATAAAAAAAAAAGCTCTTTTAAAAAATAAAAAAAAAATAAAAAAAAACCCTGCCACCATGGATTTTCTGCCTTTGAGTTAACAGACAATTCTACTCCCTTGCACTGCTATAGCTAAGTGTTCAATACTGAAGGTGTAACACTCCACATTCGCTGCCAGCAACACCACTGAGATAGCCAAAGAGAAAGAAATCTCCTCTCTGTTGCCATGGTTCATCCAGTTGTTTGAGAAAGAGTAGTAGAGCAGTCATTTGTGGGGATGCTTCGAATATAAAACTGACAACATGAGTAATATGCAGTGCTCAGTGCTATCCATCAACTCCCAGAGCCAGGAATCTTAACTCCAAAGGTTCACTCTTGTGATTTGAATACCTGTGAGAGACATTATGAAGTGTTTGACCTTCAGTTTACTTGCCAAGTAAATTACTTACATGGCTATATGGTAAGGGTCATGTATCTAGTTTGGTCTTGAAGAAAACTTTATGGGAAATGGTACAGGTCATAACAATTGGAATGATTTGCATAACTAACTTGTCACTAATCTCCATGATAACCCTTGTCACTTTAAAGTGGATTTCAGTCTTGGAGGCCGTGTGCCCCTCTTTTCTTACCTTTTTACCCTCTCTACTGCTCTCACTATAGCTTTGACCCCATGGCTAACATTTTTATTCACAATGTATACCTGTGGCTCCTTCTCCCTTTCGTGCCAAACAGGAGTACAATTCACTCTGAAGGACAAAATTAGATGAACTAAAAGAGGAAGACATAAAAACTACTGCAGTAAAGTCTTTGCAGGAATGATATGCATACATATTAAGGGAATTCTCAAAAATATGAACCTGTAAATGTTAATAAAATGTTTCCTACAAAAGACATATCTTTACAGTCATAATTTCTTAAAAGATAAAGAGAAGACAAGATTCTGCTATATTTAATGTTTTTGACCACTAAGAATCCTCTTACTTCAGAGATTAGAATACCAATACATAAGGACTCTCTTCCAATGAGGAGTCTCTCATAAGTATGTTTATATAATACAAGATTCTTTGGGGAATATAACCAAAGATAATTCTGATAAATAACATTTCAATCATTAATAGCAAATGAAGTATAAAAGATGGAGAAGCATAAAGGTATATGCCAATGGCATGGAAGATGCCCTATTAAAGAATATAAAGGTAAATGGAATTGATTACCAAAGATGATGAGACCTTCTAATGCTCATGTTTGATGATAATATTGTGTTGACTTCATCAGGCCCTGGAACATTATAGGGCAGTGATGGGGAACCTTTTAGAGACTGAGTGCTGTTGTCCCCCCTCTTACCCTCCCCCCACACATACCCCAGTATAAGGGCCAGAAATGTGTAAGGGGTAAAAGTAAAAGGTTGGACTAAATTTATCTGAGAGTAGGGTCGCTAGGAATTATTTATAAAAGGAATAGAGGGTGAAAGTAAAAAAATCAGAGAGGATAGGGCAAGATATCTAACCTAACATGCTAAGTATTTTTCTCTGGCCCCTGGCTTAACCCAGGCAGGGCTAATTATTCCTCAGCCAGAGGGGCCTCAGCCTTGAGCCAAGGGCCTGGTGATGAATAAAGCAAGGGCTTCAGTCACAAAGCCTCTCCCAAGAGAAGAGGCCTCTCCTGAGGATAGTCCCTTCAAAAAATCTAGGAAGGAGTCAGTCTTTTTACCTCACCCACATGGTAGTTCAAAAAGAAAGCTTTCCAAGGTCCTCAGCCAAAGCTTCTCCAGGGTTTGGTTCAAGTCAAAAGAGTGGGTCCCAGGAAGTTCTGGCCATTTTTAAAGACCATTCCTTTCTTCACTTCCTGTGCCTTCCATTTTATGTGTGCCAATTACAGCTAAAGCTTTGCTTAGGACTGCCCAGGGGATAGTCAGTTGATTCTGATTCATCACCTATTTTCATACAAGTGGATTATAGACCTCCCCCTCTTAAGTGTATATGCGGTGCATACTCTTCTGATGATTAAATTGAAAAATGGACAGGGTATAGAGTTAATCTCATCTTCACACCATACTGGTGAGGGAGGAAGCACTCCTATTGATCTGAGGATCAGAGGGGTGAGGGAAGTCAGGAATGTCCTCAGGTGCATGGAGAAGGGCAGGGGGACAGCTCCACCCTTGAGTCCCTCTGGTTTTCTAGTAACAAACTCTGCTGGGAGACTATAGGAATGCCCATAGATTCCATAGATTCACCATCACTGTTATATGGCTTCTATTTAGGAAAAAAATGATGGATGAAAAATGCCTCTTGCCCAGAATGATATACATTTGGATGGCCAGACAATTGAATTAGTACATTGGTTCGTATATTTAGAATAGACATTACATATGGACAATGAATTGGACTAAGAATATCTGCAGGAAAAAAAGTAGACTGGACTGTATTTGGGAAACTGTAGGGCATTCCTTTTGCATTTTTAACATCAGCAGCTCCATTGAATAGGACAGGTTGGAGCTTCTTCAAGTTCTTTTGTGACATGGTTGAACTCTCTAGGGTCTTGGGTGGTTCTCATGGGGGAAGGAGGCTTGGATTCACTCACCAGATGAGGTGATGCTGCCTATAAAAGCAGAAAGATGCTTGTCCTTTATCAGTCCCATAAGCCTCTTCCCTCCAGAGACTGCCTCGGTATCTGCCATGTTTATGTATGGGGAAGGAGTGGGATGGAGTTCAGGGAAGGGAGAGGAGGACTTATGACTTACCACCTTCCCATCCCTGGCAGTTGCAGTGCAGCTTCACTCAGAGGCAGCATTTCCCAGGACATGTGGCATTTCAGTTCTGGTACCTCCTGGCAAGGCTTTTCCCGGAACTGTGGTGGTAGGTTCACAGTCCGACCTGGGACCCTGGAAGCCCCAGAGAACCATGCCCATTAAGCAGGCAGGCTAGTTGGGTCAGGCCTGGGAGGAGTCACAGGCTGCAGCAGGTAGGCCTATGTGGTTCATAGATGGGGGAGTGAAATTGGGGAGTTGTTCAGATAGTCAGTGGAACAACAGGCACTGTAGTAGTACTTATTCTTCTTAGGCAGACCAGTCTAGCTTATGCAGCAAGGCAGTATAAAGGAGAATATAAATGGTTTCTGGCAGGCCAATCGAACCACCTCAACTATCACCTTCCCTCAAGTACTGTTGGAGACAACCCAAGACTCTAGGAAAAGCAGTGTTTTCCAGACCTTGCTTCCAAGTCTCTCAAAGCTATCAACAAGGTGAGCAAACCTTGTGAATAAGGGACCTGTAATCTTCATTGCTGTTAATGATGACTCCAAGTACCACCAATAAGGATATAAGCTCAGAAAACCTGGAAAGGTATCACCTCTGAATCACCAATATTGCTTCAAGTCTGGCACCTGAAACTATGGTCCAGGAAAGCAACCTCAGGAGATGATGTGTCTTCAGTTGTATGCATGTAAGTCTCCTCAGCATTTGTAGATACTGAAGGCCCCCCCCCCCAAAAAAAAATAAGTAAGAAAGTTCCTGCCACAAAAGGCCTTGACACTGTCAGGTGATCCAACCAATATAGTTTTATTAATGGAAAAATATTAAAGAACATGTATTACCATTTATTTTCGTATTACACTCTAAGGACCATGGCACTTTTCTATCTGACTTGTACTTAAAATTTTTTATGTATTGTACCTCTATTAAAATGTCAGCTCCTAAGAGTAAGAACTGTCTTTATATTCTATTGGTATTCTTTAGCACTTAGCATTGTTCTCTGTATATAATGTTTTTTATAATAATAAATAAACGATTTTTTTGTTTATTCACCAGAATATTTTATTAAGTACTTCATGTGCCAGGCAATGTAACAAGTGTAGGAGTTAAAAGAAAGACAAAAACACACTACCTGCCTCAAGGAACTCCCATTCTAATGGGGTTAGAAAACCAACATCATAAGCAAAATCTTGTACATATAAGATTTATTCAATGTGAGTGGAATATAATCTCAGAGAGAAGACATTCTGGGTAGGGTTGGGGAAAAGTGAGATGGGAAGGGAAAGGCCCCTTTTAGAAGAAATTGGGATTTGAGCTGAGACGTAATGAAAACCAGGTGGTAGAGTTAAGGAGGGAAAGCATACCAAGTATGGGAGATAGTAAAAAAAAATACATGTAGTCAGAAGATGGAGAGTTGTGTGGGAGAAATAGCAGGAAAGACTGTTTCACTAGTTCACAGAGTACATAGAGGGGAGGAAAAAGGTGTTAGGATACTGGAAAGGTAGAAAGGGGCTTGGTTATAAAGACCAGAAATTAATTAACATAACATTTTTTGTAATTTATTAATAATTTTGCATGTAAATAATTTCTTCAATGAAAAGTAATTACCATAGTTTTAGCTGCTATATATCCATTTTTGATGCTAAGTATTTTATCTGTCTTTCTAAAAACCAGTGGTCAAATTCAAATAGAATTTTATCTTTGCAGAATGCCCTTTATATATATATATATATGTATATATATATAATTCTTAGCTTCCATCTTAGAATCAATACTGTGTATTGGTTCTGAGACAGAAGAGCAGTAAGGGTTAGGCAGTGGGGGTTAAGTGACTTGCCCAGGGTCACACAGCTAGGAAGTTTCTGAGGCCAGATTTAAACCCAGGACCTCCTCTCTCTGGACCAGGTTCTCAATTCACTGAGTCACCCAACTGCCCCCAGATATTTTTAATACAATGTTTTGATTCCATCAAAATTTTTTATTGTTTTAACTTTTTTAATTATATTTTTCCAGATTGTATCTATTCATTTTCTGACATTTCGCAATCTATGTGTTCTCTCTCATACCTCTCCCACCTTCCCACCATCAAATAATTGTAGTTTTGGGATAAATAAATGCTTTCACCCCTCATTTTTACATTTATGGAAGATGACATAAAAAGTGATCATTCAGCTTAGAGAAATTTTAGGAGGCATTACTTTGTTGATAAGAATTTTATACAATTAGCATGTAAACTAATAATTGAAGCGAGGCATTCCTCAGTATGTGATTTTCATAATAGTTTTACCAAAACTTAATTGCTTAATATTTGCAGCATTTATTCTAGTGACTTTTTTCTGATTTATACAAATCACATTTGGAGAGTCAAATTGCTGCTTCTATTTAGATCTGTATGGAATATGATATATAATTGTCACCTCTCTTGTGATCTGCTCTCCAGTCTCCAACATCTCTCTTGCTCTACCAGAGACCAGACCCTAGAGGAACTTGAGCCATGGGGCTCTACTTTTAAGGAACATTATTTCTGGCAAGTCTCAGTCATAATTCATACCACTCTTTTCTTTTCTTTTTCTGGCCCCTTCTCTACAACTTCCTCACCACCCAAACTCCTTTTTTTGGGGGAAATTTCACCAAAGAGATTCTAAGCTCCTTAAGAACAAGGATTATCTTTTGTCTAACAAATGATTAAATGCTTTTTTAACCCCTTTATATTTGTTTGTATACAATAATGTGCTACTTTCTACATTTTTAGAGGAGACTTAACATTCTCTTATTCCTCAAGGCTCTCTCTTTAAAAAAAAGTAGGTTATAGATATAACCTGATATGGTAATGTAATTTTTCCCCCTAAATCATAGGCATCATCTGTTAACAATATTCATTGCTAATTATATTTCCTTCATGGCAGAGGTAATGAATTAACATTTGGCAGTGTATTATTTTATTTTTTTAAATATTTACCAATTACATGTAATTATATTTAACATTCATTTTTTACATTGAATTCCCAGTTCTCTTCCTTCCTCCCATCCCTCTTTCCTATTTGAGAAGGTGAGAATTTTTATTTCAATTATACATGTAAAGTCATGTAAAACATTTCTACAGCTGTTTTGCAAAAGAAAGCATACCCATAAAATCTAGAATAACGAAAAAATTTTAAAGTATGCTTCATTCTGTATTCAGAGTTCATTAGTATTCTCTCTGGAGATAGAATTTTTTATAATGGGTCTTTTGAAATTGTCTTGGATCATTGGCTTGATCAGACTAGCTAAGCCTTTTCCAGTTGATCATCCTTAAAATATTGCTGTTACCATATAGTGTTCTCCTACTTCTGCTCACTTTGCATTATATGAGTTAATATAAGTCTTTCTAACTTTTTTGAATCCATCTTGCTCATCATTTTCCCCCCCTGTTTGTCATTTCTTAAGCACAATAATTTTCTTTTAGCTGAAGCCCAGCAGATTTTGCTCTAATATTTAAATGAGTTTCTTGTAGGCAACATATTGTGGAATTCTGGCTTTTAATCTGCTCGCTATCCTCCTCTTCCATTTTGTGGGTGAGTTTATCTCATTCACATTCAGATTTATGATGACTAACTCTGTTTCCTTCCAGCTTATTTTTCTCCTGTTTAACCTTCTCTTTCTCTCTTGTTAGTCTTTTTCCTGTTCACAAATGCTTTTGCTTCTGTTTACATGCTTTCTCAAATTCCCCCTCCCTTTTGTCTGCCCCCTCTTATTTTTGTTCTCCCTCTCCTTCTGCCATATTGTGTAAGATAGATTTCTATATCTCAGTGATGGGCAACCTTTTGAGGTTGGTGTGCCAAAATTCGCCAAAAACCGAGCAAAACTTGGGTGGTGTGTCACTTTGAGAAAAAAACACCACAATTTCACGTTATTTATAGTTTAAATAACAAAAATGTAGAATTGTAATATATAAATGTATTTAATAAACTAAAATGAGCAAATTAATATAGGTAGAATTGTCGTCTATAGTGTGTAATGTCTACACTACACTACAGCAAATGTTTCATCCGTGGCATTCTTCTCTGTATGCGACTGTGTCATCAGAAATGGCTACTTGTGTCATAGGTTTGCCATCACCATTATATCTGTTTTGAGTGTTACTCCTGCTTTGTGCCAGTGCTGATGAGAACAAAGTTCAAGCATTGTCCACTATCCCCTCATCTTTCCTTCTAATGTATTAATTCTTTTATGCCTCCTCATATGAAATAATTTACTCCCAACTTTCTCTCCTCCTTTTCTCTTTTGGAAGTATTACTTTTTTTTCTCTTGGTTTTTAAAAAATGTCCCATTATATTTAACTCACTCTCTGCTCTATCTATATATGCTCCTATTCATTGCTCTAATTGTTCTAAAGTTCATAAGTATCTTCAATATCTTAAGAAAACTGAGCACTTTAGATATATTAAGTACTTCAGATATCATAGATATCTTGAGCATTAGTTATCACTTTCTTATTAGTAATATAATTAGTTTAACCCCATCGTTTTCATTGATTGCTTTAAGTGTATTAAATACATTAGGTATCTATCATACTAAAGCAATCTTAAGTGTCTTAATTGCCACTTTTTTGTATTGCTGTCCTCTTTGGAATTTATATTTTGGCCATTTCTCTTGTGATATTTTCCTGACATCTGACTTTTTCTCAGTCTTTTGCTAATTTTGGAATTATTTTTCCCCTTGACTTTATGATTTAGGCTGAAGCTTAGCTTCATTCCTGAGGTGGAAGGAGTGCTGTCCTACAGTTGTACTGTTCCTGGAGTTAGCTCAGTTATCTCAGTCTCAGATTGAGCACTCTTCAGGTGGCCTGGATGGCCTGCTGTGTGCAGGTTTGCAGCTATGGAGTTCAAGTGGTTGGGGATGCCCAGTCCCACCAAGGCTGGCCTTGGGGGCCTGAGTCCCTCCCACTTCTACCTGTGTTAGATCACACAATTTCTGTTCTAGCTAGATTATGCAAGGCTGCTTTTCTCCTACTGTTGTTTGTTGTATATTACATTGGTTTCTGCTCTTACCCTATTGTGGTTGGATTGAGTCAGCTATTCTCTTTTTCATGCTGGTTGTGCTATATTAGGTCTGAGTCCTGCTGAGGCTTGTTCAGCACTCCCTTCTTATATTCCATTGAAATGAATATTCCTTTTTATCTCTCAATGTTGTTCTGGATTGGAGCACTGCCTCATCTCTTTGTCTGTTGTTTCTGAGCTCCAATATTTGTTTTCAGGTGTTTTTGTTATTCTGTGATTCTTTTGAGGGTGATTTAGGGGTGTTTTTTGCATTTTATTTGTATGTTATATATTCTATATGTGCTCACATCATTATATTTCTGCCATGTATATAGTTACATAATTATGTAATAGAGATACAAATTCTTCTGGATTTTTTGTGAATAAATGAACTATGTTACAACTCAAGTAGAAAATTTTTAACCATATTATGACTTATTTCCATTCACTGTTAATTGATACTTTTCTTTTTTCTGTTTTCTTTTTCTTTCTTTCTTTTTTGGGGGAGTAGGCAATTGCATTGCCTCCTATAGCAAAGTGGCCTTACCAAAACGGGTTTACACTCAATACTTGGTTTCGTATGGATCCATTAAATAACATCAATGTTGATAAAGATAAACCTTATCTTTATTGGTAAGTAATTTGTTTAATTTTGAACCTCTTTTTAAAAATAAATTTTACTTATATTATTCTTACAGCTGCGTATTTATGTTAAAGTGAATAATTCACATTTGTATATGGTTTTGTTTACAAAGCAATTTTTCCCCCCACAACAATCCTATAAATTAGATCATATGTAGGTATTATTATTCCATTGTACACATGAAGAAATAGGATAAGGAAGGCTAAATGACTTAGCCGGGATTACACAGACACTAAATAACTAGATTTGAACCTATCTCTTCTTACCAAAATAAGATGCTGTTTCTATGTTGCTTCAAATACATAAATAGATAGTAGATATCAAGAGAAAATTAAGTCCATGTTTGTTTGTTTTTTTCACATGAATTTGAAAAAATATGCAGGGATTTTCTGGCTTTAGTGTTCCATAGCCAAGTCACTTAATCATTCATTAAAAATTCTAGGTGGTATACCTGAGGAGTTATGAGTGTTTCTTTCTAATGCTACTGACTTTAACTCCCATTCTCTTCTCATTTCCCTACTGTTAACAGCTAGTAATTAATTCCCCAGTTCCATTAGGACAATTAACATCAATTAGTTTTTTAACAGGGTTGTTTATTGTGAAGATGTAGCAAAAATACAAGTATAAACACCTCTCCAACACCTGTGGGATATACTCTCCCTTATACTGTTTCTGACCCTAGATAGCATAGGTTTAGATTTAATACAGTTTTAGCATAGCATTGATCTGACCAAGTTTATGTTCAAGTAAACCATTGCCAGTGGATGAATTCCTATTCCATTTCCACTTTTGGATCTTTGTGGCTTCTGTGTTAGAGAAGCTGGACTACAAAGCCTACCTTGGACTTCTTTGTTGGAATTCTTGATCGTTCCCTCTCCTGACCTCTTTAAACTAACAAAGTGGTAGCCATCTTCAATTCTTTTCTTCCAAAAACAGGAAGAATAGATACAGCAGCAACAGAGGGGCCAGATTTTCATATGTTACACTGTGCTGGTACTAGTAAGAAGATAAAGGCTTGATTGTCTCAATTCTCTGAAAGGGTTTAAATCTTTGTCTTCTTACTTGAATGTAGCAGAACGTAAAAAGTGAGACCAAGTGACAAGCCTTGCCTAATACTCCTTTGAATTAACCTTTCATCTAACTTGACAACAGACAGGAACCAGTGATATATTTGAGTGAGTGTGTATGTGCACACATGTGTACACAACCATTCTAGAACTTACTCATGGAAATATTTTTAGATCTTTCTTTCATAGTTATCTTTAAAACCATTTCATAAAATATCCAGTAATAAAAGGTATGATTGCTTTATAGTTATACTTCTTTCATGACATAAAACAAAATAATTCAAACTTTTGGTCTCTAACTTTATTAATAACTTTGATTCTTAATGTTATTTGACTGTTCCTTTCTCTGGATGCTTATAAGAACAGTAGGTAGGAATGGGGACCATTCAAGGTATGACCTAAATAGAATCCCTTTTAAATATGGAGTAGAAATGGATTAAGTAGATTAAGAGATTAGAACTAGTAGATAGAATGCTGTAAGAACTATGGACAGAGTTCACAACGCTGTTTAGGAGGAAGCAATATAAAACATACCAAAGAAAAAGAAGAGTAAGGAAGCAAATGACTAGGTGATGAAGTTTTACAAATAGCCAAGGAAAGAAAAATTTAAAAGGTAAAGGAGAAAGGGAAAAATATATGCATCTGAATGCAGAGTTCCAGAGAAGAGCAAAAAGAGATAATAATATTTTCGTGAGTAGCACAGAGAAATAGAAGGAAACAATAGAATGGGAAAGAGAAGGGATCTCTTTAAGAAAAGTAGAAATATTAATGGAATGTTTCATGCAGAAATGGGCATGATAAAAGACAAAAATGGTAGGCTTATCAGATGTAGAATAGATTAAGAAATAATATCAAGATTATACAGAAGAAATATATAAGAAAGATCTTAATATCACTTGATAACTCTGATGGTGTGGTTATAGACCTAGAGCCAGACATCCCAGAGAATGAAGACAAGGGTGCCTTTGGAAGCATTGCTAACAATAAGGCTAGTGGAGGTGAGGGAATTCTAGCTGAACTATTTAAAATCCACAAAGAAGATGCTATTAAAATGTTGCTCTCCATATGCCAGCAAATTTGGAAAACTCAAAAGTAGTCACTGGATTGGAATAGATTAGTTTATGTCTCAATCCTAAAGTAGAGTGAGGCTGAGGAATATTCTAATTACCAAACAGCTCTGTTCATTTCACATATGAGCAAAGTTATGCTTAAGATGTTGGAAGCTATGCCTACTCTTTGACCTTACAAAACTACTACTAGGTCTGTATCCCAAAAAGATTACAGATAAGAGAAAAGAACCAATCTTTGTAAAAGTATTTATGACAACTCTTTTTGTGGTGGCAAAGAACTGGAAACTGAAGGGATGTCCATCAATTGGAAAATGGCTGAACAAGTTGTGATATATGCTTGTAATGGAATGCTATTGTGCCTTAAGAAAAGACAAGCAAAATGATCACAGGAAAAGCCTGGAAAAACTTACATGAAGTGATGCAACATGAAGTGAACAGAACATGGAGAACGTTGTACACGGTATCAACAATAATGTATAATGATCAACTGTGAATGACTTAACTATTATCAATAAGGTAAGGATCCAAGACAATTCCAAGAGACTCATGAAATAAAAAAAGATATCTGCTACCACTGAAGGAAAAGATGGAGTTGAATGCAAAGCAAATTGAAACATACCCTTCTTTACTTTTATTACTTTTATTTCCTCTGTGATTTTTCTGTAATATAAGCAATATGTCTTGTTTCACTACATGACAAACATGGAAGTATGTTTTATATGATAAATATATACAACCTATATCATATTACCTGCCTTCTTAGGAAAGAGAATAGGTTGTAAGGAGTGGGGGAAAGAGAGAGAGACAGAGAGAGAGAGAGAGAGAGAGAGAGAGAGAACGAACAAGCATGATAAAATATCAAAAGATGAATATTAAGAAATTGTATTGATATGTAACCTGGGGGAAAAATAAAAATTGTAATAAAAAAGACATGAGGAAGAAAGAAGAAGAAAGAAAGAAGAGAAGAAGGGGATAGAGTAGAAGGAAGAGCAGGGACAGAAGGCAGGAGAGAAAGAAAAAAAATGTTGCAAGCCAAACTTCAGCAAATTGTGAACTAAGAAGTAGCTGAAGAGCAGGTTAGTTTCTAAAAAGCAGAGAAACTGGAGACCAAATTGAGAATATTCTTTGGATTATGGAGAAAGCAAAGGAGTTCCAGAAAAACATCATCTTGTGCTTTTTTTGATTAAAGCCTCTGACTGTAGATTACAGTAAAATGAGAATACCAGGGTCAAATTACTTAACTTGTGAAGAACCTCTACGTGGGCAAAGAAGCATCAATTAGAACTGAACATGGAATAACTGATTAACTTAAGATTGGAAAAGTAGTACAACAAGTTTGTATACCTTATTCATTTAACTTATATGCTGAATACATTGTACAAAACATCAGACTGAATTAAAAGCCAGAATTAAGGGTGCTGGGAGAAATATCAACAGTCTCAGTTATGAGAATGATACCACTCTGATGGCAGAAAGTGAAGAAGAATTAAGAAGCCTCTTAATAAAGGTGAAAGAGGAGAGCATGAAAATTTAAAAAGCCTTTGGTATTAAAGCTTAACTTCAAAAGATGAACTTGACAATTGGTCCTATCAATTCCTGGTAAATAGAGGGAGAAGAAATAGAAACTGTGTCAGATCTGGACAGTATGCTAAAAAGCAGAGATCTCACCTTGCCAACAAAGATCTTTATAGTCAATGCTATGGCTCCTTCAGTAGCAATATATGACTGTTAGAATTGGACTGTAAGGAAAGCTGAACACCATAGAATCAACACTGTCTAATTATGATGCAAAGACTTTTGAGAGTCCCTTCAACTGAGAGATCACATCAATCAATACTTAAAGAAATTCAGACTATTAAATGGAGGGTCAAATCTTGAAGCTGAAGTTTAAATGCATTGGCCACATAATGAGAAGACAGGACTTATTGAAAAAGACCCTGATGTTGAGAAAGATTGAAGGTTAAAGGAAAAGTGGATGGTAGAAGATAAGATAGATTGATGGTATCACAGAAGCAATGAATATGAGCTTGGATGGACTTTAGGAGATAGTGGAAGATATGTTTCCATGAAGTCATGAAGAGTAGGACACAACTGAACAACAATGTGACAGGATGTGTGTGTTTTAAGTGGTGGAGTTACAAAAAAGAAAAAAATGCACTCTACCCTCAGTGAGCTTACAATTCTAAGGGGAAAGGCAGCACACAAAAGAGAGCTAAAAAGTTGGGAGCTATGAAGGAAGATACTCATAAGGACATTATATCAAAGTCCAGAGAATCAGAATCAGATCTGGAAGAGAAATGGAACATGGCCAGCTCGGGCCATTTTCTAAAATGGAAGCTTTAATAGGAACTCACAAATGGGAGAAAAAGCAGAATGGCAGAAAAGTGCTTCCAGGATGAGAAGGCCTCAAGACTCTGAGGGAAGTTTTAGGATGAGACAGTCACTGAGGTATAGTAGTGAAATCTAGATTCAGAAGCAGTACTCATATGGGAATGATGGAAAACTGGCCTGCACTTCTCTCTAAAATGGAAACTTGGCTATTAACTCACATTTGGAAGGAGTCTAGCATAGCAAATGAGTATTGCAGGACCAGAAAGCCCCAAGGTACTAAGCAGAGTTTTCCAGCTTAAAAAAATAATTATAATAATACCACCATGATTTGTTTATCACTTTATAAAGGGAAAGGGAAAAGGAATGAGAAGATAACTTGCATTTTAATATTATCAGCTATGGTAAGTGCTTTAAGCAAATAATATGTCATTTGATCCTTACAATAACCCTGAGAGATAAATGTCATCATTCTCCTAATTTTACATTTGAGGAAACAAGCAAATAAAGATTTAGTGATTTGCCTATAGCTATAGTATTTGAGGACATATTTGAACTTAGGTCTTCAAATGGAAGTATCTCTTTTACTTACATTATATTATTTGCAACTTCCCATTAAAAACTTATCCTGAACTCACGAGTTATTAGTGTTTCCTTAAATTGTCTTGTGTTTGTGAATCAGTATGAATTTCTTAATAGTCAACTAGAATGTGAGGTGTGACTTTTTTTCATTTTAAATTTGTCACCAATACCTTACCTTGCAACATTTGCTTTATAAGCAAATTTGCAAAGGAGTGATTATTTCCTTTGTATACAGAACTTGCAGAGTGGAAACTTCTCCAATAAGCAATTCACTATGCATCAGTAATTTAGTAAGTAAATTTTAAGGGAATTTCTGGTTGACTAGTTCTATGATTACTGGGCAGATTATTTAACCTTTTTTTGTGGCTCAGTTTTTTCATCTGTAAAATGAGGATAAGAAGATGTATAGTACTTGAAGGATTTTTGTGAGAATCAATTGAGATGATATATGTAAAGATGTTCACAAAACTTAAAATGTCATCTAAATGTGATTTACTGTTATTTTTATTCTTTCACATTCTTCAGGTAAGATAATGACCTTTGATGGTCAGGCCAGGATCTCTGTCAGTATTTATCAGTCAGTAATTATTGTTATTCTCTGTATTTGAATACAAATTAAAATATTCTATAATTCTTAACCTTTCAGTAGTTCAGATCTTTGCTTTTCTGAACTCTGCCCCCCAACCAAAGCACTTAGAATTTCAACATGTTATATTTTATTGTTTTGTCTGTAAATATATACCTGTTCTTCTCTGCTTGCTAAGTTGTGTGTACTTATTATGCTTTTAATAGTAATTTAATACTATTCAGTTTTATTCTCTCTCTCTCTCTCTCTCTCTCTCTCTCTCTCTCTCTCTGTCTCTCTGTCTCTCTGTCTCTCTGTCTCTCTGTCTCTCTCTCTCTCTGTCTCTGTCTGTCTGTCTGTCTCTCCTTCCCTACTTCCCTCTCTCTTCCTTTCTCTTTCTCTCGCTCACTCTCTTTCTCTCTTGCTTTCTTACAGTTTTCGTACTAGTAAAGGTGTTGGTTATTCTGCTCATTTTGTTGGCAACTGTTTGATAGTCACTTCTCTGAAGTCAAAGGGCAAAGGTTTTCAGCACTGTGTGAAGTATGATTTTCAACCACGGAAAGTAAGTAAAAATGAAAATGATTTTGGATTGTTTCTTTTAGGTGAAATATTTTTATTCCCATGTTCTATGAAATAAATTGTAAAATCTGTTGAATTTTGGGTGTATTTTTCCTTGGTTTACAAGTTCAGAGTGGATAAAACTTGAGAAAGAAACCATTTTAAATAAATCTGTGGGCTCAGATTTTTTTTGGATTGTACAGTATATTTTAATAAACAAAACAGAGGCAAAATCTTTGCAGGAAGACAAATTTGATGTTGTTGGTATCTTTGAGGCTTATGAGAATGGGGCCTGTGACTGGAAAGCCAGCTAGTTCATAACATAAATGATTATTTTGAGGAAACAAATTTACTAAATAATGCCAAAGATTAAGCTGAAAAGGGACCATTTAGTCAAATTCATCCATAAATAAGAATCCTTGAAATATAGTAGCTGACAGAGGACATATTATTTGTAAAGCATTTTGTAAACCTTAAAGTGCTATAAAAATGGTTGTGATGATGATGATGATGATGATGATGATGATGATAAGTGCCTATCTGGTCTTTGCTTGGAAAGGAAACCCATTCCTTTTCAAGACAGTTTCTTTTCCTTTTAAATGAATCTCATTATTATGAAGTTTTTTCTTATATGAATATAAATTTTTCTCTTTGGAGCCTCAATTCAGTGATCCCTCTGGACCAACCAGACCAACCAGAACAAAATCTGTTCCTTCTTCCACATAACATATCAGCTATTCATATTGAAAATTGCTCTCACATCCCCCTAAAGTTTTCCCTTCATTAAATCATTCCCAGTTCTTGACTCTCCTTACACTTTATGTGAAAAGTGTAGGACAGGGCAGCTGGGTAGCTCAGTGGAGTGAGAGTCAGGCCCAGAGACAGGAGGTCCTAGGTTCAAACCCGGCCTCAGCCACTTCCCAGCTGTGTGACCCTGGGCAAGTCACTTGACCCCCATTGCCCACCCTTACCAATCTTCCACCTATGAGACAATACGCCGAAGTACAAGGGTTAAAAAAAAAAAGTATAGGACAGTGATGGGCAAATTACAGCTCATGGGCCAGATGTGACTCCCTGAAATGTTTTATCTGGCTTCATGACATTATTCCTAATCTGACGAATACAGTGAGTAGGATACAATGCAATAAAACTTCGAAAGAGTTGCCTTAGAAACAGACTGACAGATGAACATTTCCTTTCCTTTGGCCCCCTCTTTAAAAAGTTTGCCCATCACTAGTGTTGAATATATGAGCCATGCCCAAGTTTACACAGAAATTTATAATTTCTAAATCTAAATAAAATGCCAGCATATTGTGAAAGATAATTATTACATGTCATGATCACCTTTGACTTTTGTTAAATTAACAGTATAAATTAAACAACTAACAGTGGTGGAATAATGTTATCCAACATTGATTTTATCATCCCTCTCTATCTTTCCAGTTCTCTGGTAAGATAATTTGATATTTTCAAAATAGAATTAACTTTTTATTCATTGTCACTTAAATTAATGTGCTAGAGTACTTTTAATGAGGGAGGAATAAATCCTAATGATAGAGTTGCATTATTTGTAAGATATTTAAAAGTTGCTAACTTTGCTCTGATGACTTTAAAAGACAGGGAAATATAGCAGAATTAGTTTTTATTTGATAAGTGATTTGTTTATCCCTCTTCTCTTAAATCATTTATCAGTTCTAATGGTCTTAATGACTTTAATGGTTTACCAAATCTTGCAAATGGACACTTTTTCTCCTGATGGATTCTATTTTACTAGAGAAAATAGTTTATTCCCAAACTTCTCGACACAGACAGAACTCATTCCATTTTGTTTTTTACACAAAATAAATTTGAGACAATCTCAAGGGGTGAGAAAAGGTTCTTGCAGAAAGTGAGATTTTAATAAGTTGAGATTTGAAGGAAGCTGAAAGGTTTAAATGAGGAGGGAGAGCATTCTGGATATAGTAGACAACCAGTGGAAATACCCTAGATATGGGCAATATAATGTTCCTTGTATAAGAAGGTCAATGTTACCTGAATTTCAAAGTATGGGGAGGGGAATAAGATTTCAGAAAACAGGAAAGGTAGGAAGGAGCCAGGTTGTGAAGGATTTTAAAAGTCAAATTAGTCAAATTTATCTTTGACCAGAGAGGTAATTCAAGCCACTGGAATTTATTGTGGTAGGCAGTTAAAAAACATCAGTGAGACTTCCAGTTCATGTGACCAACAAGCTAGAGGACTAGATATTTTTTTTCTGATCCTCATGAGCTCTCAAAGACCTCTGTAATATGAATTATTCATGAGATAAAGCAATTTTAGCTATCTTCATGCATCAAGAACCCAAAGTAATATTTCAGTGAACTAGTAACAGAAAAAAGTAGCCCCCATCACATAGTATGTTTTCTGATTATCCCTTCCCTCACGACCTACCACACTTCAGTAGCAGGGCTACAGTGCAGAACCAGATATGTAACAGAACTAAACTTTACAGTTGAAAAAAAAACAAAAGGAGGCAGGTTAACCAGGCTGAGATAGCAACATGGGAACTATTTGTTTTCTAACAATGGTTATCCAGAGAACTAAACAGAGGAAACTGAGAAAGGATATGTGATATTCAACTAAGCCTGAGAGAAAATGTCCAAAATCCATCTGGGCCAATTCCATCCCCACATATGAATTATACCTGTGACTTACCTGGCGTGGGAAGAGACTGGGAAGGGTTTGGGGTCCAGCTCCCTGGTAAATCAGCATCAAATGAGTAGGTATAAGAAAATGAATGAAGGGGAATTAAAAAAAAACAACCAACAACCTGAAATTACTGAAATCATCAGTTGCCTCTTCTGGAGAAAGAAAGCTAATACTTTGAGCACAAGCAAATATACCAACAGGAATGATATTAATAACAGAAGAGAGTATAGCCTCAGATCAGCTAAGAAAAGTCCAGATATCAGTGAATAAAATTTGAAAAACAGTGGAAAATGAATTAATATCCTATTAGGGAGAAGACCTTATTGATTCCCAAGACAGAATGGAACCATAGTAAGATATGTTCCTAAGTAATTTGAAAGAGAAATACAAACTTTGGAAGTAGAACTTATGGCCTACAAAGCAGAAATAATAGAAGCAATAGGAAAACAAGAAGATATCATTAGCAGTTGTTTAGAACAATTTCAGTTGAATGTTGAAGTCAGAAGCCAGACTATAGAGAATGAGAGCAGACACAGCTAGGTTGCTCAGTGGATAGAGCCAAGCCTGGACACGGGAGGTTCAAATGTGACCCTGGACACTTCTTAGTTGTGTGACCCAGGGCAAATAACTTAAACATTGGCCCCTCCTCCCCACCATTGTCTAGCTCTTACTTATCTTCTGACTTGGAACCAATAAATAGTATTGATTCTAAGATGTAAAAAAATATATTTATAATACTGTTCTCTCCTTGTTCTTCTCTTACCTGTTTGAACTGGTTTCAGACAGAAGAGGTAGAGTTTTTTCTCTTGATCTTAGTCTCCCTTGCTGAATCCTTATCCAGGTTTCTCTAGCTAATTATAGGGCTCTCCCAAGGTTCTGTCATGAGTCCCTTCTCTTTTTGATCTATACCAGTAATGGGCAAACTACGGCCTGCGGGCCAGATGCAGACCCCTGAAATGTTCTATCTGGCTACATGACATTATTCCTAATCTGACGAATACAATGAGTAGGATACAATATAATGAAACTTGGAAAGAGTTGCCTTAGAAACAGACTGACAGATGAGCATTTCCTTTCCTTTAACCCCCTCTTTAAAAAGTTTGCCCATCACTGTTCTATACTATTTCCCTTGGTAATCTCATCAACTCCCATGGATTCAGTTATTTGATTTTCAATTAATTTTTTAGCCCTAACCTTCTCCTGACCTCCAATTTCACTTCTCTAACTGCCTATTAGACATACCAAACTGGATATCTCATAGACATCTTATTCTCAACATGTCAAAAACCATTCATTATCTTTCCCCATAAACCTCTCTACTTCTGAATTTCCCTATTAAGTTCTAGGGCACTCCCATTTTCCCAGACACCAAGGTTCACAACTTATATTTCATCCTTAACACCCTAATTGCTCTCCTTCTGTCCCCCCTTCCATATCCAATTTGTTGTCAAGCCCTTTTGTTTCTATCTTCATATCATCTCTTGTGTACACTTTGTTCTCCTGATACTACCACCATCTTACAACACGCCCTTATCACCTCACACCTGTACTATTACAATGGCTTTTTGGTTGATCTCCCTCTCTGAAGTCTCTTTGTACACCACCTGTCTGTGTATCCAAAGCTGTCAAATTCATTTGAAAAAACAGATCTGACCATATCCTCATACCTCTTCCATAGTCTATTGGATATGAGATCCAGTGATGTTGCCATCCTTGCTATTTATTACACCAGACTCTCCATCTCATAACCCTGTGCATCTTTACTGGCTGTCCTCCATGTCTTTAACTAATCTCTGCTGCCTGGTTTCCATACCTTCCTTCAGGTCACAGCTAAAAGCCTCACCTTCTGTGAGAAGTCTTTCCCATTCCCCTGAAATGTTAGTGCCTTCTCTCTGAAACTATCCCTAGGAGTAATATTAGCAGTGATACAAGTGTATGTATCTTTTTTGGTTATAATTTTTGCTTACTGTCTTCCTCAGCAGACTGAGCTACTTCAGAGCAGGAGACTATTAGAAAAAGTCTTGATTAAAAAAGGAATGAAGGCCAGACTTAAGGTGTTAACATTCAGAATGGAATGTACAGATAAATGCGAGGTTTATTCTGAGAATACTTTTGCTAAAACTGATGTTCAGGAAGTTGGAGGATAAAGAAGTCGGCTATAACTCTGAGGTTATTAGTATTAACAGCAATAGTCATAGTCAGATCAGAAAAAGAGGTTTTGTAGAGAAGAGGAAAAATTTAGTTTTAGTTTGTAATATCTTAGATATTTTTCTCTTAGCTTGATATGAATAAAATATAGAACATAACCATGTAAAGATTTTTTTAAAGCTTATTAAATGGTAGCCATAAGTTGGGAACTAATATCATTTATTCCTATTCATCTATACCTAATTATAGCAAAACCTCAAAACAGTAAGTATTTAGCAGTTACCTGGGTTAGTAAAGCAAACTTTTAGCTAGTCCGAAATACATAATTGGAGTCATTTGCTTTTTTTTTTTTTTTTTTTTTTTTTTTTTTTTTTTTTTTTTTTTTTTTAATTTTTTAACCCTTGTACTTCGGCGTATTGTCTCATAGGTGGGAGATTGGTAAGGGTAGGCAATGGGGGTCAAGTGACTTGCCCAGGGTCACACAGCTGGGAAGTGTCTGAGGCCAGATTGAGTCATTTGCTTTTAACTTGAATTATAATATTTTTCTATGATAAACTGAGTTTTTATGTGACATGAACATTTTAATGATTTTTATTTATTGTAATTGATTAAAATTTTATTAATGTTCATTGTTGCCTTTTCTCAACTCCCTTAAGTGGTACATGATCAGCATTGTTCACATCTACAACCGTTGGAGAAATAGTGAAATACGGTGTTATGTTAATGGTCAGCTGGTTTCATATGGTGATATGGCCTGGCATGTTAACACAAATGATGTAAGTTTATTATCTTTTGATTTTTAAAACTTATCTATCACTTGTTTTACAGTTTTAATGTGATTAGAAATGAAATGACAGTGATCATTGTCTGATAAATTAATAATATTGAAATATTGAATATTGAAAATAAATGTAAGTACATTTCATTTTTAAATACAAAGAATATGAACATTATTTAAAGAAAGTTACTGACTTTGCAACTGCTTCTAATTCATGTGCAATTCAAAACATCACTTAGTGATGTCATTGCTCTTTCTTAACAATGAAGGATGAACAACAACTGCTAAAAGTTTATTTAATTATTCTCATCTATTATATTTTTATTATGCTATTATATTACGTTTTGTAGTTAAAGGGGAAAGTATTTTGTTTAGATGTCATTCAAAAATAATGCGTTTGATATTATATATGTTTCTTTTTATTTTTAAACAGAGCTATGATAAGTGCTTTCTTGGATCTTCAGAAACTGCTGATGCAAATAGAGTTTTCTGTGGTCAACTTGGTGCAGTTTATGTATTCAGTGAAGCACTCAACCCAGCACAGATATTTGCAATACATCAGTTAGGACCTGGATATAAGGTAGTAATTAGTATCTTCTTATAATTTCTATGGGCAATATGAAACTACAGATTTAAAATGTTATATAATATAGTACCTCATAAAGTTCTTATTTAAATTAAACTAGGAGCCATAATAACTTTTGTAATTAAAATCTGGCATTCTAAACTTTATGAAATTTCCATTATTGTTTCTTTCCTTAGCATCTTTCATCCTCATTTTCTCATGTGGTAGTCCTTCATTGAATTTTATAATACTAACAAAATATTTTCTTAATTTGCTCTTCAAAAATAAAAAAAAACTGATAAAAATTATGAGTTTAGAAAATAATTGTTAAAACAATACATTAAGGAGAGTTAAATGAATTTTTAAAAACACCTTGATTTCATATTTTTTAGATTTAAAGTAAAGAGGAAACAAAAGAAATGAGAAAAGGAATAGAAATGAAGGTAGTACGTAACATTGTCTTATGCATAAATAATTGAATTTCAGTTCTCCTCCCTGCCTAGTCCCAGGAAAGACTATACAAAAAACTTAATACAGCTAAAATATTTTATATGAGTTTGTTTATTTTCTATTCTGCCTATATAAAATCTCTTATACTTTTGAGAAATATAATTATTTTATTGTGCTTCTACTTAGAGTTTTCAGACCATCTATAACATTTACTTGTGTCATGGAGGAACTTCAATAGGAAGATTTTGAAGAGTCACCAGTGATTTTTTTCATTTTATTCACTTTGAACATAATGATATCCCAAATGCTACCTTAATATAAGGCTATGTTATGCATTCTCACTAAAGTCCTTAAAGACTTGTAGTTCACAGATATGACTTAATTTTGAATAAAGATTAATATTGAACTAATAAATTCTAAGTGATACAGAACATTGGTACCAAATTTTTACAAACATTTCTTTCTTTACTCTTTGAAAGTAATATATCATTTCAGGTCTTTTGTACTAATGCTTTCCTTTTGATTTTGCTTATTATATTTGCAATAACTTATTTAAAAATATTAAAATTAAAATATAAAAAATTAGTTTGTTAAGCAAAGAATTTTACTATTTTGGTAAATACACCAACACCAAATTAATACTGAGATTATAACAATTCTATCCTTTGCATGAGGAGATCATCATACTCTATTATAATTGGGGAGAGGTAATGAGATACAATGTAAAACCCACTGTCTCTGGTATCAGAGAACATGGGTTCAAATCCGAATACTGTAAGGGAGTAAAAGAGGTTTTTTGGTCGAATATATTAAAAGATGGTTGCCAGAGGATTGAACAGTTATCAATCCTCAATTAAGAATAATCTCAAGTCAAAATTGACTTTTATGGAAGTTTATTTGCAGTTGAGAAGAGAGAGAGGAAATAAGGAAATAAGAATCTAACACAGTAGGTAAATTAGTAAGATCCTCTAATTAATCCAGGTAGATCTAATTAACCCTCAGCTTGAGAGTCAGAGGGCCAGAGGCCTGGAGGGGAATGAAGCAAAACTTCATTCATAGAGTCTATTAAAAGGAAGTTCCTTAAGAGAAGTTAAGGAAGATTCAGTCTTTAAACTCACCACGTGGACTTCTAAAGAAGATATTGAAAGCAGTCTTACCAAGGTCTTAGGTCTCAGCGTTCCGGCCAGCACTCCTCCACGAACCAGGAAAAACTAGAAGACCGAGCCCAGGTGACTGAGGTCTCTTTTTAAAGGGGTCACTTATGTGTCACTTCCTATGCCTCCTCCCTAATTTGCCTGACCAATCACAATAGATGCTTCTCATAGTACTGCCTAGGGGGCAGTCATTTGATTCTGATTTGTCACCCACTCTAGCACACGTGGGTTAGGGGCCTCCCAGAATTAGAAGTGCTCTCACCTTTGGTGATTAAATCTAAAGATGGCAGTGTAGATTTAATCTAATTATCACAATACCTATGTGACCTTGGGCAAGTTGCTTAGTCTTCTCATATTTCCTCACCTGAACAATAAAGAATTTAGACTGGATGACTTGCAGTTCCAAATATGTGTATGATTATGTGATCGTCTTCAAGACCTGGGTTTGAATTAATTTTCTAACCACAGAGATTAATTTGTAGCTAATTTTTCTGTTTATCTCTTGATTCCTCATGATACCATTTGTAAGATACATGTCTAGAAGCATAGGTATATTCTGTAATTATGGAACAATTGTGTCATTTTGCTTTTGGAGTTGAATCTATTAACTTCAATTCTCTTTATACATTTAAGCCTCTTATCTCCTTCTTACTTCCTATAGTGTTCTTACCAATTGACCTAAGATGTCATGGATAGTCCTGGAATTAAAGAACCATTTCAATTTAGTGAAGGCAGATTTTGGCTAAGTTATAGTTCACAGTAATACTTGAAGTAGGAGTTACTTGATTGTGCTAAGATTCTGCTTCTTTGAGATTTAAAAGTAACATTTTTTTTTAAAAAAAAGGATATTATTAGTTAAAGTGTTAGGTATGATATTTATTACTTAAAACTTTTTAGTCTTTGGAATTAAATTCACTCTCAAATTTACTTTATACAAGTAGTAATATAGATATTTTTTATTTTGTAGCATGATTCTATTACTACTATATCCTTTCTTCTAGCTGCAACCCAGCTGAACTGCCAGGTTATGGTAGTGATCTTTACTTTGCCATGTTTTGAAAGTAACAGATTTGTGAGCACAATCCAAAATGAGAGAAATGTTAATAAAAATCATGAGTTGTCAGTCAAATGATGAAATAATTCAGTTTTAGACATTTTTATTTATATTATAATTAGTTTAATTTTGTTCCTTTGAACATTTGGAGTTACTTATGGACCAATGGGATCATCTTCCTTGGAAATCTGTTTTTATTGTAATCTTATTTTTTGAGAGCTGAACCACTGGTATAGATGTTAAGAACCATATTTAATTAAGTTCTAGAATTATTTCCTGGTCATTATTAGCTATTTACCAGTAGTATGACAGTTAAATGTTGCAACTGAAAATTGAACAAATCTTCTTCATGGTTTGGCAGAGATTGGACATTTTAGGTAGGAACGAATCTTAGAACTTAACAAAATCTTACAGTTTCTTAGTCCATCTTTTCATGATTTAAAAAAAAAAAGTGAGAAAACCAGCACCTAGAGAAGTTAAATAGCTTGCCTAAGGTTACAAGGTTAATGTCAGATTTGTAAAAGTTCCTAATTCATCCTGATTTCTTGGTCTGGTGCATTTTCTAAAATACTATGATAAATTCTTTGTTACATGTCCTCACATTACAGAGACTTACAGAGATCTCTTCAGGTGAACTTCTTGGAGAGAAGCCAAGAAATTCAAGTTATTGGTGAAAAATTGAAAAATAGGAATAAATAAAAAGGATCACTATAGTTAAAATTGAAATCATTAAATTAATTTAAATTTTAAATGAGATTTATTGATTTGCTACTTTGTAAACAATATGGGAGAGTGAGTAAAATGATCATAATGTTAAATTTTTTTGCGTTTGCTATGTTTTACTTTGAGTGTTTTATGTAAAAATAGTCATTTTAAAAGTATTTTGATTTCTTGTGAATTTTTTTTCTTGCTTTTCTTTTAAATTTCATTTATAATAGGAACTACTGCTCTGGAAACTGTGTATCAATGTAGATCAGCATCTTGACTGTATTTCATAGTGTTAGAGTGTTATCCAAGACATGATTTCCCCAAAGCCAAAAAAATTTTACATGTTAGAGGTAGGACTTGAACTTAGTCTTCTTGAGCCCTAGGCTACCATTATGTCATATTGTTTTTTACTTTTTATGTAGGTGATTTTTAACACTTTTTCCTGCAATAATTATACCTTCCATACCTGATTCAGAATATTTACCATGCAGCAAAGTTCATATTTTCATAATGAAATCTGGGAAAAATGTTCGCTTGATAGGAATTCATTGCAAACATATCTATACATTCTCTCTCTCTCTCTCTCTCTCTCTCTCTCTCTCTCTCTCTCATATAAGAGATAACACTGTTGAACTTAATTTTTCTTAACACATCCTGTTGTTTGAAACTAAATTTTTATTAACCATTATTTTCAATATTGAAGATTAGGTAAGTAGTATTGTAATTTGGATTTGGGATAAAGGAAATTAGAGGAGAGTAACTGCAATGGGTAATGTAAGACCTGAAGCCATGCCATACAGTAACCTTTAACTGCAATTTATCTTCATAATTATCATTGCCTTCTTTTGTGCCATTTCCCTAGCTATGTACAACATTTATAGAGGATTCCCCCTTTTTCTCATTGTTTCTTGATATAACATAATAGATGGTAACAACTCTGACTTCTGTTTATCCTGTTTATTTGATATACATCCTTTGCCTTATTTTTTTCTTGCTTTTTGAGACACTTTCACTTTTTAACACATCCTTCCTTGTTTTGGTAGTGCCATACAACATTTACATGACATATCTGTATAATGATTTAGAGATTCAGTGTTTTAAAATGACCTAATGTCTTTTTTTATTTGATCATTTATCACATTTCCACTCCAACAAGGTTTCTTCAGAAATTATCTAAAGATTTCTTTTTAGCCGTATTTGCATATCAAACATAGCTAGAATCCTCTCCCTCCAATCACTACCCCCAAATCTTTGGAAACATGGGTTTTGGAAAAATGATTTTTTCTTTATATGCTTTTCCTAATTTATCTGGGTGGTAGATTCTATTCAGGAATCCTGAATAATTCAAATTGGTATACCTAAAGAATAGTTTTGACTTTCACGTAGCCAACTCTATAGTATTTTATAAATACAGCATTACTATTCAAATGAAAGTATTATTAAAGTATTTGCTTTAGTGAATTAATCTATAGGAATAATTGAGGAGGAAAGAACTAAAAAGGAAGTTATAGTTCTAAATGCAGTGTCAAATTGGATTTAGACTAGACTAAAAAAATGTTGCTATGGCTTTAAACAAGAATTGATCACTTGAACCTAATTTTTCCATTTCTACTGAGACTTGATCAAGAAAATAGGTTTAAATTTCATTACTTGAGATTTTTTATGCTTTAAAATATTTGTTGTTTTATAATTATTTGTAGTCATGGAGGTTGTAGTTCCTTTACCCTTTAACAATTTTTTTCATGAAATTGTCGTGATCTTCAAAATTTATCACTTGATGACTAAAGTTTTAGTGACTGATCATTTCTGATATTAGCTTGACTTGTTCTTAAATAACTTTTCATTCCTAGGCTTTGACCTGAAATATTTGCAGATTGTTAAGAATGGGTATTGCTTTCAATAATATAATGTGACCTCTATAAAAATAGGAAGGATTTGTCATATCTTAAATCTCTCTGCTTATAGGTATTGCGACATTCCTAACTTATTATTAGAATTTTCTTTTAAAAAAAGTAGATGATCCTTTCTTTTTTCTTTTGATGATCTTATTTCTGAAATTAAGTTAGTCCTACCAAAAAAACTTCTAAGATGCTTCATAGTTCTCAATTACGGATTAAAGGAGAGGCATTTCTGTCATTCTTATTGGCTGCCTAGCATTTTTTGTTACACTGTAATAAAAAATTAATGATATTTTAAGCATTGTCTTAGATGATATAGTTCATTTTCAAGATGATAAAGACTTGAACCAGGTTTTTATTTTGTGTGAGAGGATACTGATGAAATTCATGTTCTAAAGGTATTATTTACAGATTTTGGCAACTAAATAGATGTAGTGGATTAAGAAAGCAGGAAGATTTAGATTATTATGTCTAGGTAAAAAGTGATGAACGTGAATGACTAGAAATGTGTTGGTATCCTTCAACAGAAATAGAAGAATTTGGAGTAGGGGTATGTTTGACCAAGAGTAAGGGAGATGATGAATTATGCTTGAGATAATTGTTCAAATGGAAATTTCCAAGAATGTGTTGAATTCTCATTTAGGATAGATGTCGATCTAGATAGTTCATCAGAGTTTCATCTGTGTAAAGAAAACTTAATCTGTAGGAGTTTGGAGTAGATATACATATACACATAAAGATACACATGTATGTATGTATATTTGTACACATATATGCTTATTTACCTCATATATAAAGATTAATGATTATTGGTTCAAACTCTCAGAGACTAAAGGAAGAATTTATTCAAAGGCAGACAGAGAGAACTTATTAAGGAGAAAGAGAAATTCTTTCCTAGGGAATAGAGTAAAGAACAATACTGTTGAAGGTATAAAGGGATTTTAGGACAGAGAGGGGAATATGTGAAAACTCAGGACAAAAAACTATTTTCATTTAAAATAGATGAGATTATATTTTTGTAAGTGGGTGAACTGTTATGTGGAAATGAGGGGGGCTTTAAATAGCTTCTCCTTGAATAATGAAGAATTAAAGTAATTTTTCTGTATCACTAAATGGCTATTTCTGTTTTTATTGGATTCAGTTTAAGTTTCATGGCTTCCTCCACTGGATTTCACCAACTTTTGAGTAGGAGCAAAGGCATTATATAGTAGAATTGACCCAAGGCATCATTGATACTTGGGGTTTTTGTTTGTTGTTTGTTTTTTGTTTTTTTTGAAAACTTAAAACATATGAGGAAAATTAAGTTATACATGGGAACAATTTAAAGGCACTTAATAATTTGTGGTTCTATGATTTGGGGGGACTTTTATCAATACACATACCAATACTTGGAATTTGATACTTTGAAAATTGCTGTGACAAATTTGGGCTAGGATGAGCCTCTCCAAAATTAGCTAAGCCACTTGGAACCATACTAAAAACTTTTCCTAATTGATTGTATCTGATGGAGCTGGCTTAACATTTATGCCCTGTTGATACATTGTAAATGACTTTAGAGGACTTATAACATAGTAATGTTAAATAATAATTTTCATCTAATGGATGTTTTAGTTTTCAGATTTGAATAGCATAAATAAATTACACTACTACCTAAATTAGCTTATTTATTCAGTGCCATACTAATCAGTGTACCAAATGATTATTTTGTAGATCTAGAAAACATACTAATGAAATTGATCTGGAGAGATAAGAGTATCTTTAAGGGAAATAATGCAAAAAAAAGCAGAAAGAAGGAAAACTTATAGCACTAGATTTCAAAATATCCTACAAAGCAATAATCATCAAAATACCATGATACTGGTTTAAAAAAACAAAATTTAAGAAATGTTCAAATATGGTTCAAGGTGGTGCCAATATACCTCTTGTGTGAATTAAATATCTGGGGGATGTCCAACCCAGTCAAATCCCAGAAGACTCACCACAATGGGGGATCCATGGGAGTCACAGTTGTGTGGCTTAGTCTGCCAACATGACAGGCAAGATTCTTGACCTTTGGAAGTCAGGGGATGTGAGGTAACCTTCAGCCAAAATTGAGGAAACTCAAGGGAATGCTTTGATGGAGTTTGAAAAGCCAGCACAGGACTCTCAGTCAATCAGTGGAAAAGATTAGAAATACATTTTATATAAGCTTAAGGAATATATTCTAGAGTTTGCTAAGTCCAAAGACCTTTCCTTTGGCCCCCTCTTTAAAAAGTTTGACCATCACTGGTGTAGACATAATAAAGTGATGGAGAAAATGTTAATAATGTAGATTAAACTTAAAAAATTGTCATGTGTATACATTTTCCTCCTGGAGAGCCATTACCTGTACTCTTCTAGATCTAATACCCAATTTTCATTACATCAAATTAAAATATTTTGGCACAAACAAAACTAGTGTTATTCTGATTAGAAGGGAAGTAGTTTACTGGGAGAGGGGAAATCTTTGCAGGAAATTTCTCTGATAAATTCAAATTTATGAAAATAAGAAACTAATTTATTAATTGATAAGTGGTCAAAAGATTTGATCAGAACATATTCAAAAGAAGCAATCCATACTATCAAATAGCCTTATGAAAAATTGTTCTAAATCATTAATAATCAGAGAGATGCAAATTAAATCAACTCTGATGTTCCACCTTCTACTACACACATTGTCAAGGAAAATGACAAATGTTTCTCCATATAGGAAAATAGACACAGTGATATATCCACTAGTGGAGCTATTAAGTAGTCCTGGTATTCTGGAAAGTTCTTTTGAACAATGCCTCTGACATTGCTGAACTTTGTCTATCCTTGGCTCAGTTTTATCACTGCTAGTTCTATACCCTAAGGTCATAAAAGAAGAAAAAGACCTATAAGATCCCTTCCCTCATCCCTTCCTGTGTGTGTGTGAGAGTGTGTGTATGTTCTTTTAATAATAGTAAAGTACTGAAAATAAATGAGTGCCTTTTCCTTTGGGGAAGGACTAAAAAAATTTTGCAATGGTAATGTAATAAAATATGATTGTGCCATAAGAATTGAATGAAGTAACTGTTTAAAAGAAACTTAAGCAGACTTCTATAAACTAATGCAGAAATAAGTGAAATAAGCAGAATTAGGAGAATGAATAATATATATAGTAATAATATCATTGTAAAGACAAACACCTCTAAAAGACTTGAGAATTTTGATGATTACAGATCAACCACAATCCAGAGGACCAATGATCATACATATTGCTTATGTCCTAATTGAGAAGTGATGGAATTAGAGAAGTGATGAAATTAGGATGCCTAGATCACTCATGTCTTTTTGAACATGGCCAGTGCGGCCATATGTCTTACTTAACCATGCAGATTTTTTACAAGGATTTTAATTATTTTTTTTTCTCAGGGGAGAGAATTTCAGGGGAAGAAAATAAATGTTTGTCAATTGAAAAAATAGTATGTGAATATTATACATTGCTCTTAGTTTCAGAACATTTATTTTCCAATTGTTTTTTACAGAGCACTTTCAAATTTAAATCTGAGAGTGATATCCATCTTGCTGAACATCATAAACAGGTTCTGTATGATGGGAAACTTGCAAGTAGTATTGCTTTTACATATAATGCTAAGGCTACTGATGCTCAGCTATGCCTAGAATCATCACCCAAAGAAAATGCATCTATTTTTGTACACTCCCCACATGCTCTCATGCTCCAGGTTAGTTTTCATGGTCTTTTGAATGTTAAACTAATCATAGTCTATTATATGGTACTATAATCATTTGCCCTCTTTTATTTGGCTTTTCCCTATTCAATTATTATCTACCATTTTCTTTGGATAGAATTTTCTTCTATATTAAAATATACATTATCATTTTGTTGCAGCAAATATAGTATTTGTTATTGGATAGATATTGTATCTAGTTTAATTTAATTAGCTATGTTTGGTATCCATTTAAGATTTTATTGATTAGATGAATATATTCTAAGTTCATGAAGGCAATATTCTATAGTGACTCTTTATTCAAAGTTCTGGAATTCATAATCCCAACTCTGACACATTACTATTTTGATGTTAGGCAGATTGCTTATAGAGCCACAGAATTTGAGAGCAGGAATGATCCCACAGGTGATCTAGGCCAACTTGTATAAATTCAGGTACAATTTCCAAATGTCCTAGATTTTCATCAGTAAAATGATGAAGTGGTCTAGATGGCCTCTTAGGACCATTCTTGATCTGGGATCCTACTTATATATTTTATATCATTATGTTATATTATGCTATACTATACTATATAATAATATTTCATATTGCATATGAAAATGTGCAAGCTATTATATGCATAATTCATAGGTAGTGATGCATGCTGGTGGAGAATATTAACTAAATATTTAATACTTATTGTGTTTTTTAAACATAGGATGTGAAAGCTATAGTAACACACTCAATTCACAGTGCAATTCATTCAATTGGAGGGATTCAAGTACTTTTTCCTCTTTTTGCACAACTGGACAATCGTCAACTGAATGATAGTCAAATGGAAACTACAGTCTGGTAAGTTTTCTTTGTCATATGTATATACAATTATTGATATTTAACACTTGGACATCATTGGTGATAAGCTTATGAAGAAAAACAACACGCCAACCATAAAACTTGGTTCTTGACTTTTGAAGTAATAATATAGTTTTTAAGATACTTAGACTTTCTTAACCACCCAAAGGGAAGACTGGTTAGTTAGACTATCAAAAATCCTTATCAAGTCCAATCTTTATAATATAATTTAGAGGAAAAGTTTAGACCTAGGATCATGTTTGCAAGCTTTTTTTTTTTGGAATACTGATAGGAGTTGTGCTTAACTGAAAAATGAATACCAAGAAAACATAAACTGTTTCTCGAATGATTTTTTCTGAAAAGCACATAACTATATTGTAAAAATGCATTATAATGCTGTTTTCAGGGCCAAGGGCAAGAAGCATGTCAATTAGTACATGTATTTTTTTCAGACTTTTGCTATTTGTAGATGCATTTCAAGGAAAACATGATCAGACTATAGTTTGTAAAATACTATGTAATAATAATATGTTTTAGTAGAGTTCTCTATGTAATTTTTAGAAGCAAATTCTTACAGTTGTTTTATATTAATAAATTCAGTTAGTATACTACATTTAATGTTATACATTAGAAAGATATGTGCTAGAAATAAAATATAAAATGAGAAAAATAATATATGAAATTTTATTTGCCGTTAGGTTAATTTCCAAAGAAATGAGATATAGGACTGTTGTTTTTACTTAAACATCAATAGAGGAAAATATACATATTTAGGATGCCTATATTTGATAATTTTTGGATTGGAGAAATATAAATAAAACTAGAGTAGAAAAATCCAGTGTCTTTGTAAGTACACATTTTGCTTAATTAATCTTATGGCAGTGTATTATATTAGTCTCAAAAATATTTCCCCTAATAGAAATATGTATTTCAATCAAATAACAAAAAGAGAATAGTAAAGTGACTCCATACTTAAAACTTGCAACTCCCATTTATTGTTCACTTACGTTTTTTGTCTAAATATATTACTTAAAGGAAATTAGTAATCCTGGCATTTGTCCAAACTATGGTACAGACTTGATATGTGACCTTTTGTAATTGTTATAACCTTTATGTTTTTACTTTAGTAAGGATAATATTTTCCTACTTGCTTTGAGAGATATATTAAATAGTAATTTGATATTTTTTAAGTATTCTGAACAAAATTTCTAATAGAAAAAAGATTCTAATAGAGAAATAAGAGTTGCTCTGCAATTGTTATTAAATATGTACAATGAAATAATGTAGGGCATAATATTTTTTAATCACCAGTGTAGCATTTCTTAAACATTTAGTATAAGCCAGGCACTGTGTTAAGCAGTGAATCATAACATTTGAAGAGAATGAACAAGATAATGTATTTGAATTTGTGTCCCATGAAGAAGATAACATGTAACTGATCATGAATTGTTTTTTTATACAGTCCTAGAGACGAAAGAGTCCAGTTTTTCTCTATTCCTTTTGCTTCAATGTGAGGCTATATTTAATATCTGTTGTCTGTCACATTTCTTCACAATCTGAAGGTGTCAAGTTTTTGCTACTTCTCTTATATTTTTGTTTCAGTTTTTAATTTATCATTTTATGAGGACATGAGTTCTTATATCTAACCTAAACATCTTTGATTCTGTCTTTGTATTAAAGTAGAAGACAAAAAGGACAACATCTTTTTAACACTGGATTTTAGTTAGTTTTCAAGTCTTCTTTTATCCCTCCCTGTCTTTACCTTCAGAAGCTTTAGCTCTTTGAATCTTTTCTGTTTGGATTACTTTTAAAATCCTAAAGGATATCATCCAGTTACAAGACTGCAATTTAATTCTTAGGCATATATCTTATTTTGAGACTACTGCTATGTCTGTTATATGATTACTTCTTCTAGTTAAATTACTTTTATAGTTTTCTTAATTGCCAAAGAAATTGGCATCTAGGATGTATATTTTCTATACAAATATATGTATTTGTCTTAAAACATAAGGATTTAAAGAAATCCTAGAAATTTTTTTTTACTGTGTTTCTCATGTTTCTTCTTAAACTTGAAGATCATAGGTACATGGTCATAAGACAGGAATCTTAAATACTTTGTCATTTAAAATATCATTTATTCATAGAATTGGAAGGGCACTTGAAGACAGTCATTCTTCTTTTGTTCAGCATCATGTCTAATGGTCTCACTTATTGTAAAAACTTTGAGAGAAGATTTTGGTAATCATCCTTACTATATTTTATTCTATTGCATATTCACACTCATTTTGAGGAGATTCTTCTATTTTATCTATAAACCATCTTCAGGGATTTTAAGTCTTATAATTTTGTAAAACATTAGTTACCACTTGCTCACTCTACTGAAAATAGAAATTTAATTGAAGAAAATGAGCTTAACTTTAAGTAGCTCCGAACAGTATTTGCCTTTTGTCTTCTTATTTCAGGATGAATTGTTCTAGTTCACATGCCACCTCCTGGCTACCACAAGAGTAGTTCCTTCCCATGATTCTCACTCCTCATTACCTTTTTGACCTTTGTTTGCCAACTGCTGGTTGTCAAGGATTTTATATGTCACATCGGCCCATGGGCTCATAAATCTGGCAAACGACAGTGGTGCTCTGAAGTTCTTTGGAACTAAACTTAACTCTAAATATCAGAAAATAATGATCAGTCTATATTTGAGGATAAAAAAGGCTGGACTGTTTTATAAAGTAGCTAGATTGTACCAAGATTCCTTTTATTGTCAGTCAAACTCCAAAGTCTACATTCAAGTTCTGTGTTTTTGTGAGGTCTTTCAAATTTTTAGAGTGAATGTTTTATTTTACTTCTAAAATCGAGTATTATTGTTTTACAGAAGGTATTGAGATAGTTTAATTTGAAACAAAATATCCAACAGGGATGTAATCCTTTTTTCTTAATAGGTTCTTAAACATTATGATGATTTTATTAAAAGCATATCTTTTTTAAAAATACTATACAATAGTGTTGAATTTCATTTACCAGGAATAGTTTATGACTATTTTTTTTAAGGGATTACAAAGTTCTGTTAAATCTTACAGTTTGATGTTCAGAAGTTATTTTGTCTCACCAATGACTTGAATGTTAGGGCTTTAATATCATGGTCATTGCATTGTTTGATAATTCTTAAATTAAATAATAACAACAACTTTATTTCTTTATTCACTTACCTAGCAGTTACAGTTTTTTTTATTGTACTATCCTTTTGAAATGAAATGATCATATATTTGTTTTTGCCTTCAATACTAAAAAGCAATTGGCTTTGGTTTGATAAAAAAAAGAAAAAAATGTCAATACAAATAATAGGGATGTTTAGTGTTGAAGTGATGTGAAGAGATAGATATAGTTTTCTTTCTTCTCCCTATACATTTCTTCCAAACTGTACCATATCCAAATGGCCTTTTGGAAATCTGATTTTGAGATTTGGGCATGGAATTAGGAGATGTGTGGAAGAGGAAAAGCAAAGACAACAGGGAGATCTGGGAACCACTTTTATCTACTTAAAACCAAGAAGATGAATTAATTATCCCAAATTTTATCTATTTCATACATTGATAATAAAATATATAGCAGGAGAAATCAAAAGCCAAAAAATATTAAATATTAAAATGTAATATATGTGAAAGATAAAAACTCTGAATTTTTTTAGGAAAAAGTGGCTGGGATATTTTTCAGCTATTCTTAAGTTTATTTTAAGTAAAACGAGGGAAAAATGTAGCTTTGGAATTTTTAGATAAAAGGTTGAGTGGAAGAAGGGAAGTGTATAGTTTAAAACCTCTTTTGTAGTTTTTCTTCATATTTGCTCACCCCTTTGTAAGTAACATGGACCTCAGTGTACAGGATTAGCTATGTGACTGGAATATGAATCATAATAAGGCTGTTATGATTCTAATTGAACTATGTGAATTTGGGTCATGATTAGCCCAATATATAGTTCTTCTGGGATTGATTTTGTTGGCTTTTTTAAAGTATTGAATATAATTAGAAATTTTGTAGATCAAGTGATTTTATAGACAGTGAAATTAGCTCTTAAATGAACCATATCAGACTCAGGGTAAAGCAGAAAACCTTTCATTTTAAATTTTAATGGATTTGGTGAGTTTATAGTTTTTATTCTTGGATTTCTATAGAGTAAGAGCACATGTAGTTTTCTGAATTTATGTTACAACATACCTTTTAAACAAGTAGTAAAAATAATATTTTTAGCCAATTTGAGTTTTATGCTCTATTCTTTCCTTTGTTCTTTTGAAAATATTCTTCTGAACATACAAAAATTCATGAACTAGGTAACCATTCCCTCAATAATTAAAAAACAGTCACTCAACATTTGTTAAGTAGTTACCATGTGCCACATATAGTGCTAAATTTTAAGGAGACAAAGAAAGTAAAAAATAGTCTTTTACCATCCAAAATCAACTTGTTGCCTTTTTTCTTTTTTAAAATATGGTTAAAATCTTAAGAGAAAAGAGAAACAAGATTACCATATTTTTAATTGATTATTTTTCTTGTAGACTCTTTAATGAATGGTAAATTAAAACTCTTAATTTGTATTTCCAAATTTATACATATGTGCATATATGTATATATATATATATATATATACAGATACAGATATATATATATAAAAGAAAGATTATATACTCTTTCTTTTGTAACTTATTTAAGGAGTCTTTATTTTAAAAGATATTTTACCTAAACAGTTTCTAAACTTGAATTGTAGTCATCATTTGTTGTTTTATAATTAGGAAAGGAAAAGTTTCTTGGAGCATAAAGCATATAAGATATCGCCAATGTATAGAGAAAACTAAAGAAATTCTTTGAACTTTCAGTTCAATGAAATGGTATTTATATCATCTATTATACAAATTAATTTGTAAAGAATTAAAAATAAATTAACATTGGTTAGTCAGCTTGAAGCATTGAAAATTAGCTTAGCTTGTTACCTATTTTTTTTTAATGCTTTGTTGCTTGGCTCAAGGGATAATAGTCTCACCAATATTTTGTTAAGAAACTTTCTTTCATTTCTGGAACAATTGCCTTTAGTTTTAGTCTAATTTTAGGTAAGTCTTTTTCCCATTGTTTTTGAAATCACTTCTTTCCCTCTGAAAGATTGCATTTGTTGAAAAAAAATCTTTAAAATTTTCTCTTCCTTAATAGTATGCTTTGAGGTGAGGCCTTAGAGGTGAAGGTTACTCCATTGACCAAGAATAGCATATTCACAATAAAGTTGACGGCTTAAGGCTTGATTGAACTATGCATGAGTTTAGAAGTGTGTGTGTGTGTGTGTGTGTGTGTGTGTGTGTGTGTGTGTGTGTGTCACACACGCACACACACACACATATATAATTTCCTTCATGATTTCCCCTGCAGTATGACTAATTTTATTTCCTTACTTTATTATTTCAACTATTATGATTTCCAGAGGGGACAACAATTTTTTTCCTGTCTTCTCTGTTAATCCAATAGCTTTTATTACTCTTCTGTGAGTTTACATAATGGCTATGAACAAAAAAGAATCAAAATTACTTAACTGACTTTGAACGTTATAACACAGTTGATCTCATAATGAAAGAAAAATGGTCTGTTTATACTAAGTATATCTTCTCCTGGCTACATTAAAGTTGTTTCATTAGAAATACACGAATATTTCTTATAATACTTAGGGCTAATAAAATTAATAACTCCAGCCTCCCAGGTCTATTTCACCTATCCTTTCTTACTCATCAGTGCAGGCAACTGGACTGTAGAGAATCACAGTTGGAAAGAACTCAAGTCATTTTGGCCATCTTCTCTGTAACTAGGATCATCTCTCATAATTATGCATCCATCTTCAATTGTAAGACTTTCTTTGAAGAGGACTCTAGACAGTATATTCAGTTATTCAGTCTTTAGTATGCATATACTAAACATCTACTATGTACCAGACACTGTCCTAGCATTAGGGATAAGAATAGGAAAAAATAGTCCCTGTTCTCAGGGAGTTCACATTATAATGGGGGAGAAATAATGCAGATAACTGTGAACAAAGAGCATATATTCAGGATATATGGAGATTATCAGCAGAGAAGGCACTGATGTTAAGATGGGTCAAGACAAATTTCTTTCAGCAGGTAGTACTTGGGACTTGTAGGATTCTAGAGAACCTAGGAATCAGAGATGAGGAAGGAAGAGAGTTCTAGACATAGGGGGAAAGCCAGTGAAAATTTCTGAAGTTGAGAGAGGTTTTTAAGAAATAGCAAGGAGAACAGTGTAAATGTATCACAGAGTACCTGGGTATAAAGTGTGATAAGACTGGAAAGATAGGAAGAGGCCAGGTTATAGAGTGCTTTAAAGGGCAAAGAGAGACTTTTAAATTTTATCCTAGTGACAATAGGTAGCTACTGCTATTTATCGAATAAGAGAGTGATATAGTCATATCTGAGCATTATTTAGGATGATTAATTTGAAAGCTGAGCCAAATTAACTAGACCTGGGAGAGACTAGTGGCAAGAGACCAGCTAATCAGCTATTTCAGTAATATAAGTATGAGGAGATGAGGAGCGGATACTAGTATGGTAGCAGAGTCAGAGGAGCAAAAGGGATTTATCAAAGAGATTTTACACTATTATAAATGACAGGTCCTGACAGTTGGTTGGACATGAGGCAGAGATGAGAGAGAATGAGAAGTTAAGTACTGTAAGAAATAAAATTAATATAAAAGGTATAACTTTATAAATATTATTGGTTTTATAGATTTATTAGTAGCCATTAGAAAATGAAGTCATGTGCCATTCTGCTTAGTCACTTAGAAAGGCCTGCAGTTATCTACTGCTACCATGTTGGATCAGCAGCAAAAAAGTGAGAGCAAGTCCAGCCACTCAATTTTATCCACCTGTCTACATCATTACGTAACTGTCTATGTTATCATGTAATGACAGGGAGCCAGTGGACTCATGGAAAATGTAGTTCAAGGACCCCAAAATTTCCAATAACACATTCCCCCCTGAGAACCATGGGAGAGTGGTCTCCCCAATGGCTCCTGTAAACATAATCAACTTTTAAATTACAGTAATTTTGGGGTAAAAAGAAAAGAGGACAAAACCAATGATCCTATGATTTCTAGGCACATTGACAAAAAGCCAATTATGGGGCAGTCCCCTTCAACATGAGTGTACATTCAAAACAAATGCATTAAATACCCCCACAGTTCATTCAACTGTAACCCAAAGTTCAATGTGGATCTTCTTGATGCAATGTAGGGTCTCTGTGGACATCTTCATGGTGCCTTCTCCAAATAGGTTCAGTGTCTGGCTTCTGGGGAGGTAGCAAGTTTCTTATCCCGAAATTACTCTCAAAAGAATTTAAAATTTACATTATAGATTATATATAATACACCCTCCTCCCCCCAGGAGAATTATAATACATTCCCCCCTGAAGAGGGTAAAGACAAACACCCAGATCAGCTAAGGATACATGGCTGAGTTATGGTGGTGTATGAGTCAATTATCAAAAGAAATCCAAAAACATCAAAAAATTGAAAAAAAAAGAGAAAAATAACTTGTGGATGAAATATATAAAATGTCAGAGTCTTATGTGAAAAAATGTAAGTAAAGGAAAAATAAGCTTATAATAGGTTCTCGAATCAATGCCCAATTAAAGTGATTTAAGCAATTGTGCACTTACCCGTTTAGTAGCCATGATTACAGAAAGATGCCACACTTATAACAGAAAGAAAAAATTCTGTGTGAAAGGGAAGTGTCATTCCCTGGTCTGATTTGCCTTCACTCTCAGGGATAGGGAGAGCCCGAATGAATGGCCAACTTTCAGGTCTTGACTAGGATGTGGCTCAGAGAAGGCTGACCTCTAATATATGCCAGAACAGCCGAGTTCTTGAATCCCAAACACGAAGTACATGTCCTTCAGTGTTGGCATGGAAGTTTCATTAATCCTACCTGTATTGGCATGGTCTTTTTTTGACCTTGTGCTCCTAGGCACTTTGCAGTTTCTCATCAATCCCATTGGAATTGGTTGGTCTCCTTGACCTTGTGCTTCTTGCTCTGTATAGTGGCTTTTTTGTTCCCTTCTCCTGGAATCAGACAGAATCACTAATCACAGCCCTATAACATTTATCAATACTTGGCAGATTACTATAGTCTAAAGCTTTTGGGTATGCATTAATATTGTAGCAAATATATATTTATATTAAACTTATGTTACTGTAAAATCAAAAAGGATTAATATTGATAATGTGTTCAAGTACACAAATGAGAGAAAAAAGAAACTCAAATACTGCATTGCACATTGAAGGGAAAAAAATAATAAAAGAATGTTTTAGAAATCAAAACTTATAGGGGGCAGCTGGGTAGCTCAGTGGATTGAGAGCCAGGCCTAGAGACAGGAGATCCTAGGTTCAAATCCAGCCTCAGAAGACACTTCCTAGCTGTGTGACCCTGGGCAAGTCACTTGACCCCCATTGCCTACCCTTGCCAATCTTCCACCTATAAGTCAATACACAGAAGTTAAGGGTTTAAAAAAAAACTATATAGCTTAGAATCAGTGACACACTGTGGAAGAACACAAAGGTTTCTCACCTAAAAATGAGATTCATTTCCTTTTAAACTTTGCCATGAACTACTGTGAGTGCAAATGGCTTTTTCAAAATAGCAGTTTTATAATGCACATTCAAATAAATTAGCAAAATTCTCCAAAATTACAATAACACATTCAGTAACAATAGGAAACAAACCCATTATTATATAGGATTCCTATGAGTTTCTATGTAGCCACTTGTGTGATATTTAAAAAATGTATACTTGTCACAAATTTTATACGTATAGCAAATCATTCAATCCTGGCTGAGGTATTTTAACAAAATCTATTACTGCCTCCATCCAAATGTGGGGCAGAGCCTAGGGGAAAAAAACACAAAGCTAATAAAAAACCCTTTTTTGGGGGTCTAAAATATCACCAAGAATTTTAGATCCTTCTGATGGGAAAGTAAATTAAAATATAGAGTTAAAATATGCATGCAGAAGCTCTTTTTGGCTTCCTGTGTTATATATAAAAGGTTTGGGTAGGAACTTCTATTTGGTTCTCTACCTTTTAATACAGCATTCTTTATAATATATTATATATATTACATATTATGTATATTACATATATATATCATCCATTACATATATATGTGTGTGTGTGTGTACATATACACACACACACATATATATGTATACCTACCTATCATCCATTCAGAAGTTACTGGGTATCCTAAAGTCAATTTTAAATACCCCTTATAAAATTACAATTTAAATTTTTAAGTCACCATATTCTTCAAGTTGTATACAATTGTAACCAGTTTTGATGGAGTACATCCATCATCTTTTGTGATAATTAACAAAGGCAAAGTAAAAGAAAAGACTTGTATAAGTAACATGTGACCCTGATAGTTGAGATGACAAATCCAGGATACATAAGACTTATTGGCTTTTACAACTTAAAAAATTTTTGTGTAAGATGTTTATGGGCTTTCACAATGATATTATTGTTCAGTAAAATCATGGGGAAATGGTACAGATAAAGAATCATATAACATAAAAGATATTAATTAGCTCAATACAGATGAACTTAAAAAAAAGGAAATTTAAACCTTAAAGAAGTTAGCAATACAGTAATATAAGCAAATGACAAGTTATAAGCAGTATAGTCAAAAACCTTTTTACCAATCAGAATAGACTTGTTTACTATTAAGGAGGTCCAATAAAATCATTAACAGAATTTATGTAATATCCCAAAACATAGTAGCTTAAAATGATTCAGTATCATATTGAAAGGTATTGATCAGATTAACATATGAACTTAAAACAACAAAATTAATTGGTAAAACAAATAATCAGTTAAGTACAATAAGATATAGAGACTTTTAAAAAACAGTGGAGTCTGAGGAGGCTTACTAAGTTTACCCCCCAGGCTTTTTAAAGTTGTTTTTTTTTTCCTATCCATTCAAGTTCCTTTTTTCTGAGCCCTGTCATCTCCCATAGGGAGAGAGAATTTTGCACTGGGCATAGTGCATATGACCCTCATGATGGGTATGGTTCAGAGGTTGGGCAGGCCCAAATGGCCCAGGTGCGTAGGAGGATGAATCTCTCCCCTGAGTCTCAGGCAGGATAATAGCAGGGAATAGTAGTAAGAAAAAAAAAAAATCCCACAACTGGGATCTGTTTGAAATAGGCAATGCGGGTGATGCTTGCCATTCTATGCCCTATTTGAAGAGTAGCCTTTCTTTTCCCTTCCCTGTTGGGGTAAAATGCTAGGACCCATTTTCTGTCTCAGTCCCCTCCCCCACAGACAGAGCATGGAGGCCTAACCAGGACTGGAAAAGCTGCAAGCTCAAAAAGCCACCTTGGGGGGGATTGGGTGGTTAAGAGTTAAAAACTCTCCTCAGGTAAAAGCCCTTTTAGGAGGCTAATTATTGCCTAAGAGGAAACACCCAGGCTTCCAAGTCAGGCATCTAGGAAACTCTCAGCTGTGCACAATGAAAAAGAAGGGGAGTTATATTTCCCAAGCCTCAGGAGATTGGCTCTAAGCAGTAGCGGCAACAGGAAGGACCAGAATCTCCAGGCACTGTCTGGGATAGGGAACAACAGCAAAGGAGCTCCAGTTCTAGCAGCTGGTGGGTGAAGGATCAGGATCAGGAAGATTAGGAATAGAAAAGGTAGAAATAGGCAGCTGGGGCTATCAGCATCAGCATGGCTTTTACTAAATTTATTTAGGCTATCTTAAAAAAATTGTGAGTTCCTTTTCAAAACTTCTGGTTGCCATCAATGTAAGAAATAAAATTAAGATAAAAAGGATAACTTTATAAATATTATGGGTTTTATAGATTTATTAGTAGCCATTAGAAAATGAAGCCATGTGCCATTCTGGCTTAGTCAGTTTAAAAGGCCCTCTGTTACCTGCCATCACCATGCTGGATCAGCAGCAAAAAAGCGAGAGCAAATCCAGCCACTCAGTTTTATCCTCCTGTCTACATCATCATGTAACTGTCTATGTCATCACATAACAACAAGGAATCAGTGGGTTCATGGGAAATGTAGTTCAAGGACCCCAAAATTTCCAATAACACAGGATGACACCAAAGTTGTGAGCCTTGGTGACTTGGAGGATGATAATACCCTTCACTGCAATAGGGAAATATGGAGGTAGGAAGGGTTTGAAGGAAAAGAGAATGAGTTTAGTTTTGGACATGTTGAGTTTAAGATGAATATGCTTAAAATGTCCAGTAGGCAGTTAAACATGAGACTATAAGTCAGGAGTGTTTAGGATTGGACAAATAAGTGTGAGAATTATCTGCATGGAGGTGATGTTTTAAAGATGGTCTAATGGATAAAGTGTATGCTCTGGAGTCAGGAATACCTGGGTTGAAATACAGTCTCAGATAACTTACTAGTTGTATGGCTGTAGCTAAGTCTCTTCACTTCTGTTTGCTTCAGTTTCCTCATCTATAAAATGGGAATAATTGTAGTAGTTATCTCTCAGGGTTCTTGTGAGAGTAAAAGGCAATAATAATTGTAAAGCACTTTGTACTGGCACTAAATAACAACATGGCACATAGTAAATAAAAGCTTTATAAATATTAACTATTATAATTATTATAGTATTAGGGGAGAAGAGTTGAAGACTCAGGATAGATGGATCACACATGTGTTATCTAATATGACTTGGATGACAGTTCAGCAAAGGAGATTGAGAAGCTCTGTTCTGGCAAGTAAGAGGAAAACCAGGAGAGAGCAGCATCATGAAAACCTTAGAGAATATCAAGGAGAAGCATTAATAGACAATATCAGAGGTTGCAGAGAGTCAGAGAAGGATGAAGATTGATAAAAGGACATTAGATTTGAGGCAAGTCTTCAATCAGTAGTAGGCTTGCAGTGGCCCAGGGATGAGAGTGCCTTACACCTGTGCTGTGGCAGTTTCAGAAGAGAAAAGGAACATATGTAAGAAATATTAGTTTAGAAATGATAGTACTTTACTACTGATTGGACATGCAAAGGTGAGAGAGATTGAGGAGTCAAAGAGATGACATCTGTGTGAACCGAGGTGCCAGTGAGAAGGGAGTAGGGAATGGGAAAGGGAATCATTATTAGGAGGTATTGTATATGAATAGGTCAATTTAGTGTGCTACAAATAAATATTGAATTTGAATGATATTAAGAATTGTCTATACTTAGTCACAAATGTAGTTTCCAACATGTAGCTATAATTGGGGTTAAATCCTTTAAAACTGTTTGGGCCAATCAGGCAAAAGCAGGTTTAAAACCACAATCTAAGTAATAAACACCTATATAATTTCCCCCTTCATTTCCTTTTTTCTGTATATGTTTTCTTATTAACTTTAATTTTGGGGGAGAAGAAAAAAAGGGGAAAAATTATTCCCCAAAGTATATCTATTAGAATAGTCTTATTAATGGTCCAAATCAAAGTTTTGTGTGCATGCAGTATAAAACATCCAAGCCAAAATATTTTACAATCCATTTAGAAGTCCTGAGTTTCACAAGGATAATGAGAGTTTAGAACTCCAAGAAATAAGAAAGTAGAAAGCATAATGTATAGGAAACAAATAATGGGCAAGCAAGCTCCTCTCTATCATGTATCTATTGGAGAGGTGGCACAACTGCTTGTGAGTCTTATCCAGTGTCTTTGCTTTATATTAGTATGTTATTAAATATAATTAAGCAAAATTTTAAAGACCTCTACCATATGTATGTATGTTATATTTTAGAGATAATGATCTTCAAAAGCAGAATGAAGGCAGTGCAGACCTAATACCTTTGCTCTGTTTGTTTATGGCATCCTTTGTGCAAGTGAGCCTCATGCATTTAAGATACTTTGTGAATTTCTGTTGGGGATGAAAAAACAAGTAGGAATGTTCTCATGGAGCTTTTAATCTAATAGAAACATTATAATATTTTTACTAGCTTTTTTGACCTACAGATCCTGTTATAATGCTTTATATTTGAGTCTGACTCTTTCTTACTTCATTTTTTATTTTTGCTGGTTGTTCAGAAAAATCTTGAGAGGTATTTTGGATCAAATAATTTGTTTTGTCTGTAATTTACATCCATATTTGTATGTGTACATATAATGACTAGAAAATGTATCCCATAAGCATAGCCACCTTATATTAAAGCAACTTATTTCTTTACTTTTCATTTAGGTTCTTTTATGTGTTAATCTTATTTCTTTCACTGAGTGATTAGATGTAGCCTTTTATTTGGCCCTGTAAGGCATCAATTTAAGGTTATCAGTGTTCTTCATTAGTAGTATTTCCCTTATTCTTTAAATTATTTTAGAATTATTAGATTGAACAGAAACTCAGTTAGAATCCAAATGTTCTGTTTTTACTATCCTGAAATCTAGATTTATAGAATAGATAAAATTAAGGCTGCTCATTCTAAAGAAATATAAATATAAGTCTTAACTATTTACAATTAAGCAGGTAGTTGTTTTGACTTTTTCAGAGCCAGTACTTGTATTTTTTTCTGCTTTGCTGATTCTCCACAGGAATTTATTAAAGTTGATTAAATCAAATAATATTTTTGTTTATCCTTCCTCTTAAATTTTAATGGAGTTTTTGTTTTTTGTTTTTTTGTCCTGAAAGCTTATCATAATTCCACCTTCGTTTATTAGTTATATACATATTTTCTTCACTCTTAACAACACTATTCCCTCTCCTGTTTTCACATTTTTGATTAGATAACTTTTTCCTGAGGCGAAAACTATGAAGATTAGACATACTGAATAGATTCTTACTGAATTTCATTTTTATTGAAGGAAACTACAAAAAAAATTTTTTATAGTAGAATATACAAAATTGTTATTTACTTTATTTATTACAATATGAATGATCTGTCACTTATAATATGCATTCTCCTTATCATTATTCTTAGGCATTCAGGGTGGATGAAGGGCCCAAATACATTGTTTTATGTGTTGGGATCATTAACACAGCCAAGATAGTATGGTTACTTTCCTTTACTCCCCGTAGTTTGGGGTTCCCACTATGGGCCTATGATTGGAGATGGCTTTAATAAGAGTTGTTATTTTGGTAAACAGTTTAATTTGGTAAATCATTTACCTTTTATTTTCCAGGAAAAGGAAGGAACAGATAGGGAACTAGTCCTGGAGATAAAATATAGATTGCTTGAGAAACTAGAATTTAGAGAGCATATCCCGAGTTATTTATTTACAATGATATGGTAGCTTTATAGAGCAGTATACCATCTTGAGGTTTCTCAGAAGAGCCCAGGTTTCACAGTATAGGAGAAACCATTTACTGGTGGCTAGGTTCAACTCCTTCTCCCCACTTGTTAGAAAGTATTAACTATAGTCTGGCCATTTTGGAAGCCATAAGATGAAATATACAGCTGAGGCAGGCGTTAATACCAAGACAGGTCAATCACTGAGGTCCTAAGGGCCATATTTAAGGACAATATTCTTTTCTCTTCTGAGGAAACTTCTCTTATCCTCATGGTTAGCAGTTGTTTGCTAAATGCTGTTTAGACTCCAGACTAGAATTGGTGAAAAAATAAAAATAAATCGGCGACTCTTCCTGTTAGTGAAAAAATTTGAGTAGACAGATGGGAAAATAATAGTTGTAGTTTTTAACTAGTCAGACATTCATTCTGCTTCTTCTTTCATACTGAAATAATTTCTAGAGGTTGAGGCCTGGGCTGCCTATTAGAGGAAAGGTACTAAGGCCTGCACATTTTTTCTCCTTTCTTTAAGTATATAAGTCGAGTAGGCAGATCTTTAAGCTTTGTTAGTTATTTATGCACAACCACCAAATAGCCCTCCAAATTTTCCTAATTAGCAAATTGGATTAATAAGAAATATTGCTCAAAGGATTAAGAGAGTGTGATATGAATAATTTATCATTAGTGTGGGTTTAATTTAACTAGATTTCATACATTTCCTGATATGTGATGAAGGAAAGAGTATTTAGGTTTGGGTAGAGGGAAGCAAAAGAGTAAGAAATAATTGTTGCTCTTAGGCTCTCTGGGGCAGAATATCTCCAAATGGAAACTCTTGTGTATAACATATACTTTAGTGAGCTGTGATTCATTGATGTTAATATTCTTTACTGATGCAGATTGGAAACTCCTATACTTTAGTATGGGTTTTCTGAGTTATCTATACTACTATCATTCTGTGAGTCTAGGATTCCTAACATGTCACCAAAAAATTCCCTTGAACATGGACTTCTTGCTTAATCCATGGTCAATCATTCAGAGTTGAATTCTAGGCTTGCCTTTGAATATAATGTTATAGGGGTTATAGGTAAAACTTGCAGCTCAATTGGATCTTCCAGATTGTGGAATAATGAAATGAATGCCAAATTTGGAATCATAGAACCTGGGTTTCCATACCAGACTTTTTATTTCCAATCAGAGTTACTTTGAGTAAGTCACTTTCCTCTAGCCATGAGCCTTTCAAATGAAAGGGTTGAATAAATGATCTGTAAAATCCCTTCTAGATCTAATACTGTCTTCAGTTGTTTTCAGTCACATTTGACTGTTTGTGACATCATTTTTTTTTTTGGCAAAGATTAAAGTGATCTGCCATTTCCTTCTCTAGCTCATTTTACAGATGAGGAAACTGAGGCAAACTGAGTTAAGTAACTTTCCCATGGCACAAAGCTAGTAAGTGTGTGATACCTCATTTGAACTCAGGAAGAGAAGTCTTTTTGAGTCCCTACTATGCCACCTATCTATGATCCTATAATTCTAAAAACCATTGGAATCATTTAAAAAAATCCAAGATCTCTTTATGTTAGAACAGGTGATTTTTATATGTCAATGTAGCTGACATATATATTTTGAATATTAACTATTCTGATTGTACATCAGTAACTGTTTTTGTCAAATGCAAAAAGAACTCCAATCATACATCATTAACATCAAGATTGTATAGATTTTGATTTTGTCGGTCAGTTTTGGCAGTGCCCAAATTATGCAATATCCCTTTGTAGATAACCTGTTACCATTCTGGTCAGAGATATACTGAACCCTAGATTCTGTTCAGTATCTATTTGGAATAAAAAAAGTGCAAGTCAATAATCTTTAAAATTGTAGATTAACATGACTGAAAAGAGGTCTCATAGCTGATGAAAGGTATAGAGCCAAGATGACAAACTTAGTACTTGCTAAACTACTAAGTGGGCCTGCAACAGAGTAAAATATTATTAGAAAATTTTTTGAAATTAAAAATACAATATAATGTTAATTTGTGATTTTCAAAGCCAAGATAAAGATTAGCAGGGATCTCTTTCTATTTGAATTTGACCCTAACTTACTAAGTCTCTAAGAATATATATGGGAGGCTCTTTGCTTAGTGCAGGGGATTCAAAGAACAAGATATAATCTCTCCTTGTAAGGATCACTAGCATGTCTTTATAAAGGAAAGTAAGAACAAATATATTAAGGATTTCCTCTGGCAGTGAATTGCTTTAAGATAATCATATTCTGTATTGTCCTCTGAGATGTATTCATCCCAAACTGGGAAGGACTGCATATAACCAAGGTTATTTATACTTGTTTTCAATCATTCTTTTAATTATTGAACTGTCAAAGAATTACATTTTGCCAACTTTGTAAAGAATGTTTTAGTAATTAGGGAAGAATTATCTTAGATGCCCTTCATGCTGATTTTTTCTTGTTGCTGGTATCATCATTACTTAAGAAGAGTTTTGCTCATGATGGGGAGTAGAATAGAGGGCAGCAGATCACTCCTCATATCACCTCATTGTTACATCCAAGGGTAGTAGAATATTTTTTTCAGCATCAAGCAGTTTTCTAAAGCATTTATTAATACTAAAGTTAATTGAATCTTCATAGAATTGGGATTTTCTGCATGAACCAAAGTAAAATATTACTGTGTTCTCCTCTTCCCTTTCCCTATAGTGTTAACTTTGAATTCCATTTGAAACTTTTCATTCTGAATTAAAGAATTCATAAATGACTATAAGCTTCTAAAATTTTTAAAAGGAGGAATCATAAACATCAGAATCCATCTTACTGAGTTGATCTCCATTTTAAAGTTAGAAAGCATCTATTGAAATATTCTCTTTATAGTACTTGCCAATTGCAACCCCCAAAACAAGTTAAACAGACTTTCTGCCCTTTAGCAACTTTCTTCATATTACTACTAACATTGATATATTCTTCATATTTAAGTCAAAATGTTTTCCAAGTGTATTGTTTTTCACCATTTTCTTTCATATAATGAAAAAAAAGTAAATGCTTCCTAAGGCTTTTGAGAGTTCAGTTACCATATGTATAATTTATTAATAATTTCTCAATAATTATGTTAAACAAGAAAATAATTTTATATTAGAAATTTCTAAATAACTATTAAAGAATCCATATTTATTAGGTTTTTAGTAGATTCAATATATACCTTCACATTTAATTACATAGAAAAATGTATTATACATAGTTATGAAATGTTCTGACTATTTTGCATGTATGCTAGGCATATAATAGTGTCTATGAATAATATAGGTTAGAAAGGTATAGACTGAGACAATAAACAGGAAAATTTGGGTTGGGGTTGTCACTTTGTCATCTTGATTATTTCCAAAGAATCTTCCTTTTAAAAAAATTAAAATTCAATAGAAATTATTTTTATAATATAATTGCAATTTGTTAAGGGTTTTAGGATTCATTAATTTTAAGGAAAATTTTAGTATTAGTTTATCAATGCCATCCATATTCTTTAAGAGGTAGATGAGATGAAAAGGCACTCCTAAAGTAGAATTTATTTTTTTTATTCAAGAATATACTAGAGTATAGTGCTATCTGTTGAAAAGTTTAACAATCCTATAAGGATTAATAAACTTTTTGCTTGTTAAATGAAACATCACTGAAAATTAGTTCCAAATATTGTTATACTTTTCAACAGAATGCTATATTTGCTTTTATTAGTTCTGGTTGACATGGATGCTTGTTATTTGGTATATAAATTTAGTTTCTTTGTAGATGACCTGATGTGTTCTAGACAGGAAGTGGTATGTAGGAGTATAGGAATGGGCTGAAGTATCCTTTATATTTGCCTTTGTATCTAGGGGAGTTGGAAATAGGCAAGAATGGAGAGAAATTTTGTATGGCAGTACACAGAATTTTGCAAGTTTAATGTGAGCCCTGCAGCAAACCGATGCATTTTAGTTACTGGTAAGTTTGTTAAATTCTGTTTGAAAATGTTCCTCTTGGAAGATGGCCATCTAATTACTTTTATTCCCACCATGTCAACTTTAACCTATTTTGAAGGCTCTTTAAAATGATATGGTATTGCTAATATGTCCACTGGATGCATCTATAAGTTCTGAAAGATTTTATTTAGTAAATGCAATTTTTTGTTTATTTCTTATTTTTTTTTCAGTTGCTGACATAATTGATGTTGAAGTCCTTTAAAATTCCAGCTAGCTAAGTTTTAAGATTTAGAGATGAGATAAAGAAATTATTGGCTCTTTTTCCTTTGTGATAAAAGTCCATGGTGTTTGTAGATCAGATTTAATTTATTGGATGCTTGAAGAGACAGTGAGTCATGAAACAAAATGAGGAAACCCATGACATCCTTGTAATTTTATAGTGATTTTGCATAGGATAGGTATCTCTAGTACCCAATATAGTATTTTGAATTATTTGATGGACCATTGTGAGGTTTTTCTTGTCTTTCTTTTTGGAATTATTAAATTTTAGGAACTATATTGACCCTCCTACCCCCGAAATTCCTAATTCACATTTGTCTGAGTTTCATGCATAGGTTAGGAGGTTAGGAAATCATACAGTCTCCATTCTATAGTTGTCTTTGATCTTTAGAAACAATCAGACAGAAGTGTTAGGTGCAGTAGTATTTAAGAAGCTAACACTTGTAAAGTGCCCTTGCCTTTTTCCTTGTTTCATTTAAAATGAAGTGATTCCTTTATTAGTTTTGATTTCTGTATAATGGCATTTAAAAATCTTAATTGATATTTAGTATTTGTGTCTGGGAAAAGTCTAGCAATGCTTTCAAGGAGAAAGTTACTAGAATATTACTCGATTTCAAAATTGTATAGTAGTCAAATTTTTGTGGTTTGATATTTTAGGGCCAGCTAATATTTTTGCTTTCTTGTATATATATATATGTATATATATAAATATATATACATATATACATATATCTTTATTTTCTGGTATAGGAGTCTTTGATTTTTGGATAGTATTTTTATCTCACCCATATTAAAATTATCATCAGCCTTCCTATCTTTTCTAATAATTTTTCTAATTTTGATAGTAATTCTATCTTGAAGCATAGTTCTGTCTTTGATCTTGATTAAATATTGAAACATAAATTTAACAGAATGTATTCTATGGTAGCCCTATAGAAACAGGAAAGTTTTCTTGCTTAGCATCAATAGAGTAAAAGTAATAGCGTGTTTTGTTTCTGGTTAACTTACAACCACTTATCCTATAATTAAATGTTGTTTTATATTGATTCTGGAACATAAAATTTTAAACTATATTAACTTAAATTTAATTTACAAATTGCTTTAATTAGTTTCTTTTACTCAAACATAGGGTATATCAATTTAGCAGCATTATTCGATAGAAAATTTAAAAACATGGTAAATAGGATATTGTCTAAATGTTAGTCATATTTTCTTTTAAATCTACTGATTTTCATAATTTTGTGGTAAGAGTGCTAAGATTTTTGACATATAACTGCACTGGGATACTCATAATTGATCCCAATGAATTTATCTGTCAACAATCCTTGTTGAAATTTTTTAGTTTCTGGTTAATTTGGCAGTTTGTTTCTTGATGATATTTAATGAATACATGTATTTTTCAGTATACATGTTTGTACATCTCCATTTAAATAACTCATTTCATTCTTTAACTTTTTCCATTGCAAAAATTGAATGCATATATCTGATATATGTATGTGTATGCATATAACATAATGTAGTCTACCTCTGTTTTAATAATGTGTCCAGTTTGAGAAAATAAAGATTTTCCTTAAAAATCATGTCTTTTAAAAATATTTTAAACACATTGGTATTTATAATTTTAAAGGATGCCTTTATATGCTGCCTTTGATAAAGTGGTTTAACCTCTCATCTATTACCTTATTGTAGGGTAGTATAGTGTGTGTGTGTGTGTGTGTGTGTGTGTGTGGGTGTGTGTGTGTGTAAACATTGTATGTCTGTGTCAAAGTCCTGTGTTCTACTTTTGGAACATGGCATTATGACATTCAAGCAGAATCTAGTATAAAATAAATTTGTGACAGAAATTTAAAGAATGGAATCATAATTTTTTCATATTTGCCTTTAATGAAAGGTAACATGAAAAAATTCTTTAGAAAATAAACTTTATCTTGGATTTAAATGTTCTTTTGTCATCTTTTCTTTAATTAAACAATAATATCAATAGAAATCTTCTTATAATCCAATTTTGTTCATTATCTATATAACTATCTATACTTTGTATACAGTGCGACTCTTTTGGCATTCCTCGTTGAATTGCTGAAGAGTTCAGTGGCCATGCAAGAACAGATGCTGGGTGGAAAAGGCTTTCTAGTCATTGGTTACCTACTTGAAAAGGTAAGTAATGGTTTTTACTTGGTACTTCAAAAATAATAGAAATCAAAACATTCTTAATTATTGCTTTTCTATTCTCTTGTTTCCAGAGGCAAATATTTTTTTCAGAGTCACATATTTTACATGCTATGCAATATAAAATAGATTTAGAGTTATATGCTCTTAGAATTTTAGTTATTCAAAATTTTTGAGGAAGAGAATCTTAGAAATCTAATTCGCAAAAGAATTTTTGGTTATTTACTTTATCTCATGTTTCATGTAGTGTTATTTTTTTCCACTTTAAAGTGTGCTATTATTTTCCTAAGAAAACTTTTGACTAGTATTTAAAACATATTTTTGTTCAGATTCTATCCAAAATTAATAAATTTTAGTTTTGTCTGAACTTTTGATTATAAAATCAAATTAAAAGGCTATAAATTTGTGAAATTTCCTTTTTTTTTCTTGATGTAGACACTATTTGAGAGATACTTTGTTCTCTAAATTATTGTTGTGTTAATATATTCTTAATGCTTAAATTTTTGGATTAAGCTACATGTTTTTCTATCATTCCTGTTTTCCTTTTGTTCTAATCTTTGTATATAACTCTTAAGTATTAGTAATAAGTGCATCATCATTTAAATTTTACTTTGGTGAGAAAGTATTCATGTGACAATTTTACAAATAGCTCTGCAGAGTAAAAGCAGTTATTGATTATCTAACTTGAAGAAGTCATAAAAACAACCAGCAGGGATTGCATGTGTTACCTAATTTAGCAAATGATTTATTTCAATTCTTTATTTACTATACTAGTAGGGAAGTATAAGAATTGTCTTTTCTGTAACTATGTTGATGAAAATAGAATCATAAATTGAGAATTTATCAGATGGTACTAAAGTTTTATTTCAGGGCACCTTAATTTGGATGAACACCACTTGCTCACCTTTTCTGTCAGGATGCTTTGGGAAATAATCCTTTTGTTCCAAAGTCATACAACTAATAGTGTATTATTTACTTGGCTTCCCCACTACTCATACTTGTATTTTTCCAATTTCCTATTTTTACTTTCTAAATTTTTTCATTCTTTCTCCCTTTTGAAGAAGTTTGTAAATCATGTTTTGATCTAGAAGTCAAGAACTGATTTATTATTTGCTTTGGAAATAAGTGTTATGCCAGTAATATAATTTTGTAGACAACTACAATAAATAGTAGTAAGCTTCATTTTTGATTTTTGATAGTGTGTAAATAGATTACCCTAGCTTCTATATAATGGTAAAATAGCTAACAATTGGACATTGATATGACCTCTGATTTTCAAGATTTGGGAAATAAACTAAAAGCATTCAAGAGCATTAGTTTGAAAAGTTAAAGGCATTTGTGGTACTGGAAAATATACTTCATTCAATTTATTTAATAACATTTATGAATTCATTTATTTTATTAATTTTATGAATACACTTTATTATTCATTTCCTTTAAATCAATAAACTATGTAATTGTTTTACAGATGTTTGTTAATAGAATAAAAAACAAATGTCATCTACTTTGAAAATAATTAAATTTTGGTCAGTGGAAAAAGTAATCATGAACACCTGAAGTATATTAACCAAGTAGTTCAAGCAGTGGGGAAAGGAATCTGTTAGAAAAGATCTTGGAAAACTATAAGGCAATTTGCCTGTGAAAATAGACTAAGGACTAGTATTTTATAGTGTTTTATACAGTGAATTGTGTTAAACTCTAAATGGATGAGCTATCCAGATGTAAAAAGTATTCTGTCATAAAAAATATTATAGGGAAATTTAGAAAGAGGAATCTTTCAAGAATTCATAGCCGAAGTGCAGGACAGAAGAAAGACTAGAAAATAAAATAGATAATTTTTATGTGTAACATTTAAAAGCTACTGTAGTAATATAACTAATGTAAATCATATAAGAGGATAACTTTTATAGTGTGGAAAATCTTTGCATTAAAATTTGCCATCCAAAATATATAAGAAATTAAAGATATAAGACAAAAAGCAGTTCCCAAACAGATCAGTGCTCAATACATAGAGATTGTTTTAAAAAGAATTATAGGCTAAACACAGCCAAAATCATTAATCATCAGTTCCAAAATACAAACAAATGGATAACTGCAAATTCAAACTACTTTGATGTTTATTCTCATCAAAGAGAAAATGTTGGCAAAAGATGGAAGTAGTCGATGCAATAGAGGTTTTGGAAATACAAACCCTAATACATTGATAGTGAAAATGTGAATTGATTCAACTTTTCTGTAAAGCAATTTGTATTTATGTGAGAAGGCACCAAACTTGTTTGTATCCTTTGGACCATTAATTCTATCATTGGTCATGTACTCCAAGGAGGTCTGTGTTAGAAGAAAGGCCTAATATATAGCAAAGTGTTTGTAGTTCTACTCTGTAAGATAGTTCTAAAAACAAAATAATTACCTCACGACTGGGGAGTGACCAAAGAATTTTGGTATTAGAACATAATAGAATAGTTTTGCATGTTTAAAAAAAAATTCATCTGAGAAATTCAGAAAAACATGGTCTATTTTCGTGAACTACTGTAAAGTTGAAAATTAATAAGTTGCTGTCAAGACATTTCTGTTCCAGCCCATTCTGGTATATTTGGTTTTTAAATACAGAAATGTTAAGTTTAAATTTTTTTCCTTGTTAAATTTCATTTTCTTGGTTCCAATAGTTAAAGACATTTTTTCAATCTTGAATTTTGACATATTATCTTCTTTCTGATTGACTTTGTTTCTCTTTTCCTCCTTCCTTATTTATCAAAAGCAAATCTCTTTACGAAAAGCTAAAGATAAATTTAAAGAGGTATCAAAGCAAATTTTAAAGCCCAAAACAAAAAAAAATACTTCTAATTTATGACTATTTTTAGGGTTTTCTTTTATCATTATTCCTCAACTTAAGAGGATTATCCAGTGACTTAAGATGAATCAAATAATGCATCTACTTATCTTTGTGTCAAAAATTCCTATTAATTTATTCTTAACATATTCTTAACAATTCTTAACATTATTCTTAACATATTCTTAACCGCCTACTTTTTCTTCTATAGTCAAAAAAAAAAATTCTTTTTTCCCAGTCCAGAGGAAGAACTGCTAGATGAGAATGTTAATATTGTACTAATATCTTTTCTTTTTAACCATTGCCCTACATCCATTTTTAATTCAGTTTTAATTCTTCAGAGATTGATTTCCCTTGCCTTACTGTCACACAGAACCACCAGAAAACTATTGACATTAAAGAGATGGGCCTTTGTTTTGGGGAGAATTTGGGGTACTGAGCTATTTCACAAAGGCAATCCAGACCACTATCCCCTATTCCGTTTTGGACTAGGCTCCTTACTGTCCATATAGACACTCTCCTATACACATACACAGAGGACCAACACTGAATGTCCATCCATCTGCTTATCATAATTTGGACAATAAGCATTCTTCATCTAACTGATTTTACCTCTGTGGATAGATAGATCAAACTTTATTGAGGGATCACAGATTTCACTAGGAAGCTTTGCAGTGCTCAAGGATATAATTGAATCTAGCCCAGGTCTCATTTGAAAAAAGGCATATATGGGGACCTTACTTTTTAATAGCAAATCCTCTTTATATTCATATTCTGTGTTTGACAGTCTATATGAAAATAGCAAATGCTTTTGTGAGCATGTCTTTATTCTGTGACTCTATTAAATAGTGCCTTTTATAGAGTCTTGTTTTTATTAATAAATTAATGAAAAACAACTTTCAAATCCCAGCTAAAATTTCAGTCTTTTAGAAGCCATTTCCAGTCCTTTTTAATCTTAATGTCTTCTGATATTATTTATCTGCAGCTAATCCTTTATATATCTACCTATTTACCTTTTATTTCCCCCATTAGAATGAGACTTTTTTTTGCCTTTCTTTGTATCTTTACTGCTAAGTATTTTTTTCTTTTTTCTTTTTCTTTTTTAAACCCTTATCTTCCATCTTGGAGTCTATTGACTCCAAGGCAGAAGAGTGGTAAGGGTAGGAAATGGGGGTCAAGTGACTTGCCCAGGGTCACACGGCTGGGAAGTGTCTGAGGCCAGATTTGAACCTAGTCCATCCCTAGGTCTGGCTCTCGATCCACTGAGCTACCCAGCTGCCCCCTACTGTTTAGTATTGTACCTGACACACAGTAGGCACTGTTGACTTTGGTTTCTTTATTCCATAATTCTTTCAGCAAATAATTATCAAATACCAATATGTGCCAACCATTGTGCTAAGCACTGCTAAGAAGCAAAAGACAGACCTTATCCTCAAGGATCTTATAGTCCAGTGGGAGATACAACATGCAACCAAGTATACAAAGCTATCTATAAGACATATTGGAAGTAATTTAGAGGGAAAGCAGTGGGATTTGGAATTCAGAGGAATTAGGGAAGGCTTTCTATAGAAGGTGACTTGTAAAGACAATATTTTACTTTTATTTTTCTTTAGGAAGCCAATTGTAAACTAATAAACATTGGTGGAAGCCTGTTTGTTCCTTTCTATTACTTTAAGCATGAATGTGTAGATTATTCATATGAAAATTTGACCAAGACAGGAAAGTGGATATATGGTTTACAAGGTATTATTAGTCTTTTTTTTTTTTTTTTGGAAAGGGAAGAGTCCAGATTTTTTCCTAAGCATTTGTTATTACTTTCTTTCAGATACTTTGATAATCTATCCCTTCCTCAACAGTCTCACATTTTTGTTGCCTTTTAGCATATGTCTCCTATGAACATACTTGGTTCTGGTCAGCTGTTCTTCCCTTATTAATAAGTGCTATTTCTATTTTCTCATGCAGATCTTCAGGGTCCAAGTCTGTTGGGTTTTCCTGGCATTGATGTAGTAAAGCATGTTCATCATAAAAAGTCTTTACATATTTTTCTTATTTTTTTTTCTTTTTTCAGTTTAATCTTTTGAATGCCCAGAGTTTAAATTCTAAATTTGTTTTGTCTCTTGCTTCCATATCTGTGTAGTCTTTAAGAAGATAAAATATTTGCAGGCTGATGTGCTTTCTATACTTCTCAGTTATATTAACTTCCTTAAGAAAAGATGTATATTTGTTGAGATCTGCCTTTTTACCCATTTTTCTGCATAAGCATATTGTTTGCATAGGTTTAGTAGAACTACTCCTGTATTTTTTTTCCTTAGTAAGTTGATGACACATAGGCCATGGATCCAGAAATGTTGAACACATCATTTAACACATATTTCATATTTGTTAAAAGTATAGTAAATTTCATTAAAAAATGTTATTTGGTGCATTGTCTACCTTCTCAAAGAAAGTATTCTTGATATAATTGTCATCTTTATACTGCTGATTGTCAAATCTACCTTTCCTGCCCTCTTGCCTATGCTGATCTACAACCTTGCTTCTCTAACTGCCTTTCAGACATCTTGAAATGGATGTCCTATAGACATCTTAAACTCAATATATCCAGAACTGAATTCTTGATTTTTCCTCCTAAATTCCACAGACCCCTACTTTTGCATCACGGATATTTAGCTCTTATCAAGGCTTATTGATTTATCTTTTGCCATCCTCCCTGAGTATGTCTCTCTCTCTTTTGACACTGCTACCAAATCTAGTTCAAGCCCTCAACACCTCACAGCTTGATTAATGAAATAATTTGCTGATGGGTTTGTCTGCCTCTAATCTCTCCACATTCTAATCCATTCTGGACATCTATCACTAAAGTGATTTGTCTAAAATGCAGATTGGATTATGCTACCCTCCAACTTAATAAATTCATGTGACTTCCAATTGCCTCCAGGAGCAAATACAGAATGTTCCATTTGGCATTCAAACTCTATCTTAACCTACACCTCTCCTCCCTTTCCAGGCTTCTTAACCCTTATTCCAAAACATGTACTTTTCACTTCAGTGACACTGCCTCTTGGGTATTCCCTGAACAAGACATTCTTTCTGGTCTTGGCATTCTTTCTGACTTCCTTCATGCCTGGAATGTTCTCCAACCTCCACTCTGACTATTGACCTCCCTGGCTTCCTTTTTGTCCCATCTAAAATCCTATCTCCTATGAGAAGTCTTCCCCACATTTCTATTTATTTTGTGTATGGCTTTGTATCTATTTATTTTTATGATCTCTCTTCTGTTATATTGTAAGTTCCATGAGAACAGGTACTGTCTTTTTTCCCTTTTTGTATTCCCAGAACTTAGCACAGTACTTGCACATAGTAGGCACTTCATAAATGTTTACTGAATCAAAATGATTTGTTGTATAGACATTCTGCTTCTATATGGTCTATAAGTCTTTGACTTCTCTTATTTCTTATTCCTTATAGCCATGTTTTCAAATACACACACACACACACACACACACACATTTATTTATTTGTTTATTTATTTATTCAGTTGTTTGTTTGTTTGTTTGTTGCTGTTAACTTAATCTTAGAAACCCAAATTTAGGAAGGCTCTTTTAGTCACAGAATATTTTTCCACCACTTTGTTCTCTAGGCTGAAAATGCAATTATGTTTTTGCCTTCCTTATTTCATGTTTTTAAACTGATGCTGAGTGTATTAATGAATATAATGAATTTATTTAGCCAAAATTATCTCTAGCAATAGTTATGATATTAACTACCTCAAAAATAACTTTTAGGATTCTAACATCTTCTGTAACTGAACAGAATACTTTAAATAGCAGACCATTTTTTTTTAAATAGAACCTATTACAGTGCCTAAAGACTTATGAAAACAAGAAAATCCAAATATATTAATATATGACCAAAACCATATTCTTTTACAATGTCCAACATTTTCCATTGTATATTCTGAAAAGAAACTTAATTCTAATGAGAGTTTTATTTTATTTTTTTAGTCATCTAGGGTTCATATAACCAGAGCTGTTCTGGAACAGTTTTTGTCCTTTGCAAAGTATCTTGATGGTTTATCTCATGGAGCACCGTTACTGAAGCAGCTTTGTGATCACATACTTTTCAACCCAGCTATCTGGATACATACCCCTGCAAAGGTATGAATCATAATTTCTCACTTTAAAACATCAAAATGAAAATACTAATAACTTTAAAATTTTAAATTATGAAGTTTTATGATATTTAGTTTTCATTTTTGTTTTTTGAAATAGTATTTTTTAGCTTTAAAGATTGAAGGCTTTTGTTTTTCTCTGGACCTGTGATTTCCATGTTTACAATAACTGGTGTAAAATCTAAATTTCCTGATGCAGTGCAGTTAGGCATCACCTCTGCTGGTTTTGTTCACTTCCCTTTGAATATATGTTTGCCAATAGAATCTTTGAGAGTTACCTAATAGCATTGAAAGATCAAATTGTTTTAGCCCCTGTTATATAGTCAAGATATTTCAGAGGCAAGATTGGAACCAGATATTACTAACAACAAGGAAAATCCTCTACTCACTAAGGCATGCTTTCTATCAAGAAGTAATATTCTAGAGGACTTTTTTTCAATCTAGTTCCATTTATTGAAGAAAAAGAAGATTTTTTTTCCTTTTTCCATTTTGAGTTTCTTTGGTCTAAGAGAAAATAAATTTAGGCTTGCATGTATTAGTATAAAGAGCATTGAACTTAAAATCAGGAGATGTAGGTTTTAATCTCAGCTCTGCTATTTATCAACTGAAAAATCTGTTGTTACCATAGGCAAATTATTTTACTTTTCTGAACTTTACTTTCCATATCCATAAAATGGGGTACATTTATAGAGACTAACTTATAAAGAGCAAGGAATTTTAGCAGATAGAGAACTATCCTCATACTCAGGAAAACCTGCCACCAGGAGAGTTTAAAAAAAAAATCAGAACAAACAAAAAAGAACTCCAACCACCAAACCACTTATAGCAGCACTGTATGGAAAATGAATTTTAAGTTTAAAAATACTGTATCAACTTGAAGAAATAAAGAGGAGGTGAATACTTCAAAGAAGGTATTTCTTTGAAGAAGATAGACTAATATATAAAACTATATTATGTTTTAAACAGGATTTTCATGTACAACTTACAGACTTAATGAGTTTTAGTTATTTATGAAATAGTGAAAATTTCATAATATTTTATATTGCCTTAGAGTTTCTAAGATCAAAAACATTTTAAAAATGAAACTAAAATTCATAGCATATGTATGTTTATAAATTACTCAGTTTTTTCAGTTTTGGAAACATTTTTTTAAATGCCTGTATGTGAGGTATTGATATAAGCTCTGGAGATTCTTTAAAATTTTTAAGGAGCTGTCCTCATAGTAGTTCTGTGTGACAAAGTTTCACCATCTGCTTTACAGATGAAGCGGCTGAGGTCCAGAGATGCATTGTCTTATTACATGCAAGTCATTGATCTAAGAATTGTAGCTAATCTTGCAACTGGTACTTTGTGTTCTCCTGCATGTCAAGCAATTTGTGTACCCAACAATGTGTCCTAATAGGAGAAAAAGATGTATTTAGGCTTTGCCAGAGTGTATTAGTCTAAGTGCTTGTTCCTCATTTTTAAAGAATTATTTTAGCCTTTTATTATATACTCATTTTTATTCACATAGATTATAACACATTACTATTTTACTCTTTACTTAAAATGTTTCAAATGTTTTATTTTTAGTATAAATATTGGCTTATTCAAATGTTAAAAAAATTAGGTTAAGTAAAACATACTAAGATATTTTTTAAAAGCAACATACTCTGAATACACCTGAATATCTGAATCCCCTTAAATCTGAGGAGTGAGTTAGATGGTCTTTGAGAGTCTCTTTCAACACTGGAGCCCCTTGCATTTTGACTTCTCCAGCAGATTATCTCCTCTATCATATTCACTCTCTCACTTATCCTGTCTACTGATTGTTTCCTTATTGCCTATAAACATGCTCTCTCCCATCTTCCAGGAGCTCACTTAATCTTTCCATCCCTGCTGACTATCATCCCATATCTCACCTCAATTTATCATTAAAATTCCTTGGGAAGGACATCTTCAGCAAATGCTTCAACAGTCTTTCTTCTTACTTTCTTCTTACTCTCTTCTTCATTCAACTGAAACGGATCTTTCCAAAGTTACCAGTGATCTCTTAATTGGCACATCTAGTGACCTTTTCTCAATCTTCATTCTTATTGAACTCTGAAGTTTTTGACACTGTCTTTCACTCTCTCCTTGATATCCTCTTTTCTATAGATTTTTACAATGTTTCTCTTTCCTGGTTTTTTTCCTTTCTGTCTGACCACTCCTTCTCAGTTATTTTTGCTGGATCTTCAACTATGATTATACCTCCTAAAATGGTGTCTCACAGGACTTTCTTCTGAAGCCTCTTCATTTCTCCTTCTTTATTATTTGTTGATATTATTAGGCCTCATGGATTCAGTTATGTTTCCTGCTGCTGATTCTCAAATCTCTCTATCCTAGCCCCTCTGCTGATGTGCAGACTTATCTCCAATTGCCTTTTGGACATCTTAAACTGGATATGCTGTAGGCATCTTAAGCAGATGTTCAAAACTGAATTTTGTTCCCCAAACCTTCTTGTCTTCCTAACTTCTCTATTATCATCTATAGCAGTACCATCCTCCCAAGTCCCACTTACTTGCAACTTACTTGCCATCCCTGACTCGTTACTATCAGTCATCCCTCATATCCATTCTTTTTCCAAGGCCTGTTAATTCTACCTTTTTCATCTTCTCTTCTTCCCTCTAACACTACTATCGCCTTGTTGAAAGTTCTGATTTCATCCCTTCCTTAACTGCCTGCTAAATTGTTTGCCTGCTTCAGGTTGATCCCCATGCCTATCTTTCTTCCTTATCCTAAAGTGTAAGTTTGACCATTTCACATATCTTCTCCTTCCCCAACCCCAGCAAGTATATTAAAGCCACTCCAGTGACTAACACCTCCAGAATGAAATAGAAAATCCTTTGTCTGGCTTCTTAAGTCCTTCATAACCTGTCTCTTCTACCTCATTTCAAGTCTTACATCTTATGCCCTCTGTGATTCAGTGCTACCAACCTAGCATTTCCTTAGCAAGACATTCTATCTCAGGATTCTGAGCATATTCCCTAGCCATCTCTAATGAATGGAATTCTCTATCTCCTCCTCTTGACTTCCCTGACTTCCTTTAAGTACTAGGTAAAATTTCACCTTCTACTAGAATTCTTTTCCTTTAATATATTCCGTACTTTCATTATTTCCATTTTATCTTGTATATAACATTTTTGTATATAGATATTTCCCTGTTGCCTGATCCAGTAGACTGAGTTTGAGAGCAAAGCCTGTCTTTTGGCTTTCTTGCCATCTACAGCATTTAGCACAATGCCTGGCACTTAGTAGATTCTTAATAAATGTTTATAACTGGGTGAATCTGTAGTCCTAAATAACAAAAGTACACTCTTTTAAACAAATTAGAACTGTTATCAAAACTATTTGATACTAATTAAAAAACAGAGAGTCTTATTCAAAAAGCAGAATTAAACCAAACATACAAAAGTTCAGTTTTCAGTAAATGTATAGAAAATTAAAAATGAGGGATTGATTACTAATAATAAAAATATCCTCTGGAAAATAGAGTAGTGGTATGGTTGGTGGGGGAATGAATTTAGATTTTCATTGTATACTGTATAAACTCCTAATCCTCAAGGAGTAAATGAAATAAAAATGCAGTTTCAGAAGAAACTCATTAGTGTTAGTAGTCATTGAAAATATATGCTCATCCACATTAATGAAGAAATGCACATTTAAAATAATATCGTGGTACCACTTCTAGTCCTCTACTTGGCAAATAATTAAAGGAACTAAATTTAATATTTATGTGTTTCAGCAAAACATGCACAATATCATGGCTGTTGAACTGAGAAATAATAGAATCCTTTAGAAAGCATTCTGGGTGTAAATAGCAAAAATAATAGTCATTCTCTTTTACCAATAATTCTTTTGTTGGAAATATGCCCCCATATAGCTGCTGAGGGAAGAGAAAAGCAGAAATCTTTTCAAAGATTGCTATATTGGTATTATTATTGCTATATTGGTATTATTTCTAATTATTCATACATTTGTGAATAATAAAAATTTCCAATTAGAAGAATGTTCACATGAATTTTAGAAGATCAATGTAATGGAATAATAAAATGTGATTAAAGCAGATATATGTGACATACATTTGAAAAATAATTATGAAGTAACAGTTGTTTTGGCAGAACCAAAACAGAGTATAAAGACCCTATTAAAGGAAAAATGAATGTGAATTAATATCCTAATATTTTGTAATAGATTTATGGAAACACCTATATATTATGTTCAAGTTTATTTAGATTTTAATATTTAAAAATATGTCTATATATAAAATGTACATTTTTAACAAATAGCTATTCTCATTCTTTCAGCTTCTTTAATTCCAAGGCATTAATATTATTTGTTATTTATTAGGTTCAACTTTCTTTGTATACCTATTTATCTGCTGAATTTATTGGAACTGCTACTATCTACACTACGATACGCAGAGTTGGAACAGTATTACAGTTAATGCACACACTGAAATATTATTATTGGGTTATTAATCCTGCTGATAGCAGTGGCATTACTCCTAAAGGATTAGGTAAGTACAATATTGCAACATTATGTTTTATTTGTACAATATGTATGTATTAAATGTTATCACATTTTATAGATTTATACTTCCTTAAAAAACACAGTATAGATGAATGTTTTGCCAAATGAAGGAGTAGCCTACTGAGAATTAATGTATAGTGACAAGGGCAATTTTTTGTTAAACTATTATGATTATATATAGAATGAAGTAGGTGTTGATAGTGGATAGAGCACTGTACCTGGATTTAGGAAGACTTGCTTAAAAAGTGTTTCAGACACTTACTAACTGTACATGACCAGTGCAAATCAACTTAAACTTTGAATGTCTTTTTCTATAAAGCAAGGATAATTATAGCACCTACCTTTCAGGGTTGTTGCATTGATGAAATGAAATAATATTGTAAAGAACTTTGCAAATCTAAAGGGCCATATAAATGTTAACTATTATTATATCATCCCATCTTCTCCCCAAAACTTCCCCTTCCTCAGCCCCACTCCCAACTTAAGTAGGAAAAAAAAAAGTTCTTTTTTTTTTTTCAGCAATCATTCAGATTAATTATTCTGCTGAGTATATTTTAGTGTTTGGGTTTTCAAACATTCAAAAGTTTTGCTTTTTAAAAATGTATATCTTATTATGTAATAATAATAATTTGAAAGGGTTAAGTTTTAAAATCTTAATTGACCTGCAGTGTTCAATATGTGTTATAGTATCTATTTTAGAGGAGCCACTACGGATTTCACCAGTCATTCTTACTTCCCTTGCTTTTGACGAGACATAGTGTTGCATCATGTTTAGAGTACTGGAATTAAAGTCAAGAATCAGTTAATCAGTAGTCATCAAATACCTGCTTTCACTAGGAACTGGACCAGCTCTGGGCTTTGAAATATAACACGAGACAATTTCTCCTCTTAAGGACCTTTCACTCTATTGGAAGAGTCACCATGTATAAATACTTGTCATGAAACAAATAGAAGTTAGTTTAAGGTAGTTAGGGAGAGAGTACAAAAGAAGTTGGGAAGGGAGGGTAATCAGGAAAGGCTTTGTGTAGAAGGTGTTAATTAGGTTCCATTTTGAAAGAAGAGGAATTCTTTGAGGATGAGTAAAGAGGGAATCTTCTAGGCATAAGGGATGGTTGATGAAAAAGGCAGAGACAGGAAATTGAATACTGGGTTTGAGGAACTGAAAGAATACCAATTTGATTGGACCATAGAATGAAAGAAGAGGAGAGATATCTATGATGAATTTGGAAAGATAGATTAAGTTGTTTAACTAAGATTATGTTGTGAACAGCTTTTAAAACTCAAAGTGGAGAAGTTTATATTTTATTCTAAGTCAGGACTTAATTTTTTGCTTGTATGTTCGATGAACTTCTTTGACAATCTGATGATGCCCTATGGATTCTTTCTTAGACAATTTTTAAAAATTGAGGAAAATTCTGAATTTAATTTAGAGATTAGTGAAAATAATTATATATTTTCCCCATCCAAGTTCACAGATTCCCGCTGCCCAAAGTCTCTTAATAGAACTCTTGAGGAGGTCTGTGAACCTCACATTAAGAACTCCTTTAGAGGCATTAGGAATCCCCTGAAGTTTATAATGTAGAATTGTTGGCTCTGTTCTTAAGGAAATTCATTTTGATAGCTGTGTGTCTGATAAATTGGAATGGGGAGATCACTGAGAGAAAAAGACCAATTAGGTGACCTTGGCAAGAGCCATGATTCAGATGATAGCTTTGTGAATATAGGTTTCAGACCCGAAAGAGTTATGCAGGTAGAAATTTCAAGATTTGGCAACTTATTGGGTAAGGTAGAATGAAAAGTCAAGCTTAATACCAAAATTACAAGACTGGGAGGTTAGAAGAATAATGGTTTATATGAAAGAGATAAGGAGGTTTTGAAAAGAGGTAGATCTAAGTGGAAGTCCAGTAATGGATGTATTCAGTTGTGTCCTGGATGCCATCTAATAGGTAGTTGGCAGTGCATGATTGAACCCTAGGGAAAAAGCCAGTGGTGGTTATATTAGCCTGTGAGTTATTCCTATAGAGATGATGATTAAACTCATAGAAACTGATGTAGTCACTAAGAAAGGAGAAGAATAGCATTTTGGGGGAACATTCATCCACATTTAGGTAGAGTGATATGGATGATGAACAAGGAAAGGAGGCTGAGGAGGACTAGTCAAGTGGGAGGATAACCAGGTTAGAACAAGGTAACTAAAATTCTGAGAAAAGGGTTGTCAACAATGACCAAAACTGTGGAAAAGTCAAGAAAGAATGAAGACTAAGAAAAGAAAACCAGAGTTGCCAATTAAAAGAAAACTAACTTTGGAGAGAGTCATCTCAGTTTTTGAATGATTTGGTTGGCGACAGATTGCAAAGGGTCTGATGAGAATAGAATAGAAAGTGGAAACATTAAAAATACACAATTTTTCGGTGTTTGTCTGAAGAAGGTAGGAGATGTATTGGATGATTGAGAAAATATCGAAGGTTTTTTTGAAGAATGGGAAGGATTTCAACATGTTTGGTAATAAATGAATATATGTATTATGTATGTCTGTATATGTATGGAATGTCAATATATGTATGGAAGAATTAAAGATTAAAAAGGAAGAAGGGATGGTGTAGGGGGTAATCTGTTAAGAGTATATGAGGACATGAGATCAATAGTACATGTAATGGGGTTGACCTTGGAAGAAGAAGGACAATCTCATTTATCCATTACTAAAGGAGGAGAAAATTCAAGGATAATGTCAAGGAGTTTTGAAATAAGAAGTGGTAGATTAGAATTAATAACCTGATCTTTCTCAGGAAAGAAAATGTATGCTCCCAGCAGAGTGGGTCGAGGGAAGGGGAAATAATGAGAGTTTTGAGGAGAGAAGAGTAAGTTCAGAATAACTCCTGTGGGAGTTGACATAAGGAATCACTTGGGGAAGAATAAAAGGGTTTTTATTGCACTACGGGTTTCTGTTCAGGGTGAATATAAATTTGTAGTATATCCAGTTAGTACGATTATTTGACTTCTTACAGCTCTGTTCAGTAGCACAAGTAGGATCAGAGGAGGTGAATATTAGAAATCATCCAATCCACTAGAGGTCAACAGGGCAAAAGATTTCAGAATGGAGAACATGGGGAGTTTAATTCAATTCAGTTGAGATTGGGAAGGGAGGAAACTGAGATCAGAGGAAAAGTAATGGAAAGATATGATCATCCTTAATGTTTAATTGAAGTGGAGTAGAGGAGTCAATTATGGAATTTGAGGGGATTGATGAACAGGGAAGTTCTTGGGACAGACCCCTATCACTTCCTATTTGGTATATTTCAATAGCTTTCTCTTTGGTTGCCCTACCTCAAAGCTTATCTTCACATTGATTCCACTTACCTCTCACCTATTCAACAAATTCCAATAGTTCCCTGTTATTTCCTAGATTAGATATAAAAGTATTTATAATTTCATGCCCTCTTACCTTAAAAGTTATACCATACTTTCCTCTGTGTAGTCTATGATCCAGAGTCTCCTTGCTTTTCTTTGCACAAGACTCACTATTTCCTGAAGCTTTGCATATTCCCTAGTGGTCCTCTAAAGTCCTAGAGTGCTTTCCTTTCTCTCTACTTGCTGGCTTCCTATAAGTTTCAGCTAAAATCCAGCCTTTTTGAAGCCTTTCTCAGTTCTCCTTATGTTAGTGCTTTCCTCTGTATTTCTGATTTATTTTGTTTTTGGACATGAATGAATGGAATGAAATATTAAGCACTTTTACAATTAATCTTCTTTAGAACTCTTCATGACACCTTCCTTCTTTAGGAAATTCATCCTCAAGAAGTCTCATTATCTTGCAGTATTGAATTTACCTGGTACTTACATCTCAACTAAACCCTTTGCCCCTCTGATTGGACACTTTTATTCTAGGTTCAGGCTGTAGACTCCAGGGCCTCTATTAAAAGATGTGACTCAAAACAGTTTTCTTCTGATTATACCCCAGCTATAGTGCTTTTAGATTTCTTCTCATCATACCTTGGCCTCCAGGGTGTGAAATGCCTCTCCTGGCCCCCAGTCCCTCTGCTTTTCCCCTTTCTTTTTTTCTGTTGTCTTTCATTAGAGTTGTAATTTCTTTGAGGGCAAAGACTACCTTTATTTTTATTTGTGTCCTCAACCCTTAACATAGTACCCGGCAAATAGTAGGCACTTAAATGTTTTTTGTCTCATTGACTTAGGATACTGTAGGGATCATCAACATGAATGTTGAAGGCCTATAAAATAAAGAAAGGAATTGAGGAGAAGGAGGAGAAGTATATCAGGAGTTGAACTCCTTGAATGACCTGAGGTTTGATAGATAGTAGCTATAATGACTTGTATATGAAAAAAAATTTGGGAGAGTGAACTTAAAGGAGGGAAAAGTTGTTAAATGATGGTGGGAAAAGGGAGAGCCTGGAAGTGACAATTAGTAGCAAAGAATTTCTGTCTCCTGCTCCAAGACCAATGTGAGTGAGAGTACAACCAGTATTGTAGAGGATGGCTAGAGATTCGATGTCATCTATGGGAAGCCAGCTCTTAATGCCAGCAAGTAGGCAGAAGGAATAGTAGAGGAAAAGGTCCATATTTAATGGAAGTTTATTAGTTTTGGAGTTGAAATTCTAGAGGGGTACAGTAGATTGGGTAGGCATTGTTGGATTAGGGAATGAGTAGGGAAGGATGGAGCCAAGAGTACAGGGATGGGGTTTGTAATGCAGGGGAGCTTGCTGCAATGCAGGGGGAAGGAGTGTAGATGGTATTAGGCCAGCCCAAGGGCCCTTAGGTAGATGTAGAAGTTGGTATGTGTAACAGGAATCCTGGACTTAAGCTGAATGTGAGGCAGATGAACTCTCACTACCCAAGCCAAGACCCTTTAAGGTCATGATTCTCTGCCTCTGCTTCTGGGAGTTGGAAACAGTTCTAAATTGGACAGTTGGTGTAGTCTCCAGGAAAGAGGCTGGCACTTCCTGAAACTAATTGTTTAATAATAATAATTGTTTAATAAGTTTGCCAACTAGAGCTAATAGTCTGATCTGACTGCAGGTGTTACTTGGCCCTTAATAAAGGTAAAGACTATTGATTCAAAGATCTTTAAGCTTGAGGTTAAATATGTTTATTGATAATAAACTGAGTCAGATAAAAGGGAGTTGGAAAGTGGATAAGGTAAGCTAAGATCTTGATTAAATATCACTAAACTTTTTTAGGAAATACTGAAAGGTCTTCTTAGGTGAGCAGTATGAGAGAGCCTTGAGGGCAATCTCAACTCTGATGCTCTTGGTTTCTGGCAGCCCTGGGCCAGATGGTGATGTCTTGATGGTAGAATTTGCCTCTTGTTTAATAATAAGGGTTGTTGGGTATACCAGTGTGCTGTTGAAATTGGCTAGCTATGGTAGTTGATTCCTATATGTCTAAAGAATCTACCCAAAACTACCCTGACCACCCAGGGGCCCACTTTCCACCCTTTTCTTCCCTAACCCTGGAGTTCAGAGCCAGAAGTGAAGTCAGGGGTCTGGGGACCCCTTTTTATACCCTCACTTCAACTGTCACCCTGGCATCCAGCCTGGTTCTTCTGTCTGGTTCTGTGTTCTATATTGGCAACTGCCAGCTTGCAACCCATGAAAAAACATGGATGCATTCAGGATTGGGGATAGTTTATTTGCAGGTAGGTGGTGATTAAATAGTAATCAATCAGCTATTGTGTATCAAAGGAACGATAAGAACCCAGATCTTTTCAGCTCCAAGGATAGCACACTACCATAAAAACCTTGAAATGCTAAATATATAGCAGCTATTGTTCCCACCAGTAAGTTTGGGCTATAATTAATATCACCAATAAATGGACCTTATTCATTGTAAATGAAGAATGAGAAATTTCCCATGAAAATTTGAGGCTACAATCCTCTTCGTCAGGAATGTACTTCATCTTTGGTCATCAACTTTTTTTTTTTTAAACCCTTAACTTCCTTTGTATTGGCTCATAGGTGGAAGAGTGGTAAGGGTGGGCACTGGGGGTCAAGTGACTTGCCCAGGGTCACACAGCTGGGAAGTGTCTGAAGCCAGATTTGAATCTAGGACCTCCTGTCTCTAGCTAGGCCTGACTCTCAATCCACTGAGCTACCCAGCTGCCCCCCAGTCATCAACTTTTTTGATTAATAGCATTGATCAGAGTTCCAAAGATTTTCAAAGTTATCTCTCATAATATCATTATATAAATTGCTTTCCTCATTTTGCTGGCTTAATTATGAGTATGTTTGTTTTTTAAAAAGAGTCTTAACCAGTTTCTTATATAACTTTACATTTTTTTCATTTTTCATGGCACAATAATACCCTATTACATTCATATATCATAATTATTTTAGCTGTTTCCTAATAGAAGGAATGCCTTTAGTTTGTTTTTTTTTGCTTCTCTAAAAAAGCTATTATAAAAAATTTCATACAAATAAATAATTTTCTTTTATTTCTTTGGATATATGCCAAGTAGTATTATTAATGAGTCAAAATAGCCATAGTTGCAAATTGCTTTTCAGATTGGTTAGACCAATTCACAATTCCACCAGCAGTGTGCCTGTTTTCCCACAATTTTTACCAACAAATTTTCATTTTCCTTTTTTTGTCATCTTTGCTAATCAGATGTATGAGATAAATTTTCAGAGTGCTTCAATGTATATTTCTTTAATTTTTAGTGATTTGTAGCATTTTTTCACAACTGTTGATAGCTTAAATTTCTTTATTGTCAAACTCCCCATTCATTTCTTCTAATGCTTTAAGTTGGTAAATAATTCTTACTTATCTTGGAAATGGGACTTTAAATTAGCAAAGGGTTCTGCAAAGATTTTATTTTCCTAGTTATCCATTTATTTTCTAAATTTAACTTTTAGTTTTGGTTAAATCAAAAGTTTTAGCTTCATATAATCAAAATTGTCCATTTTGTCTTCTGTGATTTTCTCCCATCTTTTGTTTTCTCATGAACTCTACCCCCAATTGTAGCTCAGAAAAATAATCCTCCAATTACTTATTACTTTATATTTCTTATTATATTCATTTGAAATTTACCTTGGTATATAGCAGTGATGGCAAACCTATAGCACACAAGACGCTGTCCTCTTCTTTCTGCTGCCCCCCCACCCCCGCCGAGTTTGTTACTAGAAACACAGATGGACTTAGGCAGAGTTGTTCTCTTCCCCTTCTCCATTGTGCCTGATGACATTTTTTCATATCACCTTCCCCTCTGCCCAGCAGCCCAATGGGAATGCTTTCTCCTTCCCCTTTATAGGGTATGGGGTGGGACGAGGCATGGTATGTGAACTCTGGGGGTTGGGCAGGGGCATAGCACATGATAACTAAAAGGTTCGCCATCACTGGTTTATACTGTAAGTTGTTGGCCTAAAACTAATTTCTTCAAGATGACTTTCCAGTTTTTCTAACACTTTGTATCATACATAAAGTTCTTATGTAGTTCTTTGGTTTTATTTAATATTAGGCTTTTGTGTTTGTTTGCTTTTGTGTGTTATGTGACTAATTCTTTCCACTGCTGGACCCTTTTTTATTTAGATCTCATTTGCAGGATTACTATGTAGTAGCAGAGTTTGAGATTTGATACAACTAAGACCCATTCTTTCTCATTTTTTTCAACATTTCTCTGAATATTCTCAACATTTTTCTCTCCTGCAGAATTTCTCCTACTACTTATCAAAAATAATCCTTTGGTGGTTTGATTGATGTGACACTGTATAAATACATTAATTTAGCTAGTTCAATCATTTTTATTATATTATCATAACTTCATCATCAGCAATGAATATTTCTCATTATTTATGACTATATTTCTGAAAATATTGTTTTGTAATTGTATTCATATATTTTGTGAGTATGTCTTGGCAGAGAGACTCCATTTTATTTTATTTTCTAGTTATTTTGATATAATTTTATTATGAATATATTTTATTTTTACCAATTATATTTAATAATAAATTAACACTTAAGTTTTCTGAACTTAATATGATCCAGATTGTCTCTCTCCTTCTTCCTTCCCTGATCCCAGAGCTGGTAGACAATTAAATCTGGGTTGTACAGGTATTAGCATTTGCAAAACACATTTTCATATTGTATTTTTGTAAGATAATAATCATATAAAACATAAATCATAAAAAAGCCCAAATAAATATAAGTGAAAAATGCATGCTTTGATCTGCTTTCTATCTCTAACAGTTCTTTATCTGGAGGTGGATGGCTTTCTTTGTCATGAGCCCCTCAGAATTGTCTTGGATCATTGTGTTGCTGAGAGTAGCTAAGTCTACCAGAGTAGATCATTCCACAATATTATTTTTACTGTGTACTAGTATTCCCCTAGTTCTGCTCCTTTCACTCTGCATAAGTTCACGTAGGTCTTTCCAATTCTTTCTGAAATCATCCTGTTCTTCATTTCTTACAGTACAATAGTATTCCATCACCATCATATAGAACAATTTATTCAAGTTATTCCCCAATTGATGATCATCTCTTCAATTCCCAATTCTTTGCCACCATAAAAAGAGCAGCTACAAATATTTTTGTACAAGTAGATACTCCCCCTACCCTTTTTTTAAATCTCTTTGGCATACAGACCCAGTAGTTGTATTACTAGTTTAGTTGAATCTCTTCACTACTTGTGCCACTTTTTTTTTTTTTTAAACCCTTGTACTTCAGTGCATTGTCTCATAGGTGGAAGATTGGTAAGGGTGGGCAATGGGGGTCAAGTGACTTGCCCAGGGTCACACAGCTGGGAAGTGGCTGAGGCCGGGTTTGAACCTAGGACCTCTTGTCTCTAGGCTTGGCTCTCACTCCACTGAGCTACCCAGCTGCCCCTGTATTACTAGTTTAAAGAGTATGTACTGCCTTTGGGCATAGTTCCAAATTGCCCTCCAGAATGGTTGAATTGGTTCCTAATTCCACCAGCAATGCATTAGTGTCCCAATTTTGCCACATCCTCTCCAACATTTATTATTTTCATTTACTGTCATATTAACTAATTTGGTAGATGTGAGGTGGTACCTCAGAGTTGTTTTAATTTGCATTTTTCTAATCAAGAGGGATTTAGAATACTTTTTTCATATGATTATTGAAAGCTTTGATTTCTTCATCTGAAAACTGCTTATTCATATGCTTTGACCATTCATAAATTGGGGAATGACTTGTATTCTTATAAATTTGACTTAGATCTCTACATATTTAAGAAATGAGACTAATATCAAAGAAATTTGTCATGAAAAATTTATTTCACTTGTTTTTTCTTTCCTAATCTTGGTTACATTGGTTCTGTTTGTAAAAAAAACCTTTTTTTTTTTTAAACCCTTTAACTTCTGTGTACTGACTTATAGGTGGAAGAGTGGTAAGGGTAGGCAATGGAGGTCAAGTGACTTGCCCAGGGTTGTGTAAAAAAAACTTTAAATTTAATATAGTCAAAATTATTTTGTCTAGCTGCTCAAAGCGAACACTTCCTCCCCCCTCTCTTCGGGGTAATGCAGGGGTCTCACAGGCATCTTGAAGTTGCACTTTGGACATGAGAACTTGAATACCTTCACCAGCATTGCCCTATACCAAGATAAGTCAAAATGGGCTTATGATTTAAACCTTTAAGAGTGATATTAAAATAAATTAGGGGAATATGTAATAGTATATGAGGTTACACTATATTAAAATACAGTTTGAGGTTGACATTCTGTTAGTTACTTAATCTCTTCAAACTACTTGATTCCCATTTTAATGACTCTCCTCAAGAATTAATTGACTGAGCTTCTTTTCTCTTTGTATTCAATGTTTCAGTCTCTTCTACATAAAAAAGAAAGTTTTGCCTATTGGTCAATTATTCATCCAGTCCTTTCATTGGATTCAGAAGAGAATGATCTTTACTTACAACAAGTACTTTTGTTCCAAATTTCCTTATCACCCTTAACTCATTTTCTGGATGCAGGCTTTTGTTTTGTTTTGCTTTAGTTTTTTCCTGTCTGCATTTTTTTTTAAAGGGGGAATAGTCCAGTGAAGATTTTAGGATGGGGAAATATTTGCTTCTCCATATTTTTAGTGAGAGTAATGTTTGATTAAAACTGAGATATTGTATCTTTTTGTTATAAAGAAATTGGTTTCAGGATGCTATGATCTATGGCTCTGAGTAACAGTGTAACTGACTTGAGGCCTTTGCCAGGATAACTGCTGGAGACAAATGTAAAAAACGAAATGTCTATTTAAATAAGGTTTAAAGTTTAAAAGAAAGGTAAGGATAGGTAAAAGGTTAAGGCAATGATCCCTAATCTAAAGCGGGTACTAACTTAACCTAGTTCCATTGGTCCATGTGGACCTGCTTCATGCACAGAGTTTTTCCCAGCCTTCTCTGAACTCCTTAAACCTACCACTAAAACCCCAAAACCCTAAACTAAATAAATCTATGCTAATTTGTTAATATCCTTACATAAATCTTAAAATTACTGTCTCCTTTGATTCTGTCAGCTAATTCCACCAACTGTTACTTCTTCTGAGCCCCATAAGCTTTGGGCCTATTTAGGCTCAGGCCTAGTCAGGTTTCTGGGCCTGTTCAACTCTGCAGTCACCCAGAGATAAATAGAACAGGTATTTCTTTATTCTTTCTTTGGTCTTCTTACTCCATCTGCTCCTAAATTGCCACTTTCTCTCCTTTCCAAACTGCCTCTCTGGTCTTCCAGGTTTCCAAAGAAAATTCCAGAAAGTAAGCAACCAGTACCTCAAAGCCAAGGGTTTTTCCAAGAGTCCCCTTTGACAGTTGGTAGCTCAACCTCTCAAGTTCCTCAGAATTCCTTGCAGAATCTCTGACCTAAGATTCTCAGCTGGGCTTAAAACTGATCTAACAGTTCCTTCACTCAATCCTTATCCTATCAAATCCCAAATTCTTAGTAAAAAGTATATTTCAATATAAAAAGTTTCCATTAGTTATATATATATATATATATATATATTTTATCTTGAATCTTGAATTATGGTCTTCACACAGTAGGCTCACAGTAATAATTCAATGTTATGTAAGGTTATTTAATATTTTTAAATAGGTTTATACAAACAGGATAGCCTAATCTGTTAAATGATGAAAAAAAACTCTGAGGTAATCAATATTTGAATGTCAAAAGAATTTTTCTTTCTGGTTTAACAGCTATGTAAATTGACATTTCTTAGACTCTCAAGCAAATTTCTTAAAGCTAGATAGCTACTTTATGTATGTAAAATATTAGGAATTAAGTGAGAAAACATAGTATTATTTGAATGTCAAAATGTTTAGTTTCCTGGAGATGGAGATGAAGTTGAAAAACCCCGTTTTCATATATACTGACTTTTATTGAATAATCAGAACTTAAAGAGCCAGTGAAATAGATGATATTAATTTACTTGGCCTCATAGTTGAGTTGAAACATTAGGAAGTAGCTTGCTTCATACCAACATACTTTAAGATCTGCCTATAGAATTGGATCCTCAACTTATTTGGTCATGAAAGAATTGGGTAGTTGAAATTTATTGGTGGAAACAGCAAGTATTATTCTAGAGATTAGGAATATCCCTGGTATAAAGAGGGCTTGGTGAATATTTTTCAGTTAAATAAAAGAGAAAGTTTGTTTTTATACCAAAAAAATGATTCTGTAAGAATTTTTATATTTAGCTGAATTAAAATTTTTCCTCTGAAAATCTTATAGATATCAACATTTTCTTAGAGAACCTCAATTCCCATCATATAGAACAGTGATTTCCAAAGTGGGCGCCACCACCCCCTGGTGGGTGCTACAGTGATCTAGGAGGGCGGTGATGGCCACAGGTGCATTTGTGGGCGGTGAATAACTGTCAGGGGGCAGTGATAGTATGTGGGGCGCTAAGTAATATTATTTCTGGAAAGGGGATGATAGGCCTAAAATGTTTGGGAACCACTGATAGAGAACATCAGGATTCAGGAAAACTACATTATAAGGGATTGCTAAAATTATATCTTGCTATAAGAAAACACTAATCTGAGCACTGTGGAGATATTATTTCAGAAAAAATAGAGAAACAGAATAATTTAAATCAAATGTGCCTGTTGCTACTGACAGTGGCTGCCCATAGTAGTGGTAGTTGATCTAGGGGAAGAGGGAGGCAAATGATGGAAAACATCTTTTGTTTTTTTTGTTCAGAACGTACTCCATGAAATATGTAGTTTTTGAAAAATGAAATATAAAGATGATAATTTATGTTGTTGCTATAATGCATTGTCATAAAAAATTAAAATTCTATTAAATTTTATGCTACTGTTTCCCTAAAAGCAAAAATCATTGTTATTTAAAAATGTGGCTATTTTAGCTAAATTATTCTTATTTTAAGAAGAAAAGAAAAGGTAATGTTTCCTAAGGGAACCTATATCTTCTGAAGGCAAAGGTGATAGATGATCTCTATTTAACAAATATTTATTCAGTATTTACTGTGTGCCATGATTGAGATGAAGATAAACATGATACTTTCCATGCCTTCCAGATGAACATGGCCTAAGAAGGAACTTAAAATTTAGAGAACTCCTGGAGAAAAGTCTAGTAAGGGGCATTTTACTGAGAGCAAGAAGGTCTGTTGGTATGGGGGGAAGTGGAAATAAGTCAAAGTGTTAGAGTATCTGGGCAACCACATTTTTACTAGAGTATAAATATCAATTTAATAATTATAAAGCATCATTAAAATGTTTGTGGAGAGATTTTAGTGCACTGTTATAATAGTTAAAATATAATATAAAAGATAAAATCTTGAAATGAAAATGTTGTTTCTAAGTGCTTCTTGTGTAGGATAAGGAGAAATCTAGTATTCAGTTCAATTTATCAAGAATTTGTTAATGCTAAAGTGCTGTGAATTAAGTCTAGAGCCCAGAATTCCTATTTTGTCTACTTTGGGGAGAGAGGAAGGAGTGCAGCATGTACATAGATTTGTAAGTAAAAACAAATGTAAAAAAAGAAAGGCAAATCAGTGGCACTGCTGATAGATGATCATGGAAACCGGTTTAGCAATTATAAAAAAATGGATATATAACATGAGAGTCCAGTAAAATTTAGATAATTTGAATTTTAGTGGATCATGTAAGCATGGTTTCAAGACTTCCCCTAAAAATGCTCATCAGCTTTTGAATTAGGAATGGAGAAAATGTATGGGGATGATGACCCATAAGTATGAAGAGTGGAAGAACAAGTAGGCAGTTTTTTTTCAAACATTTATTAATATTCATTTTTAACATGGTTACATGATTCATGCTCCTCCTTTCCCCTTCCCCCCCGCACTCCCCCCACCCATGGCCGATGCACATTTCCACTAGTTTTGTCATGTGTCCTTGATCAAGACCAATTTCCAAATTGTTGGTAGTTGCATTGGAGTGGTACTTTCGAGTCCACACCCTCAATCATGTCCACCCCGACCCATGCGTTCAAGCAGTTGTTTTTCTTATATGTTTCCTCTCCTGCAGTCCTTCCTCTGAATGTGGGTAGCATTCTTTACCACAAATCCCTCAGAATTGTCCTGGGTCATTGTATTGCTGCTAATACAGAGGTCCATTACATTCAATTTTACCATATTATATCAGTCTCTGTGTACAATGTTCTTCTGGCTCTTCTCCTTTCGCTCTGCATCTGTTCCTGAAGGTCTCTCCAGTTCGCCTGGAACTCCTCCAGTTTATTATTCCTTTTAGCACAATAGTATTCCATCACCCGCATATACCACAGTTTGTTCAGCCATTCCCCAATTGAAAGACATACCCTCCTTTTCCAATTTGTTGCCACCACAAAAAGCGCAGCTATAAATATTTTCGTACAAGTCTGTTTATCTATGATCTCTTTGGGGTACAAACCCAGCAATGGTATGGCTGGATCAAAGGGCAGGCATTCTTTTATAGCCCTTTGAGCATGATTCCAAATTGCCAGCCAGAATGGCTGGATCAGTTCACAGCTCCACCAGCAATGTATTAATGTCCCAATTTTGCCACATCCCCTCCAACATTCATTACTCTCCCCTTCTTTCATTTTAGCCAATCTGCTAGGTGTGAGGTGATACCTCAGAGTTGTTTTGATTTGCATTTCTCTAATTATTAGAGATTTAGAACACTTTTCTCATGTGCTTATTGATAGTTTTGATTTCTTTACCTGAAAATTGCCTATTCATGTCTCTTGCCCATTTATCAATTGGGGAATGGCTTGATTTTTTATACAATTGCTTTAACTCCTTGTATATTTGCGTAATTAGACCCCTGTCAGAGTTTTTCGTTATAAAGATTTTTTCCCAATTTGTTGTTTCCCTTCTGATTTTGACTACATTGTTTTTGTTTGTACAAAAACTTTTTAGTTTAATATAATCAAAACCATTTAATTTACATTTTGTAATTTTCTCTAACTCTTGCTTGGTTTTAAAGTCTTTCCTTTCCCAGAGATCTGACAAGTAAACTATTCTGTGTTCACTTAACTTGTTTATAGTTTCCCTCTTTATATTCAAGTCATTCACCCATTCTGAATTTATCTTGGTGTAGGGTATGAGATGTTGATCTAGACCTAATCTCTCCCATATTGTTTTCCAAATTTCCCAGCAGTTTTTGTCAAATAGTGGATTCATGTCCCAAAAGTTGGGCTCTTTGAGTTTATCATATACTGTCTTGCTGATGTCATTACCCCCAAGTCTATTCCATTGATCCTCCGCTCTATCTCTTAGCCAGTACCATATTGTTTTGATGACTGCTGCTTTATAGTATAGTTTAATATCTGGTACTGCTAGGCCCCCTTCCTTCACATTTTTTTTCATTATTTCCTTTGATATGCTTGATGTTTTGGTATTCCAAATGAAATTTGTTATAGTTTTTTCTAATTCAGTAAAGAAGTTTTTTGGTAGCTTGATAGGTATGGTGCTAAATAGGTAAATTAATTTGGATAGAATTGTCATTTTTATTATGTTAGCTCGTCCTACCCATGAGCAATCAATGGCTTTCCAATTGTTTAGATCCAGTTTTATTTGTTTGGAAAGTGTTTTGTAGTTGTTTTCATATAATTGCTGTGTTTGTTTTGGTAGGTAGATTCCTAAGTATTTTATATTGTCTAGGGTGATTTTGAATGGTGTTTCTCTTTCTACTTCTTGCTGCTCTAGTGTGTTGGAAATGTATAGAAATGCTGATAATTTATGTGCATTTATTTTGTATCCTGCAACTTTGCTAAAGTTGTTGATTATTTCTACAAGCTTCTTAGTTGATTCTCTAGGATTTTTTAAGTAGACCATCATATCATCTGCAAAGAGTGATAGCTTAGTCTCCTCTTTGCCTATTTTGATACCTTCAATTTCTTTTTCTTCTCTAATTGCAACTGCTAGTGTTTCTAGTACTATGTTGAATAATAGAGGTGATAATGTGCATCCTTGTTTTACTCCTGATCTTATTGGGAAGGCTTCTAATTTATCCCCATTGCATATGATGTTTGTTGATGGTTTTAGGTATATACTGTTTATTTTTTTTAGGAAAGGTCCTTCTATTCCTATACTTTTCAATGTTTTCAATAGGAATGGATGCTGTATTTTGTCAAAGGCCTTTTCAGCATCTATTGAGATAATCATGTGATTTTTGTTTGTTAGACTATTGATATGGTCAATTATGTGGATGGTTTTCCTAATGTTGAACCAACCTTGCATTCCTGGTATAAATCCCACCTGATCATAGTGGATGATCTTCCTAATTACTTGCTGGAGTCTCTTTGCTAGTATTCTATTTAAGATTTTTGCATCTATGTTCATTAGGGAAATTGGTCTGTAGTTTTCTTTCTCTGTTTTTGATCTCCCTGGCTTTGGAATCAGTACCATATTTGTGTCATAAAAGGAATTTGGTAGGACTCCTTCTTTGCTTATCATATCAAATAATTTGTATAGTATTGGGATTAGTTGCTCTTTGAATGTCTGATAGAATTCACTTGTGAATCCATCAGGCCCTGGCGATTTTTT